>NC_044988.1:91607224-91907224 GCF_008728515.1 Papio anubis | reverse complement strand
TCTATAGGTGAGATATATCAGCCACCCATCTATGCATCATGGGGCCCCTCTCTGCTGATCCTAAGATTCCCTGCCCAGTTTGGTTGGCACACCCACTGTGTTTTCTGATGTGTGGCTCCCTGGGTGATCTTGCAACACTGGGGCAGGAGTGACTTCAGAGGCCTGTGAGTGGAGCACCTTTGTCAATATCAGGTCACTGTGGTCCCTGGCCCTCCTGCCTTCTGACAATGGGAGTGGGGAGTAAAGGGTTAACTGCATCCCCTCCTGTTTATGGGGGTGGAGGTTCAGTGAGTGCCCTGGAGGCTAAAGTTCCTCTTCCTAGCTAGGCCCAAACGACTTCAGGCAAGCCCCCAGCCTTCTCTGGCCCTCCGCCTTGAGCCCAAGCTCTGTCGCGGGCTCCAGCGGGAGAACCCCACCCCCTCCCGCAGAGCGAGGGTCCCAGGGGAAGCTCGGAGCGGGAAGCGGCCCCCCACCGCGGCAGAGAGCGGCCCATCGGCGGCCAGCTGTTGGGGGACAGATGTTGGGGGAACTGAGAGGGGAGCTGGGGGAGGAGCCTCAGGGCCGGGACCTCCGAGAAGCGGTCGTTTTAACCTCTTAATTGCTGGTTCTGTTTTTTTTTTTCTTTCCCCCCTGGCGTCTTCCCCTACGGGTTTACCTGGAAGGGAAGGAGCAGAGAGAATACCTAGGGCTCCACCTCCAACCCACCTTGTTCGCCTCACAGGATCTAAGGCCTTCAAGAACGTCTTGAACCTAAAATAAGTGAACCCCCGTTTGAGTTTCGGCCTCTTGGCTCAATAGCTTGGTAACTAACATTGGCGTTTCCACTCTGAGGTTTGGTTTCCTTGTGCAGAAAAGGGGTAGCTTAACAGTGGAAGAAGGGGTCCAGGTGAAACTCAGATGGGCTCTTTCGTTGAGGCTCATTCATCCAACAAATAATTACCAAGCGCTTACTAGATATCCAGCATAGTAGGCTGGGAAAGTGAGTCTGACTTGGTTAAGGGCGCAGAGCTCCCTTCGTAAAACCACGAGTACCCAGATATCTCTGCTCTCCTTTCAGGGGGTAGAGGGCACTGCAGTGCGCGACGCCCACCTTACTCCTTTTAACAGTTGCCAGGATGAGCAGTATCTGTCGAACACCTCTCCATCCCCAAAGCGCCGTGGGTCCTTTGCATCTAGGCCCTTCGTATGCCGGGATCCAGGGACGCGCAAGGCCCGGACCTCACAGCAAAGCTGGGGTGGCAGTAGACACACCCCCTAATCCCTTTGGCGCTCTGGTGGCAGTTCCTGCACATCTCTTTCTTGAAGTTTCGTTGTCTCCGCCGCCGATTTCGCTGTTTCTGGAATCCGGTGGCTCCGGCCTCGCAGCCCGCCTGGGAAGGAATGTCGTTTTGTCAGAGCCTGGATCGATAAGCTTTCTCGCGCCCTTCATGCTGGTGACTCCTGTCCTGGGTCGGGGACAAGCTGCAGGGCAGTCTGCAATGCAACCAAACCTGCATAATCCGCCCTAACCCCACCTCAAGGTTCCAGCGCGAGGACGATTTCTTAAACTGGGCTGAGCCACGAGGAACGCAGGAGGATCCTAGAGCTGGGACAGCTTCCAGCATTTCGGGTGACACGCGGAGCATAAGAAAGTTGCTGAGAGGTCACTAGCGGCGCCTATTTCGGACCAAGAGTATGAGGACGCTGTGACCTACCTGTGTAGGCGCAGAACGGACTCGGGCGTCGGGGACTCGCTGGGCAGGAAGATCGCGGTGCGCAGAGAGTCTTTGACTCGTCCCTGGCCAAGGAGAAAGAATCCCATGAGCCAAGCGCACAGAAGGCTCAGCCGCTGTTGCCCAGCTTCTGATGGCCATGACCTTCCCTTCTCCGGCTCTTTCCGCTCCCTGAGGACGCACTCACCGCCTTCTCCAGGCGGGTGGGCCCTTGGCCCCGAGCGCTGGAGATTCCAGAATCAGCGGCCCGGAGTGAGGACGCGGCACTGCTAGACCAGCCCCGCTTCCTGTTCATCCATGCGGGATTCCGGCTTTCCTCGTCGCCATGCCAGTTGCTCCGCAGGTTCTAGGTACTTCTTGCACTTTGGAGGAGGCCTCAACCCCAGCTCCATACTCTGTGGAGTTTCCGCAAACCACTCGCCAGCTCTGAACCTTCGATTCCTCGTATGAAAACCTGATGCCAGAGTCCCCACTTCACCGGGTTGCAACGAAACCGAGAGGGTGCAATGAAGGCGTTGCGCCCCAGGACCCCGGCCCGTAGTAAGGGCTCTGAGCGCGGCTGGCCTCCCCCTCCTCCTGCAGCACACATAATCAGAAGCCAGCCTCCCCTCAGAGGCCAGAAAGTGCTCCCAATCCGGATACCACCAGCCCGGTGGCGGAACCCGGGGTCGGCCCTTCGCGGGGAGTAGGCTGGGTTGGGCAAAGCGGTTTCCTCTCCCCTTTACGGCGGGACGGGGAACAGAGACCGTGGGCTGAGCTGGGCACTCCGCTGGGGAAGCCGCGCTTCCGAGGTCCGGAACCGCCTCCGCTTAGGGGAGCGGTGGACTAGATTAAGGTGCTCAGCGCCTCCTGAGGGGACCGCGCCGCCCTCGGAAGGGTCCTCTCGCGCTCCTTGTCGGAGACAGTAGGGTTGAGGTTGAGTCTGCGAGCGGAGACCGGTAGAAGCCTCTGGGCTCCTGCACTCAGTCCAAGCCAACGCTGTTTTTTTCAACCGACAGTTGCTTGAATTTGTCAAGGCAGGCAGGCTGTAACCAGAGCGTTTTTGCCGGACTGTTTCCTCCGTGCACACACAGACGATTCCGAATGCTCCCCCGGGTGGAGGGGTACTGGCCCTGGGGACGCAGAGGCAAATCTTCTTGGTTCCCCACCCGCAACCCCAGGCCCCCAAACCTAAGAAGGTGGAAGGGGTGGAAGGGAAGAGCCAGAAACGAAACATTTACAAACCAGTGTGGTCAGCGCTGAGAGAGCGGTGCAGGAGGCCGTGGGACTCTGGGGGAGGGTAGGTCAGTGCAAAGGCCTGGGGGTTGGAAAGTGCTTCAGAGGAGGCCATAAAGACCCGGGAGTGACCTTCCACTGTGGCTGACTGGGACACATGCCTGGATGGTGGGGCGGCATATCTTGAAGTTTAGGGAGGAGATGGGCCTGAAGAGGATGTGGTCGCTGGGGTTTTGCAAACCCCAAGGGTTTTGGACCAGATCCTGAGGATAGAGTGGAGCCACCATAGGATTGTAAGCAAGGCAGAGACAGGATTTCATGTGCATGCTGGAAACTTTGCTGTGACTGCTCTGTGGAGGATGGCAGGGGCGAGACGGGAAACAGGGAGACCCGGGAGGAGGTTGACAGTGAGGATTGCATGATGGGAGCCTGGCCTAGGAGGGCAACAGTGGAGATGGTGAGAAGGAGATGGATCCCAGAGATACTTGGGAAACAGAACCAACAGCATTGATGATTGGCTGGAGGAGGGGTTGAGGAGAGAGAGGAGTGCATGATTATGATTTTCAAGTTTCAGGGGCTGGGCGAGTGGTGGCACCATTCTCTGAAACAGAGGGTGTACCGGAGGAAACAGGCTGCCAGGGTTGGGACAGAGTCATAGGTGGGTCATCCACTTTAAAGAACACACTTTCCTTGGTGCCCGGGGTCAGGCCCTGGGCTGACTTCTGGGATGGAGTAAATCAGACTCTGCTGCCTCTTGGAGGGGCTTCCAGTCTGCTGTTGGAGGCAGCTGCACCCAGATTGCCAGACTACAAAACCAGAAGGGAGAAGGAGAAGAGGTAGAATCAAGGAAGGCTTAAGGGGCAAGAAGACATTCAATCCAGACTTTTTATTTTTATTTTTGTCTTTTTAACATTTAGTATTATTAATAGAATGTCACAGGCTCCAGAGGGACTTGCTGGGTACTTAGCCAACTACAAAGCACTAAACAAACAGTAGAGTCATTGCTGTTGTCATCTAGTTCAGTGCAGGACAAGGAAAATGATAACTCAGAGTTAAACAGTTTGCCCAGGGTCACAAAGCCAGTAAGTGCTTATCTGTCTGTTCGTCTAAGAAACTGCACTTCTGTGCTGCTGGGGCTATAGCTTATATTCATCTCTGGAGTCAGGATGGCTAGGGTTCCTATCATTGCAAGCGGTGTGACCTCCTGCAAGTTACTTTACCTCTCTGGTCCCCATTTTCCTCACCTGCAAAATGAGGATTAATTGGGATAATCAACGTAAAACAATTAGAATCTTGCTGGGCAAGTGGTAAGTGCTCAATAACTTGCCTATTATTACTATTATTGTGTTTTTTCTAACTTGTGATGTATTTTTAACAAACAAATTAATATGCAAATATAAGTGACCATCATAGAAAATTTGGAAAATTCAGAAAAACACCAAGAAGAAAATAAAAATCACCCATCAGTTCACCTCCTAGGTGGGACTAGGTGTAGAGGGTTGGTGCGTCCAAGCTAAGGCTAATGCCTGAGCTGAAGACTTACAGGCGAGGAGCCTAGGGGCTGGCGGGCCATTGGGTGGTGGAAGGCAGGAGGAAGGTTGGCCTGTCTGAGTCTCGACACCCCGTGCCTGTCCTCTCGACCTGCAGCCGATTTGGGACCAAGTGCGCCCGGTGTGGCCGACAGATCTACGCCAGCGACTGGGTGAGGAGAGCTCGCGGCAACGCCTACCACCTGGCCTGCTTCGCCTGCTTCTCGTGCAAGCGCCAGCTGTCCACTGGTGAGGAGTTCGGCCTGGTGGAGGAGAAGGTGCTCTGCCGCATCCACTACGACACCATGATTGAGAATCTCAAGAGGGCCGCCGAGAACGGTACCCAACCTGCTCCGCCTGGCACCTCTGCCCCCAGCCCTTTCCCTCCCCACCCCACCCCAGCACCCCAGGAACCACCCACACTCCTCTATAGATTGGGCCTTCCCGGTATAGCCCCGCAGGCAGCGTAGGGGTGGGGCGGCGCACAGATCTTGCACTTCCGGCTCGATCTTTTGCTTGAAAGTTAGAAGTCACTGCCCTCCTTTGCAACTATGTTTCCTTATCAGTAAAATGGCGTTAACGACAGAACACCTTCCCAAAGATAGACGAGCTGATATGTTGTAAGGCCAGGAGGCACTCAGTGAACTCTAGAGATGGTTCTCATAACCGGGCAGCCTACTCCACGTTTGAACAGCTCTCATTGGCCCGGGGGGCTGATCGCCTCCAGTTGCCCAGGACCAGGCTTGGGCCAGTCCTGGAGAGATGACTTGGCTCCCATTCTCCCAATTCCTATACTAGCAGCTCCAAGCCAGAGGTTTGAGGAGGGGTTTTCATCCCCCACCAGGGTCTCTAACTACAAGGGGAAAGGACCAGGTTTCTGAGTCTGGAGACCAGGCTCTCACATACTGTGTTGACATATGAAGTTTCCTTTTCTCTCTGGGCCTCAGTCCCCACATCTGTGCAAGACAGATACTGGACTAGAATGATCCCTAAATCTCTTCTGGCTCTGCCACTGTGATTCCCCAGATTGCCCAGGAACAAGATTCAGGTCTTTCAGGGATCCTGGGGACCAAGACACAGACGGGATGGAGCTGGGGAAAGGCACTAATTGGCTGTGGGCAGAGGCAGGGACTCTTTCTCTAATTCCCCTGTTAGGGTCTGTGAAAGCTGCTAACTTCTCTGTAACAGGGATTATTTTATTTAATCCTTACAACAGCCCTAGGAAGTAGGTGGCACGTCCGCATTTTACAGAAGAAGAAACAGGATTTGCCAAAAGTTATATACTAGTAGATTTGCCTAGTTCCAAAGCCCAGCCTCTTAACTACCATACCATACCGTACCATGCCATACCATACCACCTTGGCCCTAAGCTCTAGGGTACCTTAATCCCATCTCATAAAGCCAAGGAGGCTTCAGGGATGTTGCTGCCTCTGTTTTAGTTTCCCATCTAAAAAAACCAACACACCAATCCTTGCCCTGCCTGCTTTCCTGGGGGACATTAATACCACAGAGTGTCTGCCCAATCCCCAGTTCCTCTGGGGAGGAGTATGAACCACACTGCCTCAACTTCTAGGTCCCAGCCTGGGGACTAGTCAGGGACTGCCAGAGTGTTCCTGGCCATGGCCATAACAGGGCCATCATTTCTCCTGCCAGGATCAGGACTAAATGGGTCTAAGGGGCCATCTAGTGAACTTGGGTTTCACTTGCTGCCTGCTTATCTGCAGTGGTGGGCAATGAAATTATCTGCAGTGGTCAGCAAGTCAGCAGCAGAGCTGGGATGGAAACCCAGGAGTCAGAGCTTTCCCACACTGTGGTCGAACAGTGACCACAGGCTCCTTCCACACATGGTCCAACCAGGACCACCTGTAGTCACAGCCTTGCCAATTACATCCTAGCTCTCACAGCCACACCTGTCCACAGACTTAACATTCTGAGGAACTTGAAGGTTGGGGCTTCTGATGTCTCTTACTGATCAGCCCTCAGTATTGGCTACTGTTTCACTTTTTAAACATAACACACACACACACATACACAGACATTCATTGTAGAAAAATTAGAAAAGATGGTAAGCAAAAAGAAGAAAATAATGATTGCTCCAAATGCTGCCTCCTTCATATTTTAATGTGTATCTTTTCAGATTTTTTCCATGTATGTTACAGTGTTTGCTTTTTTCCTTCAACATAATTTTTTCCTAATTAAAAAATTACAATAAATTGTGAACAATGGTTATTTCTGAGTGCTGAAATTACTGGTGATTTTTATTTTCTTCTTTGTGCTTATGGAAATTTTCTAAGACTTTGAGGATATTCAGAACAATGAAGTATTAAAAATAAAATGGGAATATAGTTAGTGTTTTAGTATGATTGTAAAAGTAATATGAGTGGAAAGATAATATCTAACATATACTCCGGTTAACAAAATTCACCCTTAGAGAAGTAAGGCAACATATGATTTTTTTAAAAAAACCTCAAAAGTTACAGGAATACTGAAAGTAAAAAGTTTCCATAATCACATTCCTGGAAAGTAAACCACTGTCAACACCTTGTTGTATATTCTTACAACCTTTTTTCCTTCCGCTCATTTGTACAAAATTAGGAGCATAGTTCCATTACTTGCTTGCATCCTATCTCCTCTAGCCTTTGGTTTCCCCCAGTTTCGCCAGGATGGAGCCCAGTTTGGGGCATTAGGGTCAGCTAGCTTTCAGCTTCTAGTCGAAAGAGCCAGAGCAGGGGCTTTCCTTCTCTCCGAGCCTCAGTTTCCTCCCATGTATAAAGAGGTAACGCCACCTCTTCTCAGGGCTGTAAGACGTGGTCCAGTCGTGTAAGAAGTGTCCAGTACTGAGCGGACGCTTAGAAACCCCTTCCCCAAAGACTGAGCTCAGGGACTAGGACCCTGGGATCCCCACTCCCAGCCAACTCCCGCTCCTGACCCTTCCAGGGACAAGCTCCCCCCACCCCCGTCCTTTCCAGGCTGCCACTAGAAGAGATGGGAACGCGTGGTCAGCCGCTTCTATCGCCCCCAGGGAACGGCCTCACGTTGGAGGGGGCAGTGCCCTCGGAACAGGACAGTCAACCCAAGCCGGCCAAGCGCGCGCGGACGTCCTTCACCGCGGAACAGCTGCAGGTACCGTGGCAAGCCGCGGGCGGCGGGGGCGTGGGCGGGGCCGAAAGTGGGCGGGGCCGAAAAGGTCTCCTGGCTCCACCCCTCTGCCCGGACCCGGGTGGCGGGGAGGGGCCGCAGCTGCCTGGGGCGTGGCCTGCGGGCTGGCGCCGCTGATTGGGCCGGGGTCTCGGAGTCTCCGCGTGCGGGCGCCTCACCGCCCTCCCCGCCCCGCAGGTTATGCAGGCGCAGTTCGCGCAGGACAACAACCCCGACGCTCAGACGCTGCAGAAGCTGGCGGACATGACTGGCCTCAGCCGGAGAGTCATCCAGGTGGGACGGGGTGGGCGGAGCCTGGGGACCGCGGGCACGCCCCGGAGCTCGTAGCTGGGCTCGGCGCGGAGGGTCGTGCGTGCACGTGGCCATCCTTCTCCAGGAGGCGACGAGGCGGTCCCGCCTGGGGTACCCTGGCGGCGCGTCCGACTCTTTTCAGCGAGGCTGAGGCTGCCGAGGCTGTCGTTCCAGGTGTGGTTTCAAAACTGCCGGGCGCGTCATAAAAAGCACACGCCGCAACACCCAGTGCCGCCCTCGGGGGCGCCCCCTTCCCGCCTTCCCTCCGCCCTGTCCGACGACATCCACTACACCCCGTTCAGCAGCCCCGAGCGGGCGCGCATGGTCACTCTGCACGGCTACATTGAGAGTAAGTAACCGCAGCGCCCGGAGCCGCTGGGCCTGCGGGGAGAGGGGGGCAGAGGAGCGCGCGTGGGCGGCTGAGGCCGAGGTGTGGGGTGGGGGGCCTTGGGGAGCCTCGTGGGTGAAGAAGCGGGACCCGAAGTCATTTGGATCTAGGAGTTGGGGGAAGAGGGGTAAAATCTTCGGCTGTGCCTTGGTGGAGCGGAGTCCTTCGTAGAGGCAAGCGATTTAGCTATTCAAAAAATACTTTCAAAGCACCCAGTCTGTGCAGCCTGGTTCTGGTGGGCATGGAAAAATAACTAGGCGTGTCGTTTTAAGTGGGATGATTTCTGTAGGAAAGGTGCTGGATACAAGTGACTGGAGATGCTGCGGGGTGGAAGGGAAGGGGCTGGGCTGCCCCTCAGCAAGCAGAGACTGAAAGGATGGATAGGATTTAGTGAGGTACCTGAAGTGGGGGGAACGGAATGCACGCAGGCCCTGGCCCAGAAAGCATCGTGGCATGGGTGTGTTTTGGGGTGCAGAAGGCCACTGTGGTGGGAGTGTCCAGGGTGTGAGGCCTTTGGCAAGTCACCTAACCTCCTTGAGCCCTGGTTTCCTCATGTGTAACCTGGGATGTCAATAATGCCTGCCTCACAGGGTTGTGAGACACCATACATGCATTCAGTAGCTATATCTTTAGTGCCTTCTGTGTTCTTTGCACTGGCATACGACAGTGAACACAGTAGACCAAAGCTGCTGTGCTCCTGGGGCTTACTCCAGCGTGGGAGATGGTGGAGATGATAAAATCATAGGGAGGGAGCAGGCATGTCCGTGGCAGGGAGCACTGTGGTGGAGATGCAGGGGCAAGCGGGTCATGGTGAAGTGACTTGTGAGTGGGAACCTGGAGGAGTGAGGGAGGAGCCCCGGGGATTTCTGGAGAATGAGTGTTCAGTGCATCTGCTGCTGAGCAGGTG
Source organism: Papio anubis (assembly GCF_008728515.1). Lineage (NCBI taxonomy): Eukaryota > Metazoa > Chordata > Mammalia > Primates > Cercopithecidae > Papio > Papio anubis. The sequence goes on along the minus strand of NC_044988.1, from coordinate 91,898,023 downwards.
CCTATCACAGATTTGTCTTTCCCTTTGAAGTTATTCCCATCAATTGTTTCCTCCATGCTGAGCATGACCAAAAAATAGAAATGACTACGATGCACACACACACAAATCCTCCCTTCTCTGGCTCCATGTAACAGGGAAAAAGAAGGGAAATCAGAGAGAGAACTGCTGCTTACTGACCATATGCCATATACTCTACTGACTGCGTCTCTAAACATCAGAGGCCACCATCTCCTTGAATAGATGAGGAAACCAAGGGCCCACTGTAAGTTAGTGGGAGCCTGTATGCCTTAATGATCAAGTGTGGGCTTTGGTGTCAGATTGCCAGGCTTCACATCCCAGCCCTGCCATTTACTAGCTGTGTGACAGTGGGTGAGTTTCTTAGCTTTCTTGAATACTCATTCCCTCATCTGTAAAAATGAGGATAATAAGAGTATCTCAAAGCAGTGTTCTGAGCATCAAATGAGGTAACCAATTGAAAGTGTTCAACATTCAGCAAGTGCTGCATAAGTATTGGCTGCTCTTGTGATGGTAGGAGTGGTTTTGGTTGGCAGAACTAGGAGTGCAGAGCCCTGTCTCTGCACTAGGCTGCCAGTTGGAAACCATGTCTCTATATAGTTCCATTTCTGAACTATCTGCTCAGTAGGAGCGACATTTTCCCCCTTTCTTTTCTAAACAATGACTATATTCAGGCTGCACAGAGCCTGTTAAAGGTGCCAAGGATCAGGAGCTCTATAAGTACCAGGGTTCTGAGCTACCTGCTAATACTTGGTGTAAGGTCAATAAGAAATCTAGATGATCCCTTTGGACTTGGGGCCATGATTTCCAGAGTCCCCGCCAAGACTCCATCCGTACACTCTGTTGACCAAACTTAGATCTGTCTTTGATGCTTAGAGAAGAGGCTGAGGTGCCCTCTCCTCTTACCCTTGTGGTGGAACTCAGCTTGGGGAAGAAGAGGTTGGGGGTGTGTGCACCTGCACCTCTTGCTGCATGACTGACTGAGAGTCACCACAGCAGTTTGCTCTATGGTAAACTATAGTCATGGAGTTGTGAATTTTCTGAAGCCTTGAGCTGGGAAGCTAATGAAAGTGTTAGAACCAGACCCCAGAAAAATGAGTTTTTCTGTAGAGTTTGCTCTGCAGTTAACTAAAGTCACAGAATACTGAGTTTCCTGGAGGCTTCGAGCTTGGAATCTGATAAAAGCTTTGGAACCAGACGCAGAAAAATGCAGATGTACATACATTTTCCAAGTAATCTGAAGTTGTATATGGACTCCTTGAACACCCCAGGTGAAGAACTCCCAATTTCATGTAACTTCTTTATTCTACAAATGGGAGAACTGTGGCTCAGAAGGGAACAGTGACTTGTCCTGGTTTATATATCAGTTGTAAGTGTCTCTACAATGCCCTTTCCCTGTGACCAAAGAGAATGAAGCCTAAAGAAGAGACCAGCAATGGACTTCTCTGCTGTATTGATAAACAGGCTGAAGCATGAGAAATTTGGATCCGACCCAAAGGTGGACTTTCCCCAACAGTTTTAGATGTTGGAATATGGTATGGAAATTCATTCAGCAAATACTTAAGAGTACTTACTAAATGCCATGCCTCACTCTAGGTGCTGGAAATCCACAAAGATCTAGAATCTAGAAAACAGACAAAAAATCCTGCCCTCATGGAGCTTGCATTCTAGTTGGCAAAGACAGATAATATAAAATAAATAATAAAAATATGCAGTAAGCCAGGCTGGGCGTGGTGGCTCATGCCTGTAATCCCAGCACTTTGGGAGGCCGAGGCGGGCAGATCACTTGAGGTCAGGAGTTCGAGACCAGCCTGGCCAATATGGTGAAACCCCCTCTATACCAAAAAAACAAAAATTAGCTGAGTGTGATGGCACATGCCTGTAGTCCCAGCTACTTGGGAGGCTAAGGTGGGAGAATCACTTGAACCCAGGAGGCAGAGGTTGTAGTGAGCAGAGATGATGCCGCTGCCCTCCAGCCTGGGTGACAGAGTGAGACTCTGTCTCAAAAAAAAAAAAAAAAAAAAATGCAGTTAAGTCAGATGATAAGTGCTAAGGAAATAAAATAAAGCGGGGAGGAAGACAGGGAGGGTAGGGGGTAGATGTTGGTGTTGGTTGCAGTTATAAAGAGAGCGGTGACATATGAGTACAGAGTCCTCTAAGAGGCATGGGTAAAGTCATGGTGATACCTAAGAGATACAAACTTACTGAGGGAGGGTGTGAATAGATGGGGCACAGCCTTGCTTGCAGGGCCTGAATGGGCAGGGTACAGCCTTGCTTGTGTGTGCATGAATATGAAAGCACATATTTATTTAGGAGTGTTTATCAGTGAGCTAGATGCTTATACCTCACTATCACATAGCTTTTCATGAACTATAAAGAGCATCACAACTGGCCGGGCGCGGTGGCTCACTCCTGTAATTTCAGCACTTTGGGAGGCCAAGGCGGGCGGATCATGAGAACAGGAGATCGAGACCATCCTGGCTAACATGGTGAAACCCCGTCTCTACTAAAAGTACAAAAAATTAGCCGGGCGTGGTGGTGGGCGCCTGTAATCCCAGCTACTCGGGAGGCTGAGGCAGGAGAATGGCGTGAACCCGGGAGGCAGAGCTTGCAGTGAGCCAAGATCGTGCCACTGCACTCCAGCCTGAGTGACAAGGTGAGACTCTGTCTCAAAAAAAAAAAAAAAAAAAAAAAAAAAAGGCATCACAACCAATCCTACTGAAATCTTGCCCAGGGTTTCCCAGGAGGTAAGTGGCAGAGATGAAACTGGTTTCAGGGCTCCAGTTTGCAGAGCTCGGGGCAGGTGGGATCCTGTGTGTAGCCTGGGGGATGAGCTCCAAGGCATCCTCTCGTCCACAGGTCAGGTACAGTGCGGGCAGGTGCACTGCCGGCTGCCTTACACCGCACCCCCCGTCCACCTCAAAGCCGATATGGATGGGCCGCTCTCCAACCGGGGTGAGAAGGTAAATGGAGCCAGGTTGGGTCTGGTGGGTCAGAGCCACCCTGTCGGGGATGGGCTTCTGGCGGCATCCCCTGTTAACAATTTGGTACCATGCTGCCCTTCTCTGTCTCAGATTTGTGAATTTCCTTTACTCAAGCTTTGAGATTGCAGGGAGGGCTTATATCACTCATCACCCTACTTCCCATCATCTCACTGGTTCCTCCTTTTTGTTCTTGTCTGTTGGGAGTGAATATCCTGAGCTGATGGGGCTCAGGGATAGCTGGCCAGCCAGTGACCTTGGTCAACTGGCAGGGCCTCCTCTGTGGAGCCAGGATTTCTGGTTGTCTCAGGCTTTAGGAAAAAGGGTGCTTAGCTGTCCCCATTCCAGGGCTTCAAGGTATTGTTTCTGAAGCACTGCAACCCTTTGTTTAAACTTGCCCATAGTACAGATGAAGGTGAATGGAGCTGCTCTGTGAAACCGTGGAGAGAGGAGGAGCCTCACTTCCCTCCCAGCTCCAAGACACCTCACAGTTAGCCTTGAAAGCCAGTGCTCTCAGACAACCCTTTCATTTTAGAAATGGGAATATTGAGGCCCAGATAGCTCAAAGTCAGAGACTGGCTGAGAACCTTGCTTTTTTTTTTTTTTTTTGACAGAGTTTCACGCTTATCGCCTAGGCTGGAGTGCAATGGCACAATCTTGACTCACTGCAACCTGCGCCTCCTGGGTTCAAGCGATTCTCCTGCCTCAGCCTCCCGAAGTAGCTGGGATTACAGGCATCTGCCACCACGCCCAGCTAATTTTTTTTTTTTTTTGTATTTTTAGTAGAGATGGGGTTTCGCCATGTAGGCCAGGCTGGTCTTAAACTCCTGACCTCAGGTGATCCACCCACCTCAGCCTCCCAAAGTGCTGGGATTACAGGCATGAGCCACCGAGCCTGGCCGAACCTTGCATTTTTTAATTCACTTGTTTATTTGGAGACATTTCCTATGTCCTGTCTGTGCCCAGCATCCCTGAGTCTGTTGCCAGGAGTGGAAATGAGTAAAGTGTGGTCCCTGCCCTTGAGGAGGCCAGAGTCTGGAGGGGGAGGCAGATCCCAACAGTTACAATACAGTGTGACAGGGGAAGCCATGGGAGCTGGGGAGGGGGAGGGGGGCAAAGGAGAGAGGCAGGGAAGACTTCCCAGAGGAGGCAACCTCTAAGGCCAGGCCTGAAAGCTGAGGCATCAGGGAAGGCATGAGACACCAGAGCTCTCAGGGAACCCTGAGCCATTCAGCATTGTTGGCAGGCACATCTGGGAGGATTACAGGAGGAAAGCAAGAGCCTTGAGGCTGCCAGGTGGAAGAGTCTATATTTTATCCTGCGGCAGTGTGGGGTCCTGGAGGGCCTGTTGCAGAAACATCACTGTAGCAGTCTTCAGAGACTGCTGGGTTGGAGGACACCCAGTAGGAGGCAGGGAACCCTGTAGGTCAGTGGGTGTGGCAGTCCTGAGGGAGAGGGTCAGAGCATTAGGGCTGGAGTCAGGAGCCCTCCAGTTCAGCAGATCCCAGTCTTGGTGTGCTCAGAATCACCTGGGCAGAGATTCCTAAGCCTCGCTCTCAGAGAGTCTGATGGGGTGGTATATAGGGATTTGCGTGTGTAATACTCAGCCTGTGTGATTCTAATGGGCAGCTGGGGTGGGGACCGCTCCTTTAGGAGGGTACTTCTGGCTCAGCCTCCTGATTGAGCTCAGTACACCTAGTATGTACTGAGCTCTCTGTGCCGGGCACCACAGGAGAATGTGTATGGTGTGGAGGTACAGACAGCCCTGGACAGATACATTTGTAAGTAAATGGTAATGCCTAACGCAAAATCCCGCAGAATTTGTAATGAGTGAGCATGCTCCAGGAACATCATTGCCGCTGAGACTGTCACATTCACAGGAAGAGCTGCTGTTTGCTGAGCTCCTTCTGTTCAAGGCAGCTACTTGTCACATGGCATCTGGTTCACACCTCACAGCCACTTTGTGGACATAGAGATGGCCTTCTCATTGTAAAGAGATAAACAGATTCAGAGAGGTGACATGACTTGTGCAGGGATGCAGTGAGTTTGTCGGACTCTGAAGTCTGCGTGGTTCAGTAATTGCTTCCTTTTGTGCAGCGCTTTACTGTGTACACAGCCCTCTCTCCGAACTCATCCTTCATAGTCTCCCTGGGAGGATGATTGTGATGACCTCCATTTCATACTTGCAGAACCTGAGGCTCAGACAGAGCAGTGCTCATCCAGAATCACAATGTGAGCATGGGCCGAACTGGCCTGGATCCTACAGCCACCTGCCCCAGAGCTGTCCCTTCCTGTGGGAGGGGATTCATCCTATTAGACCTGGCTCTGGGACTGCAGAAGTGAGCTGACATGATCCCTGACCTCAGGGAGCTTGTGGCTTAGCACGGGATGTGGGCAGCTACATTGCAGGGGAATGGGCAGCTGGAGTAGGCGAGAAACATGACCTTAGAGGACCCAGAAAAGGAGGAGGTGAGCTCTAGGGGAAAGACAGGGGACAAGAAGAAGGGCATTCCACATCAAGAGAACAGCATGTGCAAAGGCCCAGAGCATGGAGGAGTTTGGGTCGGAGGGGACCCTGGGGGGTGTTCAGTATGGCTGAAGTCCAGGGAAGTGGGGAGAGCCGATGGGGGCCACAGAACAAAGGATCATCGAGAGAGGGTCTTGGACATTATATGGAGGGCAGGGAGTGGGCCCTGGAGGTGCAGAGGGCTGGGCTCAGTGCTTGGAGAGGAGCCTTTGCCTCCTGGTTGCTCAGCTAAGCTTGTGGTTCTGTTTCGTTTAGCCTGGGGGATAAGCCACGCTGGGGGCTGTCAGTTTTGGCTATAGACAGTTTCTGGCCCCTGGTTTTGGCTGCTGAGCCAGAGTTTTCCCTTGCTGGGCTGTGTCCCCAACTTTGCATCCAGAAAGTCTGCATGAAAGTGTCTCTCCCTCCTTTGTGACCTTCTGTCCTCTCACTGTCAGGCCTTTCTGCCAGCTCCTAGGGACTTTTCTTATCCACAACTCTTCAGATTCCTGGGGCTTGGTGGGTGGCAGAGTGTGGGATGTGTGTGGCCAGCACAGAATTGCCTGGGCTTTCTTCCAAGTCCCTCCAGGCCTGAGCCTGCCTAGCTGTGAGGAGACTCAGTGTCTCCCTGGGGCTGGCCCCTGAACCCACTCATCTAGACCACCACTGGCCTGGAGAACAGTGCTCTGAGCACTCAGGGGAGCATCCCCTGCCTCCACTGCATCATCATTTGGTGCCTGTGAGGTTCCAGATCCATATTTCTTCCTAGTTATGTCCCCTGATCCCACAAATTCAACACTTGGAAAGTTCTCAGAAATCAGGGCCAAGCTGTCATTGATCAGTGGAGGAGACAGGCCCATGGAGGGGAAGGGTCCTACCAGGGTCACCACTCTTGAGAGAGCTTCTCTTAATAAGGGCTAACAGCCAGGCATCCTGGAGTCCAAAATGGAGCAGTGGCCAGGATGGGGAAGGAATGTCCACCCCGGCCACTCTGGATTTAGGCCAACTCGGAATCCCAGCTCTGCCACCTCCTTCCTGTGAGATCTGGGAATGCAATTAGTTTCTCTGAGCTGCAGTTTCTACATCTGCAAACTGGGGATAATAATAGTTCCTACTCCCTAGGGTTGCTGCAGAGAGTAAATGCATAATGTGTGTAAAGAGCCCAGCACGGAGCCTGGTACACAGAAAATGCTCCCTAGGTGTTGGTTATGATCATGATCACTATTATGGAGATCATCATCATTGCTTTCCTCCATCACCTCCTTGTGATAACCAATTCTGGGCCAGTAACATTCCTGATCAGAAAGGGAACAGCCATGTGGTCATGCCCACCAGATGCCCCTCACACTTTACTGTGAAATGACACATCGCCATTAACCAGCCAGCCGGTGATCCTTGACCTGAACTTCAGGGAACTGGCTGTGTCAGCAGCAGTGAGATGTCAACCAAGTGTTAGAGGCGGGAGTGGAAGCGGGAGACGGACAGACAGTCCTGATCTCCCACGGTATATTGGGTGCCCAGCATGTCTGAGCCACGCAGTTCTAGGCTTCGTGCATGTGAAGATTAAGCGCATGTGAAGTGCTTAGCCCATGGCCCGGTGGGTAATAAGCAGTCAGCCACTACGGTCACGGTGACTTTGGAGAGGTAGAGGCAATGTGCTTTGGTAGGGAGAGCTTGCTGTGGGCCAGGCCTGGCCTCCAGTGCCAGGTCCTCTTCCTCGCCGTGTGCCCATGGGCTCACTCGCTTCCACCTCTTTGAGCCTGAGTGCCCTCCCTGTAAAATAGAATGTTGGAACTCCCTCACAGGGCTGTGGTGCAGCTTCCATGAAATCAGGCACGGAAGGTGCAGGGTGAAATGCCCAGAAGGCTTTTGCTGCTGCTGTTGTATCTCATTGAATCTCTCTGATTCTCAGAGAGAGATTTTGTCATCCTTGTTTTAAAGGTGAGGAAACAAGCTCAGAGAGGTGAAGTGAGTTGCCCAAGGTCCCACAGCAAGTCAGCTGACAGAGCCAGGATTTAAACTCAGATCTGGGCCCTGAGTCCACCCTTCTTCTCTGTGCCTTTGAGGTTCTCTGGGGGGCGGCAGGGTGGGGCAGGCCCCCAGCTCAGCCACCTCCCATGCCCTCCTCTTGCAGGTCATCCTTTTTCAGTACTAACGCTGCCGGCACTTCCGCATCTGCCCGTGGGCGCCCCACAGCTGCCCCTCAGCCGCTGAGATCCAGTGTCCAAGCTGCGGCCAGGAATCCACCCACCTCTGCATCCACCCCCGTCCACCATCCTGCCCACCACCAGGTCGGTTCCTGAGGCCTGGCCTTTCCCTCTCCTGCTGAGAACCAGAACCCACCAGGAGCACCACAGAGTCCTCCTTTTGGAAGGCAGAACTCCCTGAAATCTGGAATCAGGGTGGAAACAGCCTGTTTTTCCCATTTAAACAGGAGTCCTCTTCAACTTCAGCTGATTACAATAGCAAAAGGCGGAATTGAATTGTGCGACGCCAACGGCCTTCTAATTTACAGGTTTTCCCCCCTACATTGGCCTTTATTTACTACTTCCTTGGAACCATCTCTGAATTCTGAATAGCTGACAACCCCCAATGTTATCCACTCTGTTGCTTTTGTCTGGAAAACTCTACAGTGTTTGTGGGATGTCCCCAAAGGAAAGCTATGTTCTAATTTTATCATTTCCATCTGTCTGCTTATGTCAAGTTAATTCAGAAAGAGAAGAGACAGTGACCAACCCTGAGAGGCCCAATAGGGCAGAGACGGAGGCCTGCCCAGACTAGGAGGCAGGGGGGATAGACAGGGAATGGGGATAAGAAACACCCCCATTGGTTTGGAAATCAAGGAGAGGGCGGTGACATATTGGACCAGAAGAGGCACTAGCCATTTTAAGGAGAGGAAAGAGAAAACTCTGGGGTCAGGGAGAGACCCTACCCCTACCTAATTATCCAACATATATGTAGGAAACATAGCAGAGATGGTATTCGATCTGTGCCATGACTCTTCTAAATGTTTGGACAGGTTAGAGTTGGGGACCCCTGTTGGCTACTTGTTGACCTCTCATAGTGGTGCTTGGGCCAGGTCTTCTCGATGGAAGGGGGATCCCTCATGGGGGAAAGGGAACAGAGCCCAGTGAAATGGTAGTCAGAATGTTAACCCTGGATCTGTCTCTAAGTAGAGAGAGGGTGCCCATTGCCTAGGTGAGAGTGCCAAGCTCAGGATTCCAACTGGCACCTCTGAGCTTCCCCACCAATACTTCCTGGAGCCAGCCCCACCCACCCCTGAGAACAGAGGCCAGTCACAGCTGCATAACATCCATCCTGCTACAACTCTTCCACCCCAAACAAAAGGGCTCAGGCTACACATGACCATGATTTATGTTTTCAGGGATGCCCATTTGTCCCAAGCTTATCCTGTAATTCTAGAACTACCTGGTGTCCTGATGCATTTTCCACTAGAGGTTGCTAATCAGCATGTTTTAGCCCAAGTCTGCCTTCCTCCTGTGGTTAACCTGTTATGTTGCTTTTGGAAGGAGACTCTAGGACAGGGAAAGCAAGTTCATGGTACATACGCAGCCGTTGTCTCTGTTTTTACCCATGGCAGACGTTGCTAATCAATGGCAGCTCTATCTCACTAAGTCTGGATAAGGTTTCAGAGTTCAAATGCTTGAAGTTGGCACTTAAAATGAAAGCCTATATGTCATTTTTGCTCTGGGATCTACAGGCAGGCTAGGCACAGGTGCAGCCCAAGAAGGGAACCTGCTTCCTCTCCCTTCCAAAGATGGTGACAGCTGACTGAGGGCAAAGAACAGGCACCACTCAGAACGTGGTGAGTACAGCTCAGCTCAGCACTCAGCCAGTGGTAACTTGTGCCCAGCCCTGTGCTAGGCGCTGACATTAACAGGAGCAACCAGGGCCAGATCCCTGGCCTTGGGGAGCTCAAATCTTCCCTTTGATTTTTGCTCCTGATCATCAAGGCCCCAGTGGCAACTGTGTGGTAAGTGGCCAGCCAAGCCCTGCCCAGGGTCACCCAACACCCACTCTGCCTTGAGCCTCTCCTCAGGGTCTATTCCTTGCGTGGATTATGTGGTCGTAGCATGTTACAGTTCAAACATGTCTCCACTACCCTGTTAAGAGCAGCCTGGGAACGTACAGGCCATCAAGACTATTTATTTAAATACAAAAAAAAAAAAGGGGAAAACACACACACAGAGAAAAAAATTGTAAGCACTTTTTTTGTAAAACCAATGTCTGTTTTGTTACATACCTTTCATGTCGTGCTTTGTAAATGTCTTATTTGTGTAATAAAGTTAATGCAAGTAGAAGTGCTGGCACTGAAATCCAGAACATGATGGGATTCCATTTCTTTCCTGCTCTCTGGTGAAGGGCTTAGGTCCCTGGCTCCCAGAATACGTGCGCTGCTGGACAGTGTAATCCTCCTTCCTGGGAAACTGGTACTATTTCCCAGTTAGTAAACAATGCATTGTAGAGGCCTGATGATGGATTTCTTCTCTAAGTACTCAGTCACACCTGCTTCTTATCTAAGCTTTGGAGGGAATCAGGCTGCTTGATGCCCTCCGTTCCAGTCTCTGAACACACACTCTCTACTGGGCCCTGCGCTGGCTCTGCACACTCAGAAAAGGCTCCCAGCCAGACCCTGCCCTGGAGGAGCTCTCGGTCTGGCAAATACTGTGAGAGCCAAGGGGGTGGGTATTAGAGCTGGATTGTAGCAGACGAGAAGGTCACAGAATAGGTAAGCAAGAGGGTGGGGCAGGGAGGGAGGTGCAGAGGAGCCTATTTGGAAGATGGGGAAGCATTTAATAGGGTGAAGTTAAAGGAATATGGAATGGGCAGCAGGGCCCCAGCTTCTGCACAAGACTGGGTCTTACAGTGGTTTTGTCAGGCTCCAGAGCCACCTCGTAACCTGAGGAGTGAAAGAGCATCTTTCTGGTGGTTGTCAAATTTCTTTCAGCAGCAGAATCATTTGCTCAAGCTAAAGCTCCTGGTGTGGAGAGCAGAGCTGCCCTGCAGAATGCAGAGGCTTCCCTGGCCTGCTGTGGCCCTGCACAGAAATGAGTTGCTCAGAAACCTCAGCCCATGGTGCACATGAGTCACTGACTGCAGGGCCCCTCTCTTTATTCTATTAGTTTTTAAATCTGCCATCCTGACCCCATTTCTTGCTCCTCATACATCTGCTCTTCCAATCCATTTTCAAATGTTTAGATACATGTGTATCTTTGAAAATATGTGAGTTTAGTTGTGTGTTTCTTTACATGAATGTCCCTTCTGTTTTCAAAATACAGTTTGGAAACCACCAGTGGAGCTCAACTCTATCTACCAAGGTGACTGGCGTCTTGGGGAGAGGTGATCATCCCAAGTCTGCTCCCTGGTGCAGCTGAGAGTGAGCCCAGGCCTCCTTTCCCGCTGCCTCCTGGCTCTGCCCCAGCATGACGCCTCCGGGTCCCTAGTTTGAGATCCAATTTCCTCTCCTGCCTTCCAAGCCTGACTCACTGTTCTGCCTCCACTGGGCAGCCCTGGTGAGCCAGGGGACAGAGCACAGGGGGTGACAGGATCTAGCAACCTCTAAGGAGGAACAGTTAGACAAAGATCCAGGATGCATATGGCCCATGTGTGGCCCTGGAACATGTTGTCGCTTCCTCTTCTGATTTTTAGCTGACAAATGTGACCACCGGGATGATTTTGAGAAACGATTATATGCACCACTAACAAGTTGTTCTTTCAAGCAAACACATGTTGAATACCTACTATGCGCCAGGTCCCTTACTTGTATTATTTAACCACACGGCTACTGTGTTGTTTTAAAGCATTATTACAACCATTTTTTATATGATGCCAAAGCCACAATCTTTTTTTTTTTTTTTTTTTTTTGAGACAGAGTTTCGCTCTGTCACCCAGGCTGGAGTACCATGGTGCAATCTCGGCTTACTGCAACTTCCACCTCCCGTGTTCAAGCAATTCTGGTGCCTCAGCCTCCCAAGTAGCTGGCATTACAGGCACATGCCACCATGCCCAGCTAATTTTTGTATTTTTAGTAGAGATGGGGTTTCACTATGTTGGCCAGGCTGGTCTCGAACTCCTGGCCTCATGTGATCTGCCCGCCTTGGCCTCCCAAAGTGCTGGGATTACAGGCGTGAGCCACCATGCCTGGCCTCCAAAGCCACATTCTTTCTATGGCACCATGCTGATTCTGTGCTTAGGATGTGAGGTTCAAATGGGGGATCTGCCAAGAGGGAAAGACAGGCCTGAGTAATCGTTCTTGGGCCTAACAAGCTTGTCCAACCCACCTTATTTGTTGTTGTTGTTTTTCTGTTCTGTTTTGTTTTAGACTTTCAGCAGCCTGAAGCCATGATTTTTAGTTTCTGTCTCTAGTGATAAGCGGAAAAGAGGGATGAGGAAGGGGCTTCACTGGCCCAACCAGAAACAGAAACTAAGAACCCATGACTGCTGCAGGACTGGGCACAGTGATCAGGTCCTACTGCCCTCTGAGACCAAGCAAGTCACTCTGTCTCTCTGAACTTCAGATTCCTCATCCGCAAAAGCCTTCCCCTTGCAAGGCTGTTTTGAGGAGTGGAGATAATGCACACACACTACCTGCACCGGTTAGTGCTCAATTACGTCTATGTATTATAAAGAGATGGTTCTCAAATGTTCAGATGCATGCAAAATGCTGGGAGTGCAAATTACTGGGCCCCATTCCCAGAGATTCTGATTGGGAGGTCTAGGGTGGGTCCTGGGAATATCTATAGCTCACAATTTTGTCTAGGTGAAATGATGCCCACTGAGAAACAATCTTTTAAGGCAAATACACTTGGGGCCACTGACTGCAGAAAGTCTTTATTTCTGAGTTAAAAGTCAGGTTCTAGAACTACAGCCTGTCCCCCAGGGCAGCCAGTGCCAGCAGGGCAGATGGAAACCTCTGGTGGAGGCAGCCACAGAGTTCACAGCTCGGGCCTGTGACTCAAAATCTCGTCCTAGCCCTTTCGACAGGTACGGGTGATCCACTCGTGCTCATCATCATCTGCAAGGAAAGAGGAAGAGCTGGTCATGCTTGGTGCTCACTGGGACCTTCCCTGGCCTGGGGGGTTCCCAGGTGGGGCCTTGGGACTGGGATGGTCTGTGGATGGCCAGTCTGTTTAGCTTTGTGTGGGGAGGAACAGACCTTTCATTTACACTGAATGCTTCAGAGTGCTTGGTCTTGGGGAAATTGAACACAGAAGGGTTTCTAACTGGGTGCTGCTGGCGGAGGCAAGCATGAGACGGTCTGGCCACCCTAAGCTGGACTCATCCTCATGGGCAGAGAGCAGCTGCTTCACAGTCGGGCACTTGCCTGATCTGACAGCCCACACGCGATAGCCCCAGGACAGCGGGTCTAGGCCTTGCTGGTGGTGCTAGGAGACAGAGTCCTGAGGTTTTCATTTCCTTTCTAGGCTCTCCATTCTTGACCCTTTCAAGGACCCATGGTTTCCCCAGGGGACTAACACCCTCTTGTTTACTTCAGGCCTTTCAGTGGGGAATGGAGAGGAGCAGGAGCTCCTGGCTGTGCCCTGAAGGCCCTAAACGCAATGTCTCCTTAGTTTAATCTTCATGACCAACCACCCAATGGGCAAGCCTTCTCCACCATTTTACAGATGAACAAACAGACGCTCGCAGAGGCCAAGGCACTTGTCCACAGGATCAGTATGTGGGAGAGCTCAGACTGGAACCTAGGATTGTCCAGCTATAAAGCCTATGCTGTTTTTTAAACCTCAAATAGAGAGACTGGAATCACATTCTTCAGTCCACAGCATGCTGCCATCATCTCTCTGTACAAGACCCTTCCGTGGATTTACTTTATTTTCATTTTTCCTCCTTTCTCCTCCAAACCCACACTGGGTCCCTCCTCCACCACTACAGGGACTTACTCCAGTGGTGGGATAGAGACTCCTCAAAATGCATGCTGCTCTGTAAAATATGTGCTGCTGTTTTGTGTACAAGTGTGTTTTTAATTTACAGAAATGGCATTGTGCTGTGGCTTTCATTATGTCTCACATTTTTCACTCAAGACCTATTCTTGTTGCTGTGTGTACATCCAGCTCTTTGCTTCTTACTGCTACCTAATATTCCATGCTTGGCTTCCGTCACATTTTCCTCTCCGTGCCGGTGGTGGCTGCGGAGGTTGCCTGCAAGTCCCACTACCAGGAACAATGCTGGGACAAGCATTCTTGGCCACACCCCTTCATGGATATGTGGAGAATGTCTCTTGGGGTTACATTCCTTCCAGGAGGAGGGTCAATGAGTCCTGCACATCCTTCCTGCAACGTCCTTCCAGCTGCCCATACTCTTTTCACACCACGCTGCCTTCTCCCTGCCTTCTTGCCTTTCCACCTTCCCGCCACTCCTCCCTTCCCTTGGTGCCACTCCCTGCCTTTAACCAGTTCTCCTGAGGGCCAGAGCACTGGAGGAGTTCTTGCCTTCTCTCCTTTCCCTGTGTCTAGCCCAGTGCCTCCTGCCTAAGAGATGGGAGGATAGGTCTGCCCACCCTCCTTGGGTGACAAATGGCAGATGCTTGGGAACAAGGGCACTCCCTGAGAGCTGAAACACAGAGGGCCGGCGGAAAGCTTCATGAATCAGATCCCCTGCTAGGGATGCCTTCCTTTTCTGTGAAAGGCACCAGACCCAGGGCCAGAGAGATGGAGGTTCACAGACAGCCTATGTGTGCTTGGTGCTTTGCAGACACTGTGTCTCATTGGATCTCTGTAACAGCCCAGTCGGGTAGGGGAGAGCCTTGTCCTAAGTCCATCACCAGTGGATTCAAACCAAGGTTCACCAGGCTCTGCAGCCTGACCTCTCACCCCAGGGCAGATGTGAGCACGTCAGGAGCTGAGACTGCCCCCATATCACTAACCACCTCCCCACCATTTCTTTACATGAGACCTAAGGAAAACAGCTTGCTGCCTGGCACACTCTGGTAAGCAGCCAGTGAGCCTCAGTTTCCTCTGGGGAGGCTGCCTGGGAGTCCCCGCTGAGGCTGGGAAACCCAGGGGTGGGGAAAGCAGCGATGATGTGTCAGCACACAAGGAGTTAAGCGCTGGTGGAGCCCACTTTTGCCACACTGTGAGCAGCCTGGTTGATAATTACAGTTCTGAAGTCTCCAGGCTATTCGAATCAGTGCAGCTGCAACCTCTTCAGCAGTAACCCCTGAAACCAGACAAACTGGGTTTATTGTGCTGAACCAGTCCTCAGGCCCCTCCCTGATCGTTAAAAATTGACAGCAATGGACTTAACAGCCCTCTTCACTACCCCTTTCACTCTCTACCTGGCTGTACAGCCACCAATTTGAATCACAGATGCCTCCCCTCCCAGCAGCTGCTCACCAACCCTCCCTTCGCCTCCCCTGCGCCTCTCTGCGGCTCCCCTGGCCCTGCCACGCCAGGGTGAGGCTGCCGAAGCACATTTCATCAATATTTAAAATGGAATTAAACCTGCAGCTTTGATTAATGCCTCCCAGATCCTGGGAGTTGTGATTACTATTTTGCAAATTGCGATTGTTGGAATATGTTAATATGATTGTCTGAGAACATCTTCACCTTCTCAGATAATTTCTTCCCTTTTTGGTAGGAGGGGAGAGGGAAAGGAGGGAGAAAAAAGATGGGGAAAAAAACACCCCACAAACTCTTTAATCAATTGTAAATTATTACCCTTGGCACAACTGCTGGTGGTGCAGAGAGATGGAAGATTTCTGGTTTGGTGCATTGGTCTTAAAAATTTTTGGTCCCTGCTGGCATGGTAATTCCACTCTGGGACACTATCTTAAAGGGATGATCTATTTGTCTCGGAACTATTTAGAATCAGGGAAAAGGAAAATGATGTACATTTCTAAAAATGAGGGAATGATTATTTTGTTGTATGGGCATTCATTTAACAAATAATTATGTACCAGGCATCGTGCTAGGTTCAGGGAGTGGATACTGTAAGACACGTGAGGGGATATTTAACAGCTACTGAAAATAATTATTATGGAGTTTGTATAGCAACATGGGGGAAATGTTTTTGATGTGATAATAAGCAAAAGAAAAATGGCAAGAAGAGACAAGAAATAAAAGTACACATAGTATATCCTATGTAATAACTGTGCACAGAAGAAAAATTAAATTGAAATGTGAATAATAGCCCTGCATAGTGGGATGAGAGAGTTTCTCTTTCTGCTTTTATTTCCCAAATCTTCTTTCACTAATGGGTATTGACAATAGAAAAAAAAAATTAAAATAATTATTGGCCTTTGCCAGGCACGGTGGCTCACGCCTGTAATCCCAGCACTTTGGGAGACTGAGGTGGGTGGATCACGACGTCAAGAGATCAAGGCCATCCTGGCCAACGTGGTGAAACCTCATCTCTACAAAAATACAAAGATGAGCCGGGCATGGTGGCAGGCACTCGGGAAGCTAAGGCAGGAGAATCACTTGAGCCGAGGAGGCGGAGGTTGCAGTGAGCCGAGATTGCGCCACTGCACTCCAGCATGGCGACAGAGCAAGACTCTGTCTCAAAAGAAAAAAAAAAAAAAAAAGTCTGGCTTTTTTCCTACCCTCCAATTTAATGCCTTGGTAACTTCATGCATTTTGTTAATTGAAATAAGATACCTCAGCTGGACGTGGTGGCTCACAACTATATTCCCAACCCTTTGGGAGGCCGAGGTGGACAGGTTGCTTGAGCCTGGGAGTTTTAATCCAGCCTGGGCAACATGGCAAAACCACCTCTCTACAAAAAATAGAAAAATTAGCTGGGCATGGTGGCAAGGGCCTGTGGTCCCAGCTACTCGGGAGGTTGAGGTAAGAGGATCACCTGAGCCTGGGGTGATTGAGGCTGTGGTAAGCTGTGATCGCCTGGGTGACAGAGTTGAGACCCTGTCTCTAAATAAATAAATAAATAAATAAAATAAAATAAAATAAAAGTTCTAGGTTCCTAGAAATACCAACAGGGTTCTTGAACTCCTGAAAAGCAAAAAGACCTTGCATAAAGATACTGGCAAAAATGCATAAAAATCATAATATATAAATCCATGCAGGAGAATTCCAAGTAATTTATGTACTCTGTCCTCAAAGAGTTGGAGCACAAATCCCCACTTCTGAAGCATGGCTGTGCGTAGTGACTTTCAAAGAGTACAGTATGGAAAGGGAGGAGGGGAAAGTAACTTTATAATGGAGAAACCTCACAAACACTACCTCAGTCAGGCGACCAAGGTTAACAGCAACATTGGTAAGTCGTGGTGACAGTCTGGACCCTTGATAGGATGGGATGAAAATGACACTTTACTTCTGTGATCTTTCTCCCAAACCCACAACTCCAATCTAATCATGAGAAAAAACATCAGACAGATTCCAGTTGAGGGGCATCCTACAAAATATCTAACCAGTACTCCCCAAAACTGTCACCAAAAACAAGGAAAGCCTAAGAAACAGCTATGCCCCTGTGGAGCCTAAGGAGACAGGATGGGATCCTGGAATAGAAAATGGACATTAGGAAAAGGCATCTGTAAAAAGTATGGGCTTTAGTGAATCATAACATCAGTATTAGTTCACTAATTGTGACAGATGTTCCATGAAATGTAAGATAGTCATAACAGGGAAATTGAGTGTGGGGTGTATTAACAACTGTGTAGTATCTTTGCGAGAATTCTGTTAATTTAACTGCTTTCAAATAAACAGTTTAAGAAATACATGAAAATCTAGAGCGCTCCCTAAAAGGTGAGATTCTCATGTTCTCTAAGAGGAGTGGACATCCCTTCACAGACCCAGACATCCAGATTGACGTCATTCACTCCTTTTTCTTTTTTTCTTTTCTTTTTTTTTTTGAGACGGAGTCTCGCTCTGTCACCCAGGCTGGAGTTTAGTGGCGTGATCTCAGCTCACTGCAAGCTCCGCTTTCTGGGTTCACGCCATTCTCCTGCCTCAGCCTCCCAAGTAGCTGGGCTAATTTTTTGTATTTTTAGTAGAGACAGACCATGTTAGCTAGGATGGTCTCAATCTCCTGACCTCATGATCCGCCCGCCTTGGCCTCCCACACTCCCTTTTCTTTCATAGTCCCCTCAGATCACAATTTTTGAATCTATACTTGTGGTTTGTTTTTTTTTTTTTTTTTTTGAGATGGAGTTTTTGCTCTGTCGCCCAGGCTGGAGTACAGTGACGCAATCTCGACTCACTGCAGCCTCCATCTCACGGGTTCAAGGAATTCTCCTGCCTCAGCCTCCCAAATAACTGGGATTACAGGCGTGCGCCACCATGCCTGGCTAATTTTTGTATTTTTAGTAGAGATGGGGTTTCTCCATGTTGGCCAGGCTGGTTTCAAACTCCTGACCTCAGGTGATCCACTGCCTCAGCCTCTTAAAGTGCTGGGATTACAGGCGTGGGCCACTGCGCCCCGCTTGAATATTTTCTTATATAATGTTTTTCTCTCCCATTAGACTGTAAGCTCTCGATGCAGGGACCATGTCTGATTTGTTGACCACTAGACCCAGCATACAGTAGGCGCTTATAAATGCTCTCTCAGATGAAATCTGGAATAAGCCTTTTTCATTCTGACTTGTGTCAGTTGCCATCAACAAACATTTCCCATGCACCCCCTTCTCGGTATCTAGGCCTCAACTCAAATGTCACCTTCTCAATGACCCTAATCTAACTGCCTCCACTCCCAGTCACTCCATCTTGTCTTCATTTTATTTTCTCCATAGCATAAGCCACTCCCTGCATATGTATTTGTTTACGTGCATGTTGTCTGTTTCCCCATCCAGACTATAAGCTCCAGTGAGACCAGGAGCCCTGCCTGCTTGTTCACTATGATATCCCAGTGCTTAGGAGAGCATCTGGCACATAGTAGGTTCTCAGTTGATAGCTTTTGAATTAATGAATGAATTGGCAAGCCCAATTCTGTGGCCAGCCCTGTGGCCAGTGCTAGGGACAGATGGGACTGAGACCAGCAGCGAGTGCGGCCAGGACCCAGGTGCACTTCAGGGTTAGGTCTGTCTACCTTTGGGGCTGAACGATGTCTTTATTCCGGTTCTGAAGCTTTGGAAGTGACCTTGCTGCCACCTGCATGCCCTGCACTCATAGGTCATTAGGATAACTGGGCTTTTTATAGAGAAGAAAAGAAACGTACTGCAAGAGAGACCCCAAATCTGACTATGAGCTACCGCAATGAAAAACTTCCCTGAAAAGGCTCCCCACTTCTCTGCCTGGCCTTCAAGGTTGCCAGGTCCCCCTACTTCCCAGGCCTGCTTCCCAGGCCTGCTTCCCTCCCCACTTCCCTCCCAGCTCCCCTCACGCTATAAAATGCAGCCACCAGAGGAACTGCAGTAGTCCATGTGCATGCTCACCAGTGCCTCTGTGCCTTTGCATATGCTGTTCCCAAGGGACCACCCTTCCTCCTTCAGGACCTAGTTTGGGTTCAGGGACTCTCAGAGCACAAGAGAGGCCCAAGGTACCTTCCATTTTGTAGTATTAGTGTATATAAAATTGAAGACAGGCCTAAGCAAGGTGATAACAATTACAGAATAGTTTAAACATTTACATTTGACAAATTACTACTTTTTTTTTTTTTTTTTTGAGACAGAGTCTTACTCTGTCACCAGGCTGGAGTGCAGTGGCACAATCTCGGCTCACTGCAACCTCTGCCTCCCAGGTTCAAGTGATTCTCCTGCCTCAGTTTCCCGAGTAGCTGGGACTACAGGCATGCACCACCACGCCTGGCTAATTTTTGTATTTTTAGTAGAGATGGGGTTTCACCATGTTGGCCAGGATGGTCTCGATCTCTTGACCTCATGATCCACCCGCCTTGGCCTCCCACAATGCTAGGATTACAGGTGTGAGCCACAGCGCCCGGCTGACAAATTGCTACTTTTAACACAAACAACCAAATGTAATATGAGTGTGTTATTCTAGGATTTCTTCCAAAAAAGTGTAAGTTCACAGCGTGCTGAAGGCACTATGGTGAGGAAAAGGGGTGTGAATTTTGAGTTGTCTGATGAACAGGGTTTTCCTTCAGTCCGTCACAGTCCACACTTAAAGGCCCCATGAATGTGTGGGCTGGGCCTCATACCCTCTTGGCTGTCCCCTACCCCCACAGACCCCACCTGGACGTCAGCCTTCCCTGAGCCGAGGTCACAGTGTTGGACGTGGTCACCCCCTCCAGCCTGGGGCAGCCCTGTACCATTTACCTTTGATCGTCAGGGCCCAGCACAGATCCAGCACTCAGAAAGCATTTCATAAATACATGGCGAATAATGAATAAAGAAATGTAAATTTGGGGACATAAAAGCAATAGGTTTACCCTGTGGGGTTTTGACAAAGGGGGAAGAATTTCTTCCCCACCCTGGGCAAACGGAGCTCGTGAGAAGGCAAGGCAGGCATGCCAATGGCAAGTTCAAGGCCGCCAGCTGCTGGTTCCTTTTGTGACTTGAGGCAATAGATTGAGCAGCCCTACTACCTGGAGAGGCTGGGTTGTGTGGGGTCATACCTGGGCACTAACCCCACTCAGGAAGCTCAAAGTCTGGCTGGCCTGGGACTTGTCTCTCAGTGAAGGCGGGAAGGAACTGACCTGTACAGGGCACAGCTGCGCTGGGCCTGCTGAGCTGTGCCCAGGTCACCGGGTGACATTAGTGCAGCCTGCAGATCAGTGCAGAGCTGGGGGAAAAAGAGAGCCTGAAAGTCTCAGAACAGCTGCATGGAAATACCAGCTCTTCAGAGGGTTAGCAGGGAGGGGGCAGTGTGGTGTGATGGTTAAGAACTTGGGCATTGGAACTCTGTGCCACGAGTTTACAGACCTTGAGCAAGTGGCCTCACACCTCACTGGGTCTCATTTCCTCATCTACAAAGATGCCTGCCTTGAAGGCTTGCATGAGGACCAAGTGAGATCATTCCTAAAAAAGGTTAGCACAGCACTTGGTGCACAGGAAATGCCAAAAACCAAAAGAAACGCCAGAAGTTATCTTGTGAAGGTGGGATTTCAGGGTTCATGTGGCAACACAGCAAAGACTGGAAGGAGTTCTGGAGCCGAACAAGCCTGGATCCGATGCTGAGCCACTGACTCGCTGGGTCATTTTGGGCATGTCACTCCCATCTCTGAGTCACGCTCCTCGTCTTTGCAGCAGGTTTCACCAGACTTTCTGCAGAGGGCAGAGTGAGGACTGACCAGGATGAACAGCACTCGGTGGGCAGCCAGGAATGGAAGCTACAATCACCATTGTGATGGCTCTTTCATTCCCAAACTGGATGCCTGTAGGGGAGCATCCTTAAGGGACTCGCTCAGGATACCCCCAGGACTTCTGGTTCCCTGCCAGGATGGAGGGGGGAGCCTGTGGGAGGAGGAGGCCTTCACATGAGGACCAGTGCCATAAGGATCAAGGGCCATGGCTCAGCTAATAATTTTTGTTCAAAGCCAGCAGGGCAAGCCAGGGCAGGCGAGCCCAGGGAAGGCAAGCAGGCAGATTGGGGTCACTGCACACCCACAGGCTGGGCTCTGCCTGCTCTTGGCACGCCTTTGGGCTGGGCACACCTGCGGTTACCACTGCTATGCAGCTCCCACCCTATGTGAGTGAGGAGGCTGGGATGGGGACTAGAGAAGGGAGGAGACCAAGAGGAAACAAAGCGTCTGCCTTGGGAGAGTGGCAGAGCTCACACTGGCCAGGCACTTAGGAGGTGCCCAGCTCCGCGTGTATGTCGGGGGCTACATTCCTCCTCTCCTCAGTGAGTGAGATGGAGCTGTCTCCAATTATGATGAGGAAACTGAGGGGTGAAATGATTTGCCCCAATTCCTTCCATCAGGGCAGAGGGAAGGGCTCAGTGTGTCTGGCACCAGAGTCATGCTCGGAGAAGCTGCAAGTGTGTGCACAGACACAGGTGTGTGTATTTCCATCCAACTGCTCTCACACCAGCATAAGCATGAAGAGATGTGTGTGTGAGTGTGGGAGTGGCTGCAGCTGAGGGGAGGTGTGCACATGGTGTGTGGCTCATGCGACTGGCTGAGTGTGGCAGGATGTGAGTCCCTAAAGTCTCAGTGTGTGTCTTTACATGCAGAGGGCAGAGGCACTTCCAACCCAGGAAGCCCAGGGTTCATGCCAGAGACAGCCCAGGGCTCATGCCGAATGCCAGGGTGGCAGTGAGCACAGGGCTGGGCCAGGCCTTGGAGGAAGGAAGCTTCTGTCATAGGGGCTGTCATCTTTTGGGGGGTCTAGGCCCATCCTCAGAGGACTCCAGGCTGGGATCGGGGGTACATTGCAAAGCAGGCTCCCCAGCTTGTGGGCACCCATGGGTCCCATCCATCGCCCTGCCACACCCTCTGTGCAAATGCAGCCTACATGAACTGGTGGGGCAGGGCCACGGCAGTGCCACAGTGAGGGCAGCAATGCCCAGGCATCCCCATCACCACTCCCGACAAGAAAGAGGCTTTGAACTTTGCTGGCAGTGGTGGTGGCCAGAGGCCAAGACCACCGCATTGTCAATATTGACTGAGGAGTCATTGCCTAGGCAAAGCCCGCCACAGGGCAGGGAGGTGGAAGGTCTTGGGGCTGCTCTGGCTTTTCCCCATAGAAGAGCATCTTCTGGGCTGGGCAGAGGGCTGGGCCAAGCACCCACAAGCTTCTTAAGGCCTATTCAAATGTAAAAGGCTTAGAAAAAGATGATTGGCTCTAAATAGAAAAAAAGAGAAACTACAAAACTGAAATTAATAAATGTTATAATTAATGCATTCAGACTTAATTATTAAATTTAGAAATCAAAACAGTTTTATTACACTTGACATCCATTTGTAGGCTCAATTTCCTCATTTTTTGAGAATTCTCCAGTATGCATGACTCTCAGGAAATCATGGCCAATTGTTGAAGACTCGTAGTAAAGCAGTTTACCAAGCAACAGCAAAATTTGTATATTTAATGTGGGATTTATATTTCGTGTGGATACACTTTGTTTTAATATGTGGAAATAATGGAGGTGGGGTCTCCAAGGTTAGGCCTAAGGCTGGATTTAGGACTATCCCTGGGATGGGGCTAAGTCAGGGCAAGGAATATAGCTGCCTCATATTAGGAAGCACTTCCGTGTGCAAGGTGCCATGCCTGCCATCATGCAATCCTCATTAACATCTCTGTGTATGCACAGCTGGTGTTATCTCAGGTAGGAGCCTTAGGTGTTTTAGTTGATGGGTGAGGGGGAAAGTTCCCATAGTCATAATGACCCTTGGAAATCTCTTAGGAAGGTCCCGTGCTGGAGATGGACATCTCACTAAGTGCCACACAGCCAGACTTCTTATTTTTTAAAATGTTTTATAGACAGGGGGTCTCTCTCTGTCACTCAGGCTATAGTGCATGGTATGATCATGGCTCACTGCAGCCTCTGAACTCTGGGGTCAACAGATCCTTCTACCTCAGCTTCCCGGGTTGCTGAACTCCAGGCATGCCACCACTCCTGACTAATTTAAAAAAATCTTTTTTGTAGAGACGGGGTCTCAGATTGTTGTCCAGGCTGGTCTTGAACTCCTGGCTTCAAGCAGTCCTCCCACCTTAGCCTCCTAAGGTGCTGGGATTACAGGCACATGACGCTTGGCCCACAAAGACAGTCTTCTGACAATTGTTAGAAAGTTTGTCTTGCTGTTAAGGTCCAGATGCATATGAGTAGTGTTTATGGGTGACGCTGAACAAAACATACATATCAGTTGCCTCCTTAGTGCAGTAGGTAGCGCTCAGTCTCATAAAACATACATATCTTTTTTTTTTTTTTTTTTTGCAGATGGAGTCTTGCTCTGTCACCCAGGCTGGAGAGCAGTGGTGTGATCTTGGCTTATTGCAGCCTCCATTTCCCAGGTTCAAGTGATTCTCCTATCTCAGCCTCCTGAGTAGCTGGGATTACAGGCACCTGCCACCACATCTGGCTAATTTTTGTATTTTTAGTAGAGGTGGAGTTTCACCATGTTGGCCAAGCTGGTCTTGAACTCCTGACCTCAAGTGATCCGCCCACCTCAGTCTCCCAAAGTGCTAGGATTACAGGTGTAAGACACCGCGTCCAGGTACATATCTTTAAATGCTAGAATCATCCTCCGTGGCAAGGTGCTCCCAGGACAGGAGGCACACAGGGATGGAGATGACTGATGTAGTGTCCTCACATTTGCTGCAGAACACGTGTGTGCTGAATGGAGAGGGGATGCAAAATCACCAAGACTGTTGATGTTGCTGTTCCTCCTGCTTCCTAGTGCCCCCTTTTCTTTTTGAGCATTTATAATTGAATCCACGTTCACTAAACATGTCCATGACGCCTAGCTGCTGTCCTAAGGCAGTTCAGAGGAACCAAGTGCCATGGCCAAGGTCACTCTATTGGCCTGACCCCACAGCCTCTGCTTTGACCCTCTGCTCCTTTTGGCCCCTAATCCCTGGCTGCATGTGGATGACGGACTGAAGGGGCCCTGGCAGACAGGAGCCTGTTGTCCAGTCGTCAAATGTTGAGGGCTGAATTAAGACTAGAGCAGTGACAACAGTCAGCAGGGGTGTTAAGGAGGAATCTGCAGAAGTCTGTGACAGACCAGAACTCACTGAATCCTCACAGCAGTCGTGGAAAGACAATGTCGTTACCTCTTTTACAGGGGAGGCTACTGAGGCTCAGAGATGAAGGTGTCTGCCCGAGCTTACCCAGCTCATGTGTGTGGGTGCAGGGTGATAGCCAAGTCTGTCTTTGGAGCTGCAGCCTTGACTTCTACTCACTTCCCTGAGGAACCTTTCTGCAACTCCCGTCTTTACTCCTCACCATCTGAAGGACTGAAGCTAAACTCCCTAACCTGCTATTCAAGGCTCTCTCCAGCCCACACTGGGTCCCTCTGCCTTGAATGCCCCACTGTAGACCCACTCCTCCACACTCATCAAAGTCTAGTCTGAGGCCTCCTTGACACCTTCCCCATTCCCCAACACACAAGCCTTCTCAGTTGCTCCATCTGGAGCACCCTGTACCCCTGCGTCTTTCTGGGCCTTTGCCCATATTTCTCCTTCCCTTCCATGCAGCAGAATCCACCTCTCATCCTTTTAGGCCTTGCCAAACTCCACCTTTTCCAGGACAGCATCTGGACTGCTTCTCTGTGTGTGTAGCACACTGTGAATGTAGCCCCTGGTGCCACTGAAATAGGGATACTCCCAGTTTTCTGGAAAGGATCTCATATTCAATATTTAAAATTAAACATCGTAGGGAATATAGAATTGTGTTGGACTGCTTCCTATGCTTTTTAATGGTTTATGTTATTTTGATTTCTAAGCTATATTTTGAGGGGTGGGAGTTTCTTTACAGTCTTTCGAACATTTATGCTCCCTAAAGGGTCCAGGCCTCTATCCGGAGAACACCCACCCCAGTCTTGTGACTGTCTATTTATGTATATGTTCCCCCTAGCCCTACACTGGTTTTGGTGTGGGGGGTGGCAGGCACTGGGTCTGATCCCCAAGTGAAACCCTGGTGGATGCAGGGGCTCAACAAAGACCTGTGTCAAGGGGGAACTTAGGGGGCCTAAGGCTCTAGGTGCATAAGAAATTATGAGGATGATGGGGACACGTCCATAACAGAATGCCAGGGGCTACGCAGAGAGATCAGAAAACCACAGTCCTTAGTCCAGTCTTGAAATTAGAGTTAAAAGCAGATGGGAGGAGGCCAAACTGCAGTTTGCCATGGTAACACTGGCTCCTCCCTTTGGGATGTGGAGTTAAGGAGGCCCCTGCTTTTCACCTTTTCATCCTGGGTGTAAAAGGATCACGACTGTGATTGTCAACATGCACCAGGTGCTTCTTTTGGGCCAGCCGTTGTTCTTGCTGGAGTGTGTCATCTCACCTCGTGCATGTCATCTCACCTCATGCATGTCATCTCACTTCAGGCCACAGCCCTGGAAGGGGGGTCTATTTCTGTCCTCATTTTTTCAGGAGAATAAACTGAAGCTCAGAGAAGTTAAGGGCCTAGCTCAAGGTCACACAGCTGGTGAGTGGCAGAGTTGGGATCTGCCTGCAGATCTGGCTGGCTCTCAATACCTGCCTGTGACCCTGTCTGCCTCTCCTGGTCCTGAGGGGTTTCAGTCAACGGTGCTGAGTTCCAGAGTCTGGGCTGAGGAAGAGAGTAGGCTCCAGCCCCATAGGGTCTGGCTTTCCACTCACTTCTATTAAAGGAGACAAAACAAATCATTACAGTGCTGGCCTGGGTTGACTCCAACCATGGAAGGGGAAGCTGTGTTCTTCGAATGCCTCCAGGAGGCTGCCATGTGGGGGTCGGAGGGTGGCAGGGGAGGAATTGTACCAAAATCTGATGGGCGCCATGGCTGGAAGGGGAATTTCCAGGGCCTTTGGAACTGGGGTGGGGAGAGAGGATGGCAATGGGCAATTCCTGCAGTCCAGGGAGAGGCGGCAAGCTGGGCAGGCTGTTATTCCTAGAGCAAAGGTCTTGACGGGGATCTATGGATGCCTTCCAAGTGGCCAATCCCGCCCTCTGTAGGCAAAATTCTGTTTGTGAATTCAAGTGTATTTCTCTGGGGAGAGATCTGTAGCTGGGCCTAGATTCTCAGAAAGGTTCATGGTTCAGAAAATGCCACAGCATATTTTGTCAGTTCAGAGCATGGCCTCCGGTGTCAGAGGGACCTGGGTTCACACCCTGGTTCCTCCCTTTACTAGCTGCTTGATTGTCAGTAAATAACTTACTCCCTGAGCCTCAGTTTCCACATCTGCCAAATACGAATAATGGTCTATTCCTCAAAGAACTGGGATGTGGTAAGTCCCTGGCACCGTGGAGGCATTCAATACTCATAACTTTCCTTCCTACCCCTTTTGCTTACAACAAATGCCCGTCTGCTGGCAGGGATGTGTGATTGGTGCGGGCATTTGATTTGGCAGTTACAGTGTATTATCCCTCCACAAAGCCTTCATTATGGTGCTGCTAACAACACTGCAGATAAAGCATGGATGTCCCTGCGTGCCAGCCTCCAGGTGATTATAACATTTCGGTAAATTGCCTTTTGTCTCGCTAGAGGGATGACAGCAGGAGGGGGCTGTGGGGGAGTCTTACTCGGCCATTTTGCAGAAACCGCAAAGGAAGCACTGTGGCAAGGTAGCCTGGGTTTGCAGAAGGAGTTCCAGCCAGCAGTGGGAAACAGGGTACCAGCCCTGGCTCTACCACAGACAGGCTGTGTGGGGCTGGACACGTGATTTGCCCTCTCTGGGTCTCAGATTTCTCATCTGTCAGGGGAAGGCAGTGGCTTCAAGATTAGGGGAGTCTTGGTTTGTCAGTGTCATTGAAAGGCTTGTTCATTGGCCGGGCGCGATGGCTTACACCTGTAATCCCAGCACTTTGGGAGGCCGAGGTGGGCAGATCACGAGGTCAGGAGATCGAGACCATCCTGGCTAACACGGTGAAATCCTGTCTCTACTAAAAATACAAAAAGTTAGCCAGGCTTGGTGGTGGGTGCCTGTAGTCCCAGCTATTGGGGAGGCTGAGGCAGGAGAATGGCCTGAACCCAGGAGGCGGAGCTTGCAGTGAGCTGAGATTGCGTCACTGCACTCCAGCCTGGGCGAAAGAGCGAGACTCCGTCTCAAAGGGGGAAAAAAAAAAGAAAGACTTGTTCATTGGCCAATTTTCGAGCAAGAAAGTGGGCAGAGAACTATCTGCAACCTTACACTCTTTGGATGTGTACTTTTTATATCTCTATAAACTATAGGGCTGCTAGGCAGGCCCTCGGTTCTTTCTTTCTTTCGCTAGTAAACTCCAACTTTTCATTCAAAGTCAGCTCTAACATTATCTTTAGCTTTGAAGTCAGCTGGACCTGGCTGGCTTCCAATTCCAGCTCTGCCACTTGCTATCAGTTTGACTTTGGGCAGGCATTTCACCTTTCCTCAGTTTCATCATCCGTAAAGTGGGAATAACAAGGATAACGACTTTGCGGGATTACTGTGGAGATTAAATAAAATAAAATATATGTAAAGGGCTTAGACCAGTGCCTGGAACACAGTAAGAAGTTGGCAAATGCTGGCTATTATTATCATCCTGCTTTATCACTCTATCAAATAGAATATAGACACCTTTGTATAGCAATAGATCTGTTTCTTCACTGCCATTTTTAAATGATTGCATTGTATTCTATATTAAGAATAAACTATATGTTATTTAACCAGTCCTTTCCTATTGGACACTGGGGATGTTTCCAGCTTTCAACTGTCTAAACAATGTCAGAGAAAAATTAGAAGACTAAAGTGGTCTTTCTTCTCTACGTGTTCACCGTGCCGCTTAAATTTCACCCTTTTCTAAAGCTGGGTGGGGAGCAGATAAACCTCACGTCTGGGAGCTTTTCGTCCATGCCTCTTTCAACAGATGATCTTGGAGCTGGCCAGAAGTGGAAAGTGGGAAACCTGGGGAGGCAGGTGAGCCTGAGTGTGAATTCAGGCTCCTGCCAAATTTCCTGGGGAAATTCTTTAACCCCACTGAGCCTCAGTTTCCTCATTGTCAAACAGGGATCACATGAGTACTCCCTACCCCTTGGTTGAGGGTCTGGTGCATGGCAAAAGCTCAGTCATCGTTACCTGTCACCACCACCATCATCGCCATCTTCTTCATGATTCTAGTGGTGGCAGCCGAGTCACATAAGCCAGGTTACTTTTCAGACCCCAATTCACACCCCTTATTCCCATTGTCCATTTAATGGAGTGTGCATTCAAATGAGGCTTGTGGTTTTTATTTTAAATTCTGTCTGGAACCCACAGGTTCAAACGCAAAAGGGCGCTCTCTGCAAATAATCACTGGTGTGTGATATTTTTAAGAAGCCAAAGCCATTGTTTCTGATTGAAGGAAAGTTGGTGCTATTTTGAAGAGCAGCACGATTAAGCGGTGGCGTTATCTCTTTAACCATTGGGAATTATACGCTGTTTGAAAGATTTGTGAGCTCTAGGACATTTGCCAGATGTGCTTGATTCGACATTTCAGACAACAAAGGGGATAATGTTGGCGGGAATCTTGACGGCATTTCTGATGATCAGGATATTCTTTGAGGATGGTACTGAGACCTTTCGGGGAAGAATTTCAGCTTTTTACATAAACTAATTTGGGATGCTCACTCTCTGTCTTCCACAAAGCAAATTTAGTTTATTGTTAGTTGTATATGTTAAAATGGTTACGAGGGTTTTTTCTTTGAATATTAATAATGTGTCTTTCATCTGAGACACTCTCATGGGGTATCATTAATTGGGAGGAGGGAGTAAAGATTAGTAGTACAGTTCTTTTGCAAATGATTACTACTAGTAACATTGAGGCAAGTAACAGCCCCATGAAAGAGATACTCGTACAAACTGCCAGCGAGGCTCTAGCTTATCCTTCCTAAGAGGAGTGACAGGGACGTGTAGGAGGGGGAAGGGCTAGAGTTAGTCTCCCAATTTCCCATCGTAATCGTAGTAAAGGCCATTCACCCAAATAGCTCCAAATGCTTCTTTATTAGCTCACAGTGTATAAAGGACCCTTTTCCAAATGAAGTAGCATCTGATTGTGGGGACTGTGGTGTTTTTGTCTTAAAGCTCTAAGATGGACCGTTTCATTCACTTGGGAACCTTACTGAGCTCCCACTGGGTGCCAGGAACTGTGCTTGGTGGAGGAACAACTATGAATCAGACATGCCCCTATCTAGAGAGGAGATAGAGGAATACAGAATAAACCAGAACCACGAAGCTGGCAAGAAGAATGAAAAGGACAGGCTTTGGGAAGATTGGGGCTTGAATCTGACTGTATCACTAGTTGTGTGACATGAGCAAGTTATTAACCTGAGACCAAGTGTCTTCATTGCAAATTGCAAACTGTGTCTCATGCAAATTGCCCACTTGGGGTGGCAGGGAGGAGCATACAAGGTAAGCTGGGTTTTTTGTTTTTTGTTTTTTTTTTCAGACCAAGTCTTGCTCTGTCATCCAGGCTAGAGTACAGTGGCACCATCTTGGCTCACTGCAACCTCCTTCTCCCAGGTTCAAGCAATTCTTCTGCCTCAGTCTCCCGACTAGCTGGGACTACAGGCATGTGCCACCATGCCCAGGTAATTTTTGTATTTTTAGTAGAGACAGGGTTTCACCATGTTGACCAGGCTCCTGGCCTCCTTGAACTACTGGCCTCAGGTGATCTGCTTGCCTCAGCCTCCCGAAGTGCTGGGATTACAGGCGTGAGCCACTGTGCATGGCCAAGGTAAGCTGTTAAGGTGCTTGGCACAGAGCCTAGCAAGGATCCTCCACAATAAGCATTCCTTTCCCAGCTTGTCTCCCCGAGCTGTGGATGCACAGGCAAAGCCACATGCTCTCCTTTGAGGGTTGCAGGCAAAAACTTCACGGCCTTCTGTTATGTGCTGAGCATTGAGAGACGAGGACTGAGATGGGTGGAGAAAAGAGGAAAAGGTATTCTGCGCTGGGGGAATATATGAGGTGAGAATAGGCAGTAGGAAGTGCTGTGTGTTTATCAATGGATGCCAGCTAGTCCTGTTGGACTAGAACACAGGGCAGAAGAGACAGCAGGATGGAAGGTGGACCTTCAAAGTTATGCTGGGGCTCTGAATGCCATAATCAGTGTTTGCAGACCCCAAAGTTTCAGCAGCACCTCATTTTCCAAGCAAAACCCTTGAGGAGGCAGAAAGACAGCATATCCAGGCACATCTGTCTCCCTAGAGACTCCTCTCAGGCACCTAGAGAAAGCTTAACAAATCCCAGGCTCTCACTTCTTTCTCTCCAGCCTGAGTCAATAATCATCATAATGATAGCAGCCACAATTACCAATCACAGGACACCTATTTTGGACCAGGTGCTGTCCTATGTATTTTTAATACTTAATCTCATTTTTTTCTAACCATAATTTCTCCAATAGGTACTACCACAATGCCCCTTTTACAGATGAGGAGAGTGAGGCTCCAAGGGGAAAAGTAACCTACTCATGATCACAGAGCTGGTCAGTGGTAGATCTAGGACTAGAGGCCAGCCTGAGGCATGGATTCCAGGCCCCAGGCTTTTAACCACCACATCGCACTGTCTCTCTCAACTCTCCCAGCTCTCCAGCCTCTGTGGGGCAAGATATCCTAACTCAGTCTCTTTTTTGTTTTGTGTTTGCAGTATTGATTAGAATATATAATAACTGTCTACAGTTGCTATCATTTATGGCTTTATGGTCCCAAGGTAAGCAGCAGTAGGGGGTAGTGGAGAGACAACTAGGCTGTGGTAAGATGGGAGTGGGTTTGAGTTCCAGCTTCACTATCACACATCTGTCATTCATCACTCCAAGACCTAGTTTCCCAATCTCAGGATGAGCCCATTCCCAGCTCACTGGATGCATGAGAAATCTATGAGATGCAAGGCTCATGAACTCAAAGGCTTTAAGGTGGGTACCAGAAATGACCGATGCTGCTAGGGTCACACAGCAGGGAGTGGGAGGGATCTGGGCAGTGCATGGTCTCACCTAGGTGCTCAAACCCAAGCAGCTTCAAGAATTGGACCAACCAAACAAAAACTGCAACCAGATTTGTCCTGAGAGCCACTGGGTTGAGACCTCTGACAGATGTTAAACTGCTTTGAAAACTTGGATGTGCATAGAAATATAATGGATTCTTTTTATTATTCAAAATCATAAGTTGTCTGTCATGTGCCAAGTATTGAATTTGGTATGATTAGTTGAACAATACAAGGGACCTGGGAGCAGGTGCTCTGCCTGCCTGCATGCTTTGTCTTTTACAAACATTTAATCAGCTCCAACTCATGGGACCCATGTGCGATGCTGGGGACACAGTGATGAATCAGCCATAGTCACGTGGTTCCTGCCCTCAAGCTGCTCCCAGACTTGTGGGGGAGACAGGCTAATAAAGATACTTCTACTGTCCAGGGCTAAGTGCTAAGAGGTAGGCTTGAAAGGCACAGAGGAGGGACGCCCAGCCCAGACACAGCAGTGGAGTGGAGGACAGAAGAGATGGTCAGGGAAGGCTGCCTAGAACAATGGTCCACCAACAGCTGGTCCCACCTTTGAGAAGGTTGTAAAATCAATTTAGTGCCTAGCAATCAGCATTTTAAAAAATAAACAGAATAGAAAATATCGGGCCAGGCGCAGTGGCTCACGCCTATAATCCTAGCACTTTGGGAAGCTGAGGCGGGTGGATCACCTGAGGTCAGGAGTTCCAGACCAGCCCGGCCAACATGGTGAAACCCTGTCTCTATTAAAAATACAGAAATTAGCTGGGTGTGGTGGTGCGTGCCTATAGTCCCAGCTACTCGGGAGGCTGACACAGGAGAATCACTTGAACCTGGGAGGCGGAGGTTGCAGTGAGCTGAGATCGCACCACTGCACTCCAGCCTGGGTGACAGAGACTCCATCTCAAAAAAAAAAAAAAAAAAAGAAAATATCATAGAATGTTGCATGTACAAAGATACATACATCACACATGTGCATCTGTGTGTATCCTGGGTCATGATGTAAAACATTCCTTACTGTGGGTCGAAGGTTTGAGAGCTATAGTTAGAGAGAATATGTTGCCTGCCCTGAACCCCAAAGCCTGGCACATAGTAGATGTTCAGAGAATTTTGATACGTGGAAGGATGGATTTAAATTCTCACAGCAAAGGTGACTCTTCTGCTGGTGGCCCAGCCCGTGACCTGCTGAACAATAAGCATCCCCAGCTTTGACCCACGCAGGTGGCATATGCTTCATAACAGCAGTGGCTGAGGGCCCTGTGTTTACTCTGGGATGGCCTCAGTCACCCATCTCAGGCCCAGAGGCCCAGCAGCCTGCGCTTTCAGGATGCCAACAGGAAGAACTGTTTGTGGGGGTAGACTGGAATGCAGCAGAAAGAGGTCCCTGGGGAAAACAGAAGAGGGACAGAAGCCTGAATCAGTCCCTCACAGGGTGAGGTGAGTCAGGGGTAATGACTAGGTGGCCACAAACAGAGCCTCCTTTTTAGTGGTTTTCAGGACACTCTGAACTTCATCTGTCCTATAATATCAGGACCAAAATACTCCTTGGCTACCTTTCTCCTCCATCATAGACTCCTACTTAATGTTGGAAGGGCCCTAGACATTATCCAGTTCAACTCTCTCATTTTATCCATGAAGAGAAAGGGGCCCAGAGAGGGAAGGCATTGGCCGGGGGTCATCCAGCAGGCAGCCTGAGAGCTGGGACCAGGACCAGGAACCTAGGTCACCTACCCCATCACCCTGAGCCCATGTCCTTCACATGCTCCTCTCTCCCATCATCTTACCAGAAGGATCTCCTACCTAATCTAACCTCTTTTGGCCTCTTCTCTACATGTAATCAAAGAAGTCTTTCTAAAGAACAAATGAGTTACTATGTTAGTAACTGCCTAAAGCCTTCCCTTGCTCCCCACTGCCTTAGGGTGAAAGACAGCCATAACCTTTGCCCTCACCCCGCCCACCTTTCAGGCTTCCTCTCTTGCTCTTTGTCTCCTTTCATACTGTTAGCTCATGCTCCTGAATTAGTTGGAGCTCCCTATTTATGACATGTTTTCTCCCAACGATAATCCTTTTGCACATACTGTCCCCTCTGCCTTCAAAACTCTTACCAACCCTGCTGCATTTGTCTGTTCTTTTTTAGATTACAGAGTAGATCTTTCTTTTTCCAGGAAACCTCCCTGGCCTACTGGCCTCCAGGGTAAAGTATCCCTACTAAGTTGTCTGGCAGCAACTCTATGCTGTTATAATCTGTGTTACCATCAGTTTCTCCTGGCTCCTGAGAGAAGGCTGGGTATAGAAGATAATGCTGCCATCCATTAGGAGAAAGGGAACACTGTATGGAACCCAGCAGTTCTCCAGGACACCTCTTGGTACTTCCACTGACCACAGTAAAAGTTCATAAAAAACTAACCCAACCAACTAATAACCAACAAAGGCAGGACCCCTAAGGGTTTGGACCCTTCAAGAATGAAGGTTTTGATTACCCTGCTAGGTAAAAAGCCAGACCAGTGGAAGGGTGGGCTCAAGGCAAATGGAACCTGGGATGAATAATGGAAGAAGGAATTTGTAAATATTACCTACAGCCTTGTGACCAGTTACAGAAAGAGAACTGTAGTAGTGATATAGTTTTTTCTCCTTGCTTGTATGTGTATGTATGTCTGTATCTATGTCATCTATCTTTCTATTTATTCATCTATATACACATTTTGTTTTGTTTTGTTTTGAGAGGGGGTCTCGCTGTATCACCCAGACTGGAGTGCAGTGGTGTGATCTCGGCTCACTGCAACCTCTGCCTCCTGGGTTCAAACAATTCTCTTGCCTCAGCCTCCTGAGTAGTTGGGATTACAGGCATGCACCACCATGCCCAGCTAATTTTTGTATTTTTAGTAGAGATGGGGTTTAACCATGTTGGCTAGACTGGTCTTGAACTCCTGATCTCAGGTGACCCACCTGCCTTGGCCTCCTAAAGTGCTAGGATTACAGGTGTAAGCCACTGCACTCGGCCTGTTTTGTTTTGTTTTAAGAGATAAGGTCTTGCTGTGTTGCCCAGGATGCCCTCAAACTCCTGAGCTCAAGAGATCCTCCTGCCTCAGCTTCCCAAGTAGCTGAGGTTACAGGCACAAGCCACCATGCCTGGCTAGCATATTTGCTTTTATTAACTAATTTTTTCTTTTTTTTCCTCTTTTATCCTTGTTATTTTATGGAAGGATTATCAGCAGGAGCTTGTAGGTTATAGACTCTTCAGGCAGAACTGTCAAGGAATAACCTTACTCAAAAGATGGGTGCAGTATCTGCCCTCTGTGGGAGAAGGGGAGAGGGCCTTGTGTTAATATGGAGGATGTATTGAAACTTGTTATACAAAAAAACCATACATTTGTTAATGTTGTACAGAAGACACAATATCTGTAAAAGAATGGGTGTGGATGCTGAGCAACAAAAGGGGTGGCTGGGCCAGTGAGAAGCTATTGACACCCAGCCAGGTGCGGTGTCAGGTAATTCCAGCACTTTGGGAGGCCAAGGCGGATGGATCACCTGAGGTCAGGAGTTCAAGACCAGCCTGGCCAACATGGCAAAACCCCGTCTCTACTAAAAATACAAAAATTAGCTGGGCATGGTGGTGGGTGCCTGTAATCCCAGCTACTTGGGAGGCTGAGGCAGGAGAATCACTTGAACCTGGGAGGCAGAGGTTGCAGGGAGCCAAGATCGTGTCATTGTACTCCTGACTGGGCAACAAGAGTGAAACTCCATCTCAAAATTAAAAAAAAGAAGGCACTGACTCTCAGCTCCAAACTGACCCTTCTATACTTAACTTGGCAACGGTGGGACTGGAACTGTTTGAATTACATTAGTTTTGCCAGCCAGCTCCTTGTTAGGGGCTGTCAGGCAGACAAAGACACCCTCCTTTCTGTTGTCTTTGTTGTTCATGCCAGTGTCATCGCAGCAGTGTCATTTCACTTCCAGTTTCCAGTTTTTTCCACACTCCTAGAATCAGCTTCATTTCTCTCTTCAGAGGCTCCACTGGGCAGTGCTGTCCCGCCAGAGGTCTGGGTCCCAACTCTGCAGGAGCCCTGCTCTGAGCTCCCAGGAGCCAGCCCCAGCTGGCCTCTGCTCAGGGGTCTGGGTTGCAGGTCCTGGGGGTCCCTCTGTTGACCTTCTAGGTTCTCACAACCTAATCTTTTACTATTGTCGCCAGTCCTTGAGGGGGTACCTGCATCCTGCAGTTACTTTCTCTGTTACCTCAATGTCTTCCTTTGCTTTTCCAGTTCCCTGGTAGCCACCAATTTCCTGATATTAAATTCTTTCCATTTTTCTTTTTTCTTTTTTTTTTTTTTTTGAGACAGATTCTCACACTGTCACCCGGGCTGGAGTGGAGTGGCACGATCTTGGCTCACTGCAACCTCCGCCTCCCAGGTTCAAGCAATTCTCCTGCCTCAGGCTCCTGAATAGCTGGGATTACAGGCACCCGCCACCATGCCCAGCTAATTTTTTGTATTTTTAGTAGAGATGGTGTTTCACTATGTTGGCCAGGTGGTCTCGAACTCCTGACCTTGTGATCTGCCCACCTTGGTGTCCCAAAGTGTTGGGATTACAAGCATGAGCCACAACGCCAGGCCTCTTTCCATTTTTCTAACTGAACTCTTACTGACACAAGATAATACAGAGTTCCTTCTCACACGGATCTTACAGTCTAGTGGGAGAGATAGATATTAAGCAAATAATTACATTTAATTATGTTGAAATAAGTGCCATGAAGGAAAAGTACAAAGTATATTAGCATATTAAAGGCCCTGAGAAGTTCTGCAGTAAATAAGCCCGGTTAGCATTGTTTAGGGCAATATCTCCCTATCTTATTTGACTAAGAAACTTCATGGTAAATGTATTAGCACCCAGCAGAGTTAGCATGCTACAGAGTAGTGCATTGTGCAAATGGAAAAGGGAAGTCATTGAAGAAACGTGAGCCGGGGGACTTGGAGTGTGAGCATTTACCATGTTCCTCCAGTAGCATCCAGTGGGTTAGGGGCGTCTTAGCTCCAGGATTCCAGTCATAGGATCAGCTGACAATTCTCCTTGCTCTTATTCTAGCCCCACAAGGCAGCTTTCTGGTCATCACTGACTTACTGAGTAAATTTCCCTATAGGAAGATGATGCTGTCATCCACCAGCACAGATGGTCTGGTCTACCTGGAAGTTTCTTTCTCATTATAGAGCAAGGTTTCTTGACCTGGGTCTTTAGAGGGACCATCCATCCCTTAAGACTATCTGCAAAATGTGTGTGTGTGTGTGCGTGCGTGCATGTGGGCACATGTGTGCACATGTGTGCTTGTGTGTGTGCATGCATGGACATTTTTCTAGCAAGAGGGTCCATATCTTTCGATATTCCTAGCGGGAGTGTGACTTCAGAAAAGGGTAAGGTTAGGAATCACTGCATTAAAGGAAAATGTTCCTATTATTTGTGTATTGATCTCCTGTGAGTGTGGTCACTGCAAATGGGTTCTTCTCAGTCTGATCAGCCTTATGTTGACTCACCAAACTGAGGTTCTGGATCCTCCAAGGTACCTACTCCCCTGACTAAAAGATGAACCAACCTTCTTGGACCTCAAGGGATCACTCCCCTCTAGGTTGTTGCCTGTGCCATTTCCTCTCCCTGGGAAACCCTGTCCCCAAGCCTTGTGGTCAAATCCCAGTTATTCTTCAGGTCTTAGCTTAGAAGTCATTTCCTCCTTGAAACCTTCTCTGACTTACCACTTTGGGATTTGATATCCCTTCTTTGTCCTCCCACAGCATCTGTCCCACCTCTCTGGGGCCCCTACTTTCCCTTCCCTGCAGGACCATGTTTTGCCCTTCATTGTGTTTGTTCCATGATGCAATTAACTGTTTCTAGTACTACGCTGCCACCTTTAGAATGCAAGCTCCACAAGGAAGGGGGGCTGTGTCCAGCTTTGCTCTGCTTTTTCCCCAACACCAAGCACAGTGTCTAGCATATAGTAGGTGCCCATTAAAATCGAAGGAATGCATGCAAAAATAAGTACCTTAATCCTTTCAGTGCGACATTTATGTGCCATCACAGCTAGACCACGAATGTCCTTTTACCTCCCTCTAGGACTATGTACAGATTTGCCATGAGAAGTCCACAAGATAAAACATCCAGGTAATCAATTTTTGTCTTTCATCAGCAAAAGCTTTTTTCTCATCAAGTGTGTGCATACATTTGTACATACGGATGCACATACTTATATGTGGATGAAGAGAAAATGTGCTACAGTGTCGAAAGAAACCTACCTGCGTTTCTCAGAAAGCGGTTCCTGTAGTCCTTGATTACCCTCGTGACGGGGTTATAGAAGCCGTCTCCACAATCGTAATAGCCCTTGGGTATTTTTCTAGGTGGGTCCATATTGGTGAGTTGAGCCATACCTTGAAAGAACATAATGGGCAATTAGTTCACCATCAAGGCCAAATCTAAACCCAGTGTTCCCATAAGGTCCACTTGTGGCTGGTGGCTCATGTGACTATCTGGCTCCACTGTTGAACTAAATAACCCCTACTCAGGGCAAGAAGCAAACCCAGCAGAAACAGTGCCCCAAAGGAACTTTCTGAAAATGGCTCTTGGGAACAGGGTCTTGGGAACTAGACCCTCTGTCTTCTTCGTTTGACCCCATCCTTTTCCATTTCTTGGGATACCATGGAAAAGGGCACAGGTTCTGAAGTCAGACAGACCCTGAGGATAAGTCAGAGTTGGCAAACAGATGGGAGAGCATCAGGTCTAGAAGAGGGGTGGCATTCAAGGCATGGGCAGAGGCCAGAGGCATGGGTCCTTAGGCCCTCCTCTCGAAACCTTGTAGAGCAGAGGACGTGTGAAGGAGAACAGCAGGAAAGAAATGGATCAGGTGGACAAGGGGCAGGTGGTGGAGAACCTTGACTTTCGCCAAAATTACCAGGTGGCTGCCACTTATTCAATGTTTATTATGTGCCAGGCATTGTGCTCCTATTTTATTTAATCCTGAGAGCAACTCTGTGGCTCAATTTTACAGATAAGAAAACTGAGGCTCAGAGAAGTTAAAGTAACTTTCCCAAGGTTATCCAGCTAGGAAGCAGTCTAACTCTGGAACCTGTATGTTCAGCTGCCAACATCAGGGGAGGAGGGAGCCTAGGTGCAGCCACAGGACCAGGGACACTGAGACCTCTGGGAGGGAAAGAAGATCGAGTGCACCTTTTAGGTCACGCACCCTATGTGTGTGTATCTTGAAAAGCCATGGCTCAAGTAAAGGGAGAGGTTGGAATAAATAACTTCTCAGGTTCCTTCTAACTATAGTTCCTATAATTCCTTGTTCTCTAGACTGAGAGCTGGATGCCCACTGAGCACACAGCACCATTTCCACGAATCAGTGTCTTGCACACAGTAGGCACTCTTGTGTTGCTTAATGACATACCTAACACTAACCCTGACATTGACCCTGACCCTAACCCTAACTCCGTGTGTACTGGCTAATGATTGCCGAGCACTTACTCCACGTCAGGCACTTTACAGCAGTTCTCTCACTGAAGCGTCATGCCAATCAATGCCTACTTCACAGATGCTCGAAGAGGTTGTGGGGCACTTTTAACCCTCACCCTGCCTTGCAGGCAGGACGAGTTACCCTAACAATGCCAGCCCCAAGAGGCAAAGTGTGGAACGACAAGGGAAGGAAGTAGCTACTTAGAATCAAGCTTCTCTGCTGAGGGTCACTGGAGAAGAAGGGAAGAGCCAGGCAGGTTTGGGAAAAACCACCATGAGACTGGCAGAGGCTCAGCTTTAGCAAAACCAGCCACTGTGTGAGAGCTGAGGCCTAAGGCTGAGGGCTTTTTGCCTACAGCCTTAATTGGGGTAAAGAGCCCATGGCAAAGTCCAGGCCTCCCATCATAAGTAATCGGGGAGGAGTGATTTGCAAGGTTCTCAAGCTGCAGCTAGACTGGCAGCTCTTTGAAGGCAGAGACGATGTCCTCTCAGCTCTGGTCTCCCTGGGGCCAGCCAGTGTCTGACATACAGTAGGAGCTTAGGAAATGTTTCTTACTGTCATTGCCTTAACTCCCCTAAGCACATACTTCACCCTGCGCTGTGATGTCGATATCATTATCCCTGTTTGACAATAACTCTTTAACGAGTACCCACTGTATGCCAGACAATGTGCTAGGGCCCTGCCCTCATGTTGCTGACAGCTTGGGAAGAGGACCTGAACACTCAAGATCCAAGCCCTGGGGGGAGATCATGGCTGCTCCGTGATATGCCACAGGGAGACCTTACCTAGTGTGGGAATTCAGGGAAGGGGGTCCCAGCTTCAGGACATTGAGCTGAGACGTGAAGGACGGGAAGGAGTTATTTGGGTGAAGTAAGAGGGTTAAAGTATTCCAGGCAGAGAGAATGGTGGAAAAGTGTGGTCTCCTTGAGAAATAGAGAGAAAGCAAGTATGGCAAGAAGGGAGAGAGAAAAACCGAGAAGAGTGGGTAGCCCAGGAAGGGGCTGGGACATGAGCAGTAGCCAGAGAATGTCACTGTTTCTGAGAATTTGAAACCTTATCTTGAGGGTATAGGGAGCACTCAAGGGTTGGGGGATGGGGGCAATCAGATTCACACTTTAAAAGATGTAAGTGGCTGGGCATGGTGGCTCACGCCTGTAATCCCACGTTAAGGAGGGAGGGTAGCTTGAGGCCAGGAGTTCTAGATGAGCCTGGGCAACATGGCAAAACCCATCTCTATAAGAAACTTAAAAAAAAAAAAATTAACCAGGAGTGGTGGTGCATGCCTATAGTCCCAGCTACTTAGGAGACTAGATCACTTGGCAGGAGGATCGCCTGAGCCCAGGAGTTCAAAGTTACAGTGAGTTATGATCACACCACTGCACTCCAGCATGGGCAACAGAGCAAGACTCTGTCTCAAAAAAAAAAAAAAAAAAAAAAATGGAAGTGACTGCTGTAGAAAGGAGAATGACCTCAAGAATGGCCAAGTGGGGATCTCTGGAAGTCAGGTCATCAAGGGGAGAGATGATGGAGGGCTGGAACAGGGCAGTGGCAAAGAGGATGAAGAAAATGCTGCCTGGCACATGGAAATACTCAGTAAATATTTGTTGACTAAACAAATGAAAGAATATATTTCAGAGGTAAAATCCATAGGACTATTGCACTTAGGGGGCAGGGGAAGGGAGGATTAGGCTTACCTAGGTGGTTGGGCATGACATTCAGTGAGGCAGACATCACAGTGGGGGTGACAATGAATTCAGTGCAGACAATTTGGGGAATGACCAAGATAGGTGTCAGTCAAGCTTGATGCAGGGATCTTAGGCTCAGGGATTCTGATTTCAATTTAGAAGCTGATGGTAGTTGAAGGCTTAGAAGTATATCAACTTGTTCAGGAAAAGCGTATAGAATGATAACAGAAAGTGCCTAAGCCAGAGAGCCCCGGGAACCTCAGCATGAATAACTAGGGGTGGGGTGAAGTTGAGGAGGCACTGGTAAAGAAGTCTGGGGATAGGAGGAAAATAGCAGAGTAAGTGTCAGGAGGGCAAAGGGAGAGAAGGCGGCTCACCCGGTCAACTAACTGATCCAAGGTCATGAAGCTGGGAAGGGAAGGAGATGGGGGTTTGAGCTCAGGTCAGCCTGATTCCAGGGCCTGGGTGCTTCCTGAAGGCTTCTGCCCTGATGGAGGTTGACTTGTGCAGTCTCATGTAGCTATAGACAGGAAATGCTAGGACTCAAACCCACAATTTCTGGCTCCATGCTCTATCAACCACAGCTCATGGTCTCTCATAACCTAAGTTGGGATTACTTTTATAGTATACAGAGTTGTTTCCCCATCTGTCATTTTGGATATATTATCTCTGCTGTGCCAAAAACTACACTCTTCTTTTTTAAATTTTTTAATTATTTATTTATTTTTATTACACTTTAAGTTCTGGGGTACATGTGCAGAATGTGCAGGTTTGTTACATAGGTATACACGTGCCATGGTGGTTTGCTACACCCATCAACTCATCATCGACATTAGGTATTTCTCCTAATGCTATCCCTCCCCTACCCCCGTCTTGAGGCTCATCTGACCTGGAACACATCTCAAAAACACTCAGATGAGCCTTTTAAGGTGCCATTCTCTGAATTCAGACTTGTAGTCCAAATGTAGCCGTCCGTGATGAAACACGGTTTTGGCAGGGAGGGAGCATGATACAGAGGACCTCAGAGAGGAAGTCTGGGCCTCCAGTGTGAGCTCTGCCACAGGGAACCATGTCTGAACTCCACAGCCTCAACTTGGAGTGACATGGGACTAGGAAGGCTGACTGGGCAGGATCATCTGGACATTAGGGAGGCAGGGATTACAGACAGCCTCCCTCAGCACCTGATACACAAAGCACATGCTCTGTCAGTACTGCTTTTGCCCTTAACTCTTTCTTTTTAAAATATTTACAAAATTTTAGTGTTATAGGAGGTACTACAAATAAGAACAGCTGACATGTACCGTGCACCCATATGCATTCAAAGCACTGTTCTAAACACCTGACATGAATTATCTTATTTACAACAATCTTGGGAGGTAGATTATGCTATTGTCCCATTTTGATCTTTTTTTTTTTTTCCCCCCCTCCTGAGACCACAGTCTCACTCTGTCGCCCAGGCTGGAGTACAGTGGCGTGATCTCAGCTCACTACAACCTCCACCTCCTGAGTTCAAACGATTCTCATGCCTCAGCCTCTGGAGTAGCTGGGATTACAGGCACACCACCACACCCGGCTAATTTTTGTATTTTTAGTAGAGACGGGGATTCACCATGTTGGCCAGGATGGTCTGGAAGTCCTGACCTCAAGTGATCCACCTGCCTTGGCCTCCCAAAGTGCTGGAATTACAGGCATGAGCCACTGCGCCCAGCCGATTGACTCCATTTTGAAGAGAAGAAACTGAGGCACAGTGGGTAAAGCCCCTTGCCCATGGTCCTCTGACTAGCATAGTGGAGTTGAGATATGAGGACTGGCCTTCCTGGCTCCAGGACCTGGCTCTTTTGTATTCTTCTGCAGCTGCTCAGTTCCTCTTCCCCTTTAAGTTACTTCATTAGGCCACTGTGCACTTATCTGAAACCGTCTTAGTTTGCCTCTCAGTTTGGGGTATCAAGGAAAGGGTGGGTGCCTGGGTACCTGCAGGCTTCAGGCCATTGAGGATCTCTGTGTAAAACCTCCGATCATAGCCATCGCAGTAATGCCAGTTCTTCTCATCATAGTGCAGCCCATCTGCAAAGGTGTATGTGCCCTGGAAGACAAGGAGCGCACATGTGCATCTGAGGAAGCTGAAGGCTTTTGGCCAAGAGGTTCAGATGTCAAGGGAAGTGGGGGGCTTTCTGATGGCTACAGTAAAGAAGTGGTAATGATCATAATTATTATGGTTGTGATGATGAGAGGGAATGGGTATAAGTCCCTGCCACTCAAAGTAGGTGAACTCACTTTGGCAGATGAACTTGGGCAGATGAACTTGGGCAGATGACCCACTCTCTCTGGCCCTTCATTTCTTCATTTGTAAAATTAAGTTAATGATGGTATACATGAAATAGGGTTGATTGAAAATTCAATGAGATAGCACACGTGAAGCATTTAGCACAGTGCCTGGCTGTGATGGTTGATTTGGTGAGACAACTTGACTAGGTTAAGGGAAAGGGATGCCTAGATAGCTGGTAAAACATTTCTGGGTGTGTCCATGAGGGCGTTTCTAGAAGCAGTTCACATTTTAATCGGTGGACTGAGCAAAGAAGTTCTACCCTCACCAAAGTGGGTGGGCATAATACGATCCGTTGAGGGCCTGGATAGAACAAAAAGGCAGAGGAGCATCAGTTCGCTCTCTCTGCTTGTGCTGGGACATCCATCTTCTTTGCCCTTGGACATCAGCATTCCCAGTTCTCGGGCCTTTGAACTCTGACTGGGACTTACACCATTGACTCCCCTGGTTGAGGCCCTTGGGTTTGGACTGGAACTACACTAACAGCTTTCCTGGGCCTCCAGGTTGCAGAGGGAAAACTGGGAGACTTCTTAACCTCCATAATCTTGTGAGCCAATCCCTAATGTAAATCTCTTTCCATACATCTCTGTATATCCTATTGGTTTTGTGTCTCTGAAGAACCCTGACTGACACACTGACACAAAGTAAGCACTCAATAAATGTTATTATTCTTTTATTATTATTGTAGCTGGAAAGGTCAGAGCCATCAGCCATGGCCCTTTGTCCAAACACATATGTTCTGCCTTTGCTGCCTTACTGCTAAAGGAAGCCTCAGGATGTAGAAATTGCATTGGCCTGGGCATCAGGAAACACGGGTGGAAATTCCAATGATACTATTAATTCACTGTGTGACCTCGGGTAAGTCACATCCCCTTCCTGGGGCTTAGATTCTCCAAGCTATAAAACAAGGTTAAGAAATCTTAATGTTTTTTAGGTCATGAGTCAGGCCCCAACATGCTCTTAGTGAAACTGATGAAAGCTATAGATGCTTTTCCTGGAGAAAAACTTAGTCCCCTTTACACAGAAACTTCTGTATATAAATCAAGAGGTTTCAGTGACTCCCTGAATTCTATTCATGACCCACAAATACCAGGGTAAGAATCCTTGGATTAGGTAGGTTATAATGATAGTAGCAGTGATGGTGGTAGTAAGAGCTAACACTTATTGAGTGCCTCCTGTATGCTGGGAACTTAGCAAAGTGTTCATATATATATATTGCCTCATTTACTCTTATGATTATCCTAGGAGGTGCCTTGTACTATTGTGGTAGGCTGAATAATGGTCCCCCAAAGATGTCCCTCTCTGCTGCAACCTGTGAATATGCTACCTTACATGGCAAGAGATATTTTGCAAATGCAATTAAATGAAGGATCCTGAAGTGGGAAGATTATTTGGATTATCTGG
The DNA here is from genome assembly GCF_008728515.1 of Papio anubis. Taxonomy (NCBI): domain Eukaryota; kingdom Metazoa; phylum Chordata; class Mammalia; order Primates; family Cercopithecidae; genus Papio; species Papio anubis. The sequence goes on along the minus strand of NC_044988.1, from coordinate 91,854,170 downwards.
GTATGCCAAATATAATTGCAAGGTTCCTATGAGAGGGAAATAGTAAGGCCAGGGTGAGAGAAGATGAGATGATGAAAGCAAAGGGATGAAGGGTGATGTGATGATGAAAGCAGAGGTTGGAGTGAGCCAAGGAATGCAGGCAGCCTCTAGAAGCTGGAAAAGGCAAAGAAACAGGTTTTCCCACAGAGCCTCTGGACAGAATGCAGGCTTGCTGACCTATTTCAGACTTCTGAGCTCCAGAACTGTAAGATAATACATTTGTGCTGATTTCAGACTAAATTTGTGGTAACCTGTTATAGTACCAATAGATAACTAATGCAACTACTGTCCCGAGTTGATAGGTGAAGAATTCTCAGGGAGGTGAAGTCATGGGCTCAAGATCAGGCAGTAAGTGGCGTAGCAGATGCGAATTCATCATAGCCTCTCCACAAATCCTTCCAGATCTAGAAGGAGAGGATTCTAGGGCACTGGGAGATCCAGAAGCAGGGAGAAATTAGCCGGGCATGCTGGCACACACCTGTAATCCTAGCTACTCAGGAGGCCTAGGCAAGAGAATAGCTTGAACCCAGGAGGCAGAGATTGTGGTGAGCTGAGATTACACCACTGCACTCCAGCCTGGGCAACAGAGTGAGACTCGTTTAAAAAAAAAAAAAAAATGCCAGGTGGGTGCAGTGGCTCACACCTGTAATCCCAGCACTTTGGGAGGCTGAAGCGGGTGGATCACAAGGTCAAGAGATTGAGACCATCCTGGCAAACATGGTAAAACCCTGTCTCTACTAAAAATACAAAAATTAGCTGGGCGTGGTGGCGCACACATGTAGTCCCAGCTACTTGAGAGGCTGAGGCAGGAGAATCGCTTGAACTCGGGAGGCAGAGGTTGCAGTGAGCATTGTGCCACTGCACACCAGCCTGGTGACAGAGTGAGACTCCATCTCAAAAATAAATAAATAAATAAATAAATAAATAAATAAATAAATAAAAATAAAAAGTCGGGGGAGAGGAGGAGAAACAAAGAGAAGAGGGAATGGAAGGAGGTAGGCACCAGACAGGGTAGATGGGGCGCCACAGGGTGAGGCTCTTCTTGCCCGAGGATCTCTCCTCCACAGAACCCGCCCCCCCGGCTGATCACCTTTATGGCCAATCCATTTTCCCAAACAGCGTCGTATTGGCTCCCGCTGGGGAAGTACAGAGTTCCTTCGCCATGAAACACACCGTCCTTCATTTCCCCAACATATATTGTTTCAGTAGGGAGGATGTACTTGGCTTTGCCCTCCATCCTGTAAAGACACAGGGAAATCACTGAGCCCCATGTGACAGCTGAAGGGTCAGAGCTGGCAGGCGACAGAGTGAGCAGGAACCCCATTCTCAGCATTCTCATCCTTCCCATCCCATCAGTACTCTGCTGAAAACAAAATTTTTATTTTGTTTCCCCCAAAAGCTCAAAAATGAAAAGAGGGGAATACAGTTTGCTCTGTTCATTCTCCCCTTCACCTAGAGGCTCACTCTCACCTTGGAGTTCACACTGCTTCCTGAATCTTACCACCATTTTATATATATATATATAATCTTGGATACTGATATTGTTTGGCTGTGTCCCCGCCCAAATCTCATCTGGAATTGTAGCTCCCATAATCCCCACATGTCCTGGGAGGGACCCAGTGGGAGGTAACTGAATCATGGGGGTGGGTTTTTCCCATGCTGTTTCGTGAAAGTGAACAAATCTCATGAGATCTGACGGTTTTTTTTTTTTTTTTTTGCAATGTGAGAGGGGGTCTCGCTTTGCCGCCCAGGCTGGAGTGCAGTGGCCGGATCTCAGCTCACTGCAAGCTCCGCCTCCCGGGTTCACGCCATTCTCCTGCCTCAGCCTCCCGAGTAGCTGGGACTACAGGCGCCCGCCACTGCGCCCGGCTAGTTTTTTGTATTTTTTAGTAGAGACGGGGTTTCACCGTGTTAGCCAGGATGGTCTCGATCTCCTGACCTTGTGATCCGCCCGTCTTGGCCTCCCAAAGTGCTGGGATTACAGGCTTGAGCCACCGCGCCCGGCCGAGATCTGACGGTTTTATAAAGGGCAATTCCCCTGAACATGCTCTCTTGCCTGCTGCCATGTAAGATGTACCTTTGTTCCCCCTTTGCCTCCATCATGATGGTGAGGCCTTCCCAGCCATGTGGAACTGTGAGTCCATTAAGCCTCTTTCCTTTATAGATTACCCAGTCTTGGGTTACGTCCTTGCAGCAGCATGAGAACAGACTAATACAGATACTTTCCCAAACCTCTTTGCTTGTGCTTCCCTCCCTTCCCTCCCTTCCTTCTTTCCTTCCAAACAGATATTTACAGAGCACCTACATTTTATCAGGGACTATGCTGATGGTGCAACCTGCTGAATACAACACAGATTCACCAGTGATCAAGGCAAATGCAGTCCCTGTCCTTGTGGGGCTCACAGTCTAGTGGGGGACACAATTGAGCAATTATGCAATGTGTCATAAGTGCTGTGCTGGAGGAAGACAGGCTCATACAGGAGAACAAGGCAGTGACACCAACTTGACCAGTTGACTAGCTTCTTTGTTTTGTTTTTTGTTTTTTTCCAAGACCAGTTCTCATTCTATCTCCCAGGCTGGAGTACGGTGGTGTGATCATGGCTCAATGCAGCCTCAATCTCCTGAACTCAAGTGATCCTCCCACCTCAGCCTCCCAAGTAGTTGGGACCACAGGCTGCCCCACCATGCCCAGCTGATTTAATCTTTTTTTCTTTTTTTTGTAGAGATGGGGTTTCCCTATGTTGCCCAGGCTGATCTAGAACTCCTGAGCTCAAGTGATCCTCCTGCCTCAGCCTCCCAAAATGTTGGGATTACAGGTGTGAGCCATTGCACTGGGCTCTCCAGTTCTTTATGGGTGAAATGGCTGCAATTAATCCAGATAACATATAAAAGTTTTCCTAGCAAAGGGCCTGACATATAGTGAGTACTTAATAAATATGCTTTCATTCCTTCCTTCTCCATTCCTCCCAACAAGCTAAAGGCTCCTCTCCTAACTCTGACCTTCTTTAGGCTTTTGCTAGTACCTCTGTTGGGATGCGTAACACTTTCTATCTTGTTTTGTAATTAGATATCTTATCTCCTGTATTTAACTAAAGCTTCTTTAAAGGAAGACCTTGGTATCCTCAACTCCTAGAACCACTAAGCAGGTGCTTCATAAACCTCTCCTGAGTAAAGAATGAAGGAAACAGAAAGAGCAGTGAGTGAACAGAGTGGATGACAAAGTTGTTGAGATAACTGAGTGAGATGATGGATGTGAAACTACAGCAGAATGCCCAGCATAGAGCAGGAACTTGAAAACTATTTCACTTTTATTCTAGTGCAAGACATGGGGGGAAGGGAGAACTCCTCTTCTCCTTCCCTCCTCTATGCGTTGCTTGAGCTCACATCTGTCATTTCTAAGCACCATCTTCATATGCAAGTTCTACACCCTTCTCTGAGGTTAGACCCCACCCCTTTTCTTACCTCGAACTGGACATCACTGTTCAGACCTCTCACAGACATCTCCAACTCGCCTAAAACAGAACGCATCTCCTCCTCCCCTAAGCAGCACCTTCTTAGAGTTCTCCGTTTCCATGAATGGTATCAGAATCTTCTGGTTCAAGGCCAGGAGCTGGGCCCTGGGCTGGGGCTGTAAGCCATCTCTGGACAGGACTGGAGCCAATCAGCTGCCAACTCCTGGCAGTAAAATCCCCAAACCTCTCCTACATTTATCTCTTTCCTGCAGCTTCACTGCTTCTGCCTTGGCCCAGGGCTCTGCCGCCTCTTACTGGGACAACTGCAGTGAGCTCTGAGCTGATCTCCCCATCTTTGCTTTTCCTGCTTCCCTCCTCCCTCTCCCTCTCTCTCCTTCTCCTCCTCCTTCTTTTTCTCCTTCCCTCTCTCTCTCTTTCCCTTCCTTTCTCCCTCCTTCTCTTCCATTTAAAAAAATTCATTCAAGGTGAAAAGCCTGACTTCTAAATTCAAAGTAAGTTAAAAAGAAGAAAAAAAAACCACTTTATAGTGAAGATTTCAAATCATAATAAGGATATGATTACCAGATCTCAAATACCTATCAATTAGCTTGGGCATGGTGGCGCATATCTGTGGTCCCAGCTACTGGGGAGGCTGAGGTGGGAGGACTGCTTGAGTCCGGTGGGGTGGACGTTGCAGTGAGCCAAGACTGCACCACTGCACTCCAGCCAGAGCACTCCAGAGTGAGACCCTGTCTCAAAAAAAAAAAAAAACCCAAAAGCTATCATCTCCTTCATTCATTCTGCCAACATTTACTGAGTCCCTACCACACATATGCATTATGAGGAGAGATACAGAGATGAAATAAGTTTTATTTCCTGATGCTTGGCCCTACCAGGATCTATCAGTGGTTCCTCCGCCACCAGAATTGTGCACAGTATTGAAATTTCTTTGCCAGAGCACAGACCTCCTGTCCAGCTTCCCCTCGCATAACTCCTCTGAGCACAACCCATTCTCCTGCCAAACTGAACTGCCAGCTCTACTCCATACGTGCCCTCTGGCTATTGCTCATGCTGTTCCCTCTGCCTAGAAACATTCTTCACCTTGCATCCCCAACCACCTAAATCCTACCCAAACTTCAAGGCCCATTTCAAATATCATCTCTTCCATGAAGCCTTTAAGGATGGCTCCAACTGTATGTGTCCTCTGAAGGGCCCCAGCAGCAGAGCTCTATTGTAGAAAGCACATGGGCAGGCCGGGCGCGGTGGCTCAAGTCTGTAATCCCAGCACTTTGGGAGGCCGAGACAGGCGGATCACGAGGTCAGGAGATCGAGACCATCCTGGCTAACACGGTGAAACCCCGTCTCTACTAAAAAATACAAAAAACTAGCCGGGCGAGGTGGCGGGCACCTGTAGTCCCAGCTACTCGGGAGGCTGAGGCAGGAGAATGGTGTAAACCCAGGAGGCCGAGCTTGCAGCGAGCTGAGATCCAGCCACTGCAGTCCAGCCTGGGCAACAGTGCGAGACTCTGTCTCCAAAAAAAAAAAAAAAAAAAAGAAGGCACATGGGCTTTAGAGTCTGATAGACCTGGGTTTTAATACCTGCTTTGGCCGGGCGCGGTGGCTCAAGCCTGTAATCCCAGCACTGGGAGCTGAGACCGGGCGGATCACTAGGTCAGGATATCGAGACCATCCTGGCTAACACGGTGGAAACCCCGCCTCTACTAAAAAAAAAAATACAAAAACTAGCCGGGCTTTTAGGTGGCGGGCGCCTGTGGTCCCAGCTACTCGGGAGGCTGAGGCAGGAGAATGGCGGAACCCGGGAGGCGGAGCTTGCAATGAGCTGAGATCCGGCCACTGCACTCCAGCCTGGGCGACAGAGCGAGACTCCGTCTCAAAAAAAAAAAAAAAAATACCTGCTTTGCCAAGTGCTAACTGGGTGACTTTGGGCAAGTTATGTAATTACTCCCAGCCTTACTTTTCCCATCTGTAAAACAGGATAATGATATCTATCTCAAAGAGTCCCTGTGAAGAGAAAATGCAGGCAAAGCCACCCAGAGCACAGTAGTTGCTACATAAATGCTATGGGCATCCCTTCCTCCCCCGTGTCTGTAGGTGTCTTCTGGCACTTACCTTGTGGTGCTTTGGAGTGGAGTTATCTAGAACTCAATTGTGCAACTACTCCAAAGAAACCATAATATTGAAGTCAGACAGATCCTACATTAACTTTTTATTTTTTAAATATTCACACGTGGTACAGGGAAATCATGTCTCTTTTAAGATTTTTTAAAAGTAGATTTATTAAAGTGTAATTGACATACAATAAGCCACATATTTAAAGTGTACAATTTGATATGTTTTGACATCACCTGGGAAACCATCATCACAATCAAGACAACATATCTATTCCCCACAAAAGTTTCTTTCCATAACACTTCCTCTTTGCCCCTGCCCACAATCCTCATCTCTAGGTGACTACTGATCTACCTTCTATCACCATAGATTTGCATTTTCTAGAATTTTACATAAATGGAATCATACAGTATCTACTCTTTTTCTGTCTGGCTTGTTTCACTTAATGTAATTTTTTGAGATTCATTCTTGTTGTTCTGTGTACCAGTAGTTCACTCTTTTTTATTGCTGAGTAGTATTCCAATGAATGGATATATCACAGTTAGTTTCTTCATTCCTCTGTTGATGACATTTGGGTTTGTTTCTAGTTTTGGTTGTTATAAATAAGGCTGCTATGAGTACTTGTATACATGTCTTTGTATAGATATACACTTTCATTTCTGGGGTAAATACTTATGAGTGGAATGGCTGTTTAACTTTTTAAGAAACTGCCAAACTTTTCCAAAGCAGTCGTACCATTTGATGTTCCTATCAGCCGTGGAGAGTCTACATAAACTTTTTAAACCAAACGTTAAATATCAACTTCCTACTATATAGAGAAGTTACTATATTCATTTAAACGCCAAGAGGAAAATATCCCCTCCCTAAATTTAAAAAAAAGCTATTGAGTACCTACCGTATGTAAATAACATCCATATATGATCATTACTTTTTTTTTTTTTTTGAGACGGAGTCTCGCGCTGTCGCCCAGGCTGGAGTGCAGTGGCGCGATCTCGGCTCACTGCAAGCTCCGCCTCCCGGGTTCACGCCATTCTCCTGCCTCAGCCTCCTGAGTAGCTGGGACTACAGGCGCCCACCACCGCGCCCGGCTAATTTTTTGTATTTTTAGTAGAGACGGGGTTTCACTGTGGTCTCGATCTCCTGACCTTGTGATCCGCCCGCCTCGGCCTCCCAAAGTGCTGGGATTACAGGCGTGAGCCACCGCGCCCGGCCCGATCATTACTTATTCTTTGGAATACTACTGCTGAATGTGCATTGCTTTCCCATTTTACAGATGAGGAAACTGACGTATGGATGGTTAATTAAGTGTACAACAAGCAAGTGGCAGACTTGAGCCCAGACCTGTCTGATGCTGAAACCTTTTTACCTCTACTATGTTGTCTCTCTCGTTACATGCTGAAATTTGAGACGCCCCAAATAGAACTCTAGTTAACTGTTGTTAAAAATACAAAATCAATACAGAACAACACATGTTCCACTTATGAAAAGAAGTATAACAAGCGAAAAACTGCTGACTTCTTGCTAGTTATGGGAAGTTGGGAAGCCCTGTTCAGGTCTGGAAATCCTTTTCGTGGTTACAGAGGTACCAAACAACCTCAAGCAAAACCCAAATTCCTAGGGACAAAAGCATGGAAATGGCTGACTCGACATACCCAATGAAAATGCACAGAAGGCCAAAGGCAAATGGTTGAAAGCCTTCCTTCTTTTGCCTTGTCTGTGTGTTTCTCTCTCGCACATACACAGCCCATTGAAAATTAATGGAGTTTCTCAACTTGTTGTACCTAAAATGCCCAATACCGCATCTCTATCTGCCAAAATTCTACCACCTTCACTGTAACAAGGCCTTGTGAAAAGTAAGAATGTGGTTTGTACAGAGGATTGGGTTCAAATCCTGACTCCATTACTTCCTAGCTGTGTATCCATAATGGTGGGCAAGTCATTTTGCTTCTCTTAACTTCTGTTCCTTTATTTGCAAGGTCAGCCTGAACTATCTCACTGAGTAGTGAGAGAGGGTACACACCAAGGCATCTCTGCCACTTACCTGCTGAGTAGGATAAGTGTCTCAAGCCCTGTAAAGGTCACCTTTCTTACCTGGAAAGATAATAACATCTTCCTTGAAAGACTGATGTAAGGATTAGAGATAGTATCCCATAGCATTCCTACCACCTTCTCTAGGAATCTACCTCCTATCCCTGCCCAGACCACAGATCCCTCTTTCTTATTAATCCAAAATGGCCTGGAATTCCACCAACTTGTGAATACAGGGCCCCAAGGTGGGAGTGTTTCACAGTCCCCACAACTAGCACTGGTTTGGCAAACCACTTCATATCGTCCAGCCTTGGTTTCCTCAGCTATAAAAACAGAGATTCCACTTTCTTCATCCAGGGTGGCTGGCAAGAAAGAGTGGCCACCTCTGTGTTTCCTCTGCTTCTCTTTACCACAGCTCTTACCACACTGAATCACAGTTATCAGTTATGTCTACTTGTCCCATCATGTTTGAATGAACTTTCTGAGGACAGGGATTGTGCCCAGAGTCAATTCCAGGGCCTGGTACTTGGTAGCCACTCAACATTGTTAAATTGCTGGGCACAGTGGCTCATGCAAGAGGATTACTTGAGCCCAGGAGTACGAGACCAGCTTGGACAACATAGCAAGACGCCATCTCTACAAAAGGCATTGAAAAATTAGCTGGGGTAGTGGTGCACACCCACAGTCCCAGCTACTTGGGAGGCTGAGGCGGGAAGATTGTTTGAGTCTAGGGGGTCGAGGCTGCAGTAAGCAGTGAACAGGCCACTGCACTCCAGCCAGGGCAACAGAGTGAGATCTTGTCTGAAAACAAACAAACAAACAAACAAAAAAACCCCACAAAAACGAGAGAGGGGGGGAGAGAGAGAGAGAGAGAAAGGAAGGAGGGAGGGAGGGAGGGAATGGAGAAAGGAAGGAGGGAGGGAGGGAAGGAGGGAGGGAGGGAAGGAAGGAAGGAAGGAAGGAAGGAAGGGAAGGAAGGAAGGAAAAAAAAACTGTTGAATTGTTTTTTACTACTAGTCCACTACAGTGATTTGTGTATATAATCCTCTATAATAATCTCTAGATTGTGAACTCCTGGAGGGAAGCGACCGTCTCGATTCAGATTAGCCACAGTCTCTCTTCCCCAATCTTCGTGTTTGCTTTCATAGCATTTACCACTATCTGTAATTATTTTATCACTTATTTGTTTATTGGCAATACATCTCCAACTGGATTATAAACTCCATAAGAGCAAGGATCTTGACATTTTAAATATTCTTATTCCTATGTCTAAAACTGGCAGATAGCACACACGCACACACAGTGAATGCACACACACATATAAGTATATATGGAATGAATGCATCTCAGCTTTGCTGCTTATTAGATATGGTCCTTGAGAAAATTACTCTGGCAAGTTTGTGAAAGTGCCTGGCACAAGGTGTTTCGCAGAAGCAAAAAGACAGCTGTCTTTTTCCAGTCACAGCTATTCAAGGTATAGTAAGTGAATCAAATGAGCCCCTTACCTCCCATCTACATATTCCCCGATATATTTGCTCCCTGTGTACTCCATGGAGCCTGTTTTTAGCTTCCAGCTGTTAGGATCCGGAGTCTCAGTGGAGACGGCATCACTATGACAACCTGGAGGGGTGGGCGGAGCCGAATCGAAGCCCCGCCCCCTGGAGGCGGCCAGCTTCTTGGTATTGCGCACGCTCCCTCGCTCGCGGGTGGGCAGAGCAGTGCGCCTGCGTGTTACCGGATGCGCATGCGCAGGCGCCGTGTGGCGCTCAGCGGTCGAAAGGGGAGTTCAAGGAGACGGGGGAGACGCGGTTGAGGGCTCCTCGTCGGGGTCGGGGCTGCAGCCGTCATGCCGGGGATAGTGGAGCTGCCCACTCTAGAAGAGCTGAAAGTAGACGAGGTGAGGCTGTCCGGAGGACAGGCAAGGGAGACATGGGGCTGCGGCTTCTCGGGCCTGGGCCCAGCCCCGCTTAGGCTCTGCGGATCCTGGGCCCCGGGCCCCCCTCCCCAGTCCTCCAACACCTATACAGGTCGACCCGCGGAGGTCCCCTCCGCAGCTTCGGGAGTCGCCTCCCCTCTCTACCCCACCCTGTTGCATCCCGCAATGACTCTAGAATCCTCCCCCTTTCGCCTTCCATGGCAACCTGCTTCTCCTTCCGTGAATAATAGTGATACATTTTATTAAGCACCAACCAGTCATTTTACTTAGCTTATGTCGCTTAATCCTCAAACTTGCATGCGAAGTGAGTATAGGGGCTCAATGTGAACCCTAGGGGCTCACAGTCGAGGGAGACAGTCACTACCTTAAAGTGGTATCACCGGTGCAGAGTGCATAGAGTGGGGCGAGGAGGCCGCGGGAAAACGAGACGATATTGGAGCGTGCATCTACTCGCAGCCATGGGAAGGTGTTTGGTAACAGGACTCACTTAAAGCATTCGTTTATTCAGGAGATATCATTTGAGTAATTAACATGTACACACAATGCTGGAAGAGGTATACTTCCTGCTTTCATGGACTTTCAATCCAGTAGGGAGACAGACACATAAAGAGGCCATCACAGTACAATGTAGTTAGTGCTGTGAGAAGTGAAATAGAAACATACCCTACTAATTATAGCTAACATGATCAAGTCTTTTCTAGATGCCAAGCAGGATGCTAATTACTTTCCGTGCATTAATTCATTGAATCTTCCCAGCAACACTGTAAGGTAGGATATATATATATACACAATGGGTCGTAACATGTTATAAATAAGGAACTAGGCCCCGAGAGTAGAAATGATTTGCCTAAGGTCATGGAGCTTGTAAGTAATAGAGCTGGAAGTGACCCCAGGTCTGATTTTAAAACCAATGCTTTTCCACTGTATTATGGGTGAAAACTCAAAAGAATGAGAAGGCCTAGCAGAATCTGTGTGTTTAGGAAGCCAAGTACTGTTTGATGTGACCCTAGTGGTGGTGGTGGGAAGCAGCAGGTGCTGAGCCTGGAGAGGCAACTTGGGCTGAGATAGGACTTGGAAGCAGCTTCCACAAGGCCAGACCAAACAGTTTGGACTTGATCCCGTAAGGGAGATGGTGGGAAGAGGTGAAAGGTTTTAAAGCACAGGAGTGCCATGGCAGGGCTGAGTAGTAGAACAGGCTATATTAAAGGAGAGGAAGACCAAGACTAGAAATGATGTGCCAGCACTAATATACTATGTTAAGTGTTTTCTTTGTTTGTTGTTGTTGTTTTCGAGACAGAGTCTCGCTCTGTCGCCCAGGCTGGAGTGCAGTGGCGCGATCTTGGCTCATTGCAACCTCTGCCTCCCGGGTTCAAGCGCTTCTGCGCTCAGCCTCCCGAGTAGCTGCGATTACAGGCGCCCGCCACCACACCCGGCTAATTTTTTGTATTTTCAGTAGAGACGGGGTTTCACCGTTTTAGCCAGGATAGTTTCAATCTTCTGACTTAGTGATCTACCCGCCTTGGCCTCCCAAAGTGCTGGGATTACAGGCATGAGCCACCGCGCCTGGCCATATGTTAAGTGTTTTACCTGCAATGCTTCATTTAAACTTAGATGCCTGTGAGAGTGGCAACTGTTATTTTCCTCAGAGGAAGAAATTATTAGCTATGTTCAGGGACTTATATTAAAGTGACATTTACTCTGAGGTGGCAGAGGGGAGCTGCCCTGTGGCCACCAGTCTTTTGTTCCCCCCCACCCCCCATGTAGCTGGGTTAATCTTGAGTTGCTGAATTTCTTGTTGCAGTTTTTATTAGGTTCAACAAACGTCTGAGATTCTATTTCATAGAACTGGTATATCTGAAATACATTTGCCTTTAGGCTTCACACAATTGAATGAACATACAGATAATTACTTAAATAACTAAAATACAAGACAAAGTGTGATTAAATACTATGAAAGGGGGCAGATATGGTTTAGGAAAAGATTTGAAGTTGGATCTAAATTTTAGGCCTACCTGCCGGTCACCCTGATTACTTGATTTTAGCATTTGCAGACATGGTTATTTGTAAGATGAGGTGATCCCAGCTATAAAATTCTCTGAAGCTATAAAGGGAATAGAGAAAGCACTTTTTGGGCATAATGTAAGATGTGGCTAAATGGCATTTGAAGAATGGCACTTATAGGCAGAGATGGAGAGAAGATCCCTCTGAGTGAGGGTAGGGTCTGAGCAAAAGTAAGGAGATGGGAAAATATAGGGAGCCAAACAGGAGTTCAGTGTTCTGAGAGAACAGTAAGTAGTCCCTTTTTGAAATGTTGTGGGTGAGAAGGATGGGAAGATAGTTTGGGTCCAGAAGCCTTTCCATACCCGTTAAGAAGTTTAGGCTTTATTCTGCTATTAAGGCTGAATGAGAGTTTGGTTGCTAATTTAATAGCAGAGTAAAATAAGAATTGTCGTTTAGGGAGATCACTCTAGCAGCTGTGTGAAGAGTGGATTGAAGAAACAAAAAGAAAAGCAGGGAGACTGGTCTCAGTGGTTCTTAAAATTATTGAGAAAGATGTTAATGATCCCAGTGTAATTGGTGTTTACAGAGACTGTACTTTCAGAGAGGAAAGAACAAGTATATCTAGAATTGATCAGACTTAGCAATGGATTTGATATTGGAGGCAGGGAAAGTTGAAGAATCAAAGTCAGATTTGCAACATGGCAATATTTCTGGTGAAGCCAGAAGGAGGAGCAGGTTTGGAGAGCGAGTTAAATACCTTTTGGACCTCATTGGCTTAGGAGTTATGACACATCTCCATTGAAAAAAGCAGTCAGAAGCTTTGGACTGGAAAGTCCTTGGACATATTGACAATTTTGAGTGAAAATAAAAATAGCTAATATTTATGGTGTACTTTCAATGTGATAGGCACTGTTCTTATTTTTATATGTATTAGCTAATTGAATCTTCGTAACAGTTTTATTAAATAAGTACTATTCTCTGTTTTACATAAATTTAGGAAAACTCAAGGTATGGTATAAATAAAGTACTATAAAAAGAGGTACAGACATAGTTTAAGGAGGCAAGGACAGGACTAGAAGTTTGATTGGCTCTAGATGGTGACTTTGTCTCAGTTTCCACACCTGCAGACTGTGTAACCCTGCTGCGCAGTGAGGCTGTTGTGAGAATAAATGAGGAAGGATGTTGAAATTCTGTGTTCTTTGAGACAAAGAGAGCTGAATGAATTTGAGAGGGTATTCACAGTAAACAGCTGTGAAAGGATGTTGTTTCTGTTGGAATTCATCAGTCTTAGTGAAGAAGCAGGTGAGGGGATATGGTGACATCTCAGGCTCATCCACCTCAGTGATGGTGATATCATGGGAAGAAGCCTCATTGGAGGTCACAATCTCAGTGTTCCAGTTTTGGGGTTGCCACCGGGGTTGCCACTGACTCACTGTGTTGTCTCTAGCACATCCCTCTTTTTCATTAATTACAAAACAGACTCAATGTCTTCCTTTATTTTCCTGGGACAGGGATGGTGTTTTATATGCTCAACAACATGAGTATACCTTCGTTTTGATAAGATTTCCACATTTGTAGGGAAATAAATAATGCAGGCAGGCCTTATAGTTTTGGGCCTTTGAATAGATGAATCAGCCAGTTAAAGCTCTTTTAAGGCATATGACAAGTAAATATAACTAACTTAATTATTAAAATATATTAAGCTTTTAAAAAAGTTTGAGTGTTAGTTTTTATTCTCCTAGTTGTTTATAGGTAATAAAACAAGCAAATGTGTGCCAGTTTTCCTAAATAAATTATTTTCAAAACCTTTAATACGAAAACTTTACAGATTTTAAACATAAATTTATTAGAGTCATCATGGCAGATTTCACTTATGTCATAACTTTATTTTTGATAATTGTAACAGTTGCACTATTAATAGACATAGTCATAACTTTATTCTCCTTTCTATAGTGTATAGATTATTACCCTTGTCATCTTTCCTTGCCTTTTATTAATAACCTAGCTGCGTAAAGTGCATAAAAAATAAAATTACAGCTGGGCGCGGTGGCCCATGCCTATAATCCCAGCACTTTGGGAGGCTGAGGTGGGAGGATCACTGAGGTTGGGAGTTTGAGACCAGCCTAACCAACATGGAGGAACGCTGTCTCTACCAAAAATACAGAATTAGCTGGGTTTGGTGGTGCATGCCTGTAATCCCAGCTACTCAGGAAGGCTGAGGCAGGAGAATCACTTGAACCCGGGAGGCGGAGGTTGCGGTGAGCCGAGATTGCGCCACTGCCCTCCAGCCTGGACAAGACCAAAACTCGGTCTCAAAAAAAATAATAATAATAAAATAAAATAAAATTACAGACTGTTCTCACACAAAAAATTTTAATTTTACAAATCAAATTCAGTAGTGTATTAAAGCATAATACACTGTGACAGACTAGATTTTATTCTAGAAATACATTGGATCCGTTTTACAAAATCTGTTAATGCTCTATGTTACATTTATAAATTAATGAAAACGAAGCCTAAAAATTTTAGTCTTTTCTGGTATAGAAAACATGGGTAAAGCAAAACTAATTAGAATTAGAAAGAAGTTTTCTTAACAAGGAATATCCAAACAACTATATTCCAGATACCAACAGCAAATATTATACCAAACCTGCTTTTAATTTTAGAAAAAGGGAAGGTTGTCTGCTGTCATTGCTCTTCATCTGTATTGGCCTGAAGGGGTTGGTCAAAGCAATAAAATAGGAAATGAGAATAAGAAGAAAAAATAAAGTATGAGAAGGGAAAGAGACAGTTTTTATTTGTAAATGGCAGTTTTTCTGTTAATCTTCTTGAGTTTTGTGTCAGAACTAACAAGAGTTCAGTAAGATGGCTGGAGAGAAAATACAGTGTACAAGCAAGCAGTAAACAAGCAGATTTTCAAAAGCAAGCAGTTTGAAAATCTAATAGAAAAACTATCCTATTTAGATAGTATCAAAAGTGCTAAAATACTGAGGAATAAACAAGAAATCTTCAAGGTCCCTATAATGAAGGAAACTGTAATTTTAACCAAAGGACAAGAATGACCTGAATATGAATAAATGGAGAGAAGTACCGTGTTGTGGATGAGAAGGTGTAATTCATGTATTCCTATCTGTTTTCTAATTATTGTATCCCCATTTTCTAGCAAAGAGTGGGTGCTCAACAACTACTTATGCTAGACACTATTTTGGGTGCTTGGTGTGTACCGTAGTGAACATTATATTTAATTACCATATATTAATTTAGGGAGAATTGATATCTTTACAGTAGTGAATCTCTGTTGATAACAAAATCCCTTCCCTTTTGGAGCTTATATTCTAGTCACACACAGACCACTCAGTGGCTCTTAAAATTATTGAGAAAGATGTTGATGACCCCAGCGTGATTGGTGCTTACACAGAGATTGTGCTTACAGAGAGGAAAGAACAAGTATATCTAGAATTGATCATGAGTGCTAAGACCAGACCACATGAGTGACCACTGATGCTAGCTTATATAAGATGATTAGAGAGAGACTCTCTGAGGATGTGAAGTTTGAGCAGGTACCCAGTTTTATAAAAGTGCCCATTGTTCCCTAATTTAATATATAACTAAATTTAATACAGTTTGAATGCAAATTATTGGGGGAAGGTGTTCTTCTGAAAGAATAGCCAGAAAAGTTTTGAAAAGGAAGAATGAAGAGGATGGTTCTCCCAGATAACAAAATGTTCTCTTCAGTGACAGTAATTAAAACATTGTGGTATTGGTATAAGAAAAGGTAGTACAGAAAAGGGACCAGCAGGTCTCTTGCTTAAGCAGTTGTTAGTAGGCCCTGGGCAGTTTACAGTTCTTTCTGTGCTGGCTGTATCTACACTGTGTATCTTCTCAAGAAAATATCACTAAAATGCTATTGAGGGAAACTGGTGTGCATAGTTAAAGGGATAGCAACCTTGGATATGCTCTGATTTTTAAAAAATTTGCAGATTTTAGTACTTTATTATTAGTTACTACTAGATGGACTAGATGGACTATTACTAGATGGACTAGATGCTGTTTGTGATCCCTTCCAGCCTCGTCTTCTGTGACTCTGTAGTCCTCTGGGAGTTTTATTTATCCATTAATTTGATTTAATTTAATTCTTTTTTTTGTTTTGTTTTTTTTGTTTTGTTTTTTTTTTGAGACAGAGTCTTGCTCTGTCACCCAGGCTGGGGTGCAGTGGCCGGATCTCAGCTCACTGCAAGCTCCGCCTCCCGGGTTTAGGCCATTCTCCCTCCTGCTCCCTCAGCCTCCCAAGTGCTGACTACAGGGCGCCGGCCACCCTGCCCGTCTAGTTTTTGTATTTTTTAGTAGAGATAGTTTCACCAGAGCTAGCTACAGGATGGTCTCTCGATCTCCTGACTGGTCCACCCGGGTCTCGCCTCCAAAGTGCTGGGATTACAGGCTTGAGCCACTGCTGGCTCGCCTTTTTGAGACAGAGTCTTACTGTGTCACCCAGGCTGGAGTGTGGTGGCATGATCTTGGCTCACTGCAACCTCTGCCTCCTGGGTTCAAGCAATTCTCATGCCTCAACCTCCCTAGTAGCTGGGATTATAGGTGTATACCACCATGCCCAGATACATCTCTAGTATCTTCACTAGCGATGAGCTTTCACCGTGTTGGCCAGGCTGGTCTTGAGCTCCTGACCTCAAGTGATCTGCCTGCTTTGGCCTCCCAAAGTGCTGGGATTACCTGTATGAGCCACTGTGCCCAGCCTTATATATCTATTAATTTTATTCCAGCAGCAGAAACTCAGTGAAGCTCTCCAGAGTTGGTTCCTCTCCCTACATCCCAGAAGCCTCCATCCTTCTCCACACCCCCTTTCTGTCTACCATACATATCTAAAGATTCTATTAGGGGTGCCATTTCTTCCACTCTAAAATGGGGATAGTAATGGGAATAGTAACCTTTTCATGAGATTATTGTAAAAGTGAAGAAAATAATATATGTGAAAGAGCTTCGTGTTCTCTAAATCACCACAGATTATAAAGAATCGCCGGGTGAGATGGCTCATGCCTGTAATCCCAGCTACTTGGGAGGCTGAGGCAGCAGAATCACTTGAGCCTGGGAGGCCGAAGTTGCAGTGAGCCGACATCGCGCCACTACATTCCAGCCTGGGTGATGGGAGTGACCAAAAAAAAAAAAATGACAAAGTCAGAACAGTGCTACTTTTGGTAGCACTTGGTAAAGTCAGAACAGTGCTACTCTTGGTAAAGTCAGAACAGTGCTACTTTTGTGTTCTCTATTCTGACCCGCATGAGGTTAACTTGAGAAAGTGGTATTCTGGTTCACAGTCTGTGGTCTTTTTCCCATCTTTCCTTTCCTAGGTGAAAGTTAGTTCTGCTGTGCTTAAAGCTGCGGCCCATCACTATGGAGCTCAGTGTGATAAGCCCAACAAGGAGTTTATGCTCTGCCGCTGGGAAGAGAAAGATCCGAGGCGGTGTTTGGAGGAAGGCAAGCTGGTCAACAAGTGTGCTTTGGACTTCTTTAGGTAAAAATCTTCTGGTATCAGTGCCTACTTGGTTGAAACATAAAGGTTTAAATTAGTAAGTGAACAGCCAGCTAATAATGTGGATTTTAGTAGGAAGTACATAGGCTTTGAAATCAGACCAAGGTAAAACATTCAAAGGATGATAATTATTTTTAGTTTTGTTTTTATTATCTGGCAAGTTCTTTAATTTCCATGAATCTCAGTTTCCAAATTGTAAAATAATACCTATCTACGTTTGCTAAGCAAGTGACTGGTGACCATTTTTGCTACAGCAAGGGGAAAGTCTTTTTGCTGTGAAAAATTTGAAAAGGCATGTAAAACAACTTAGCACAGTCCTTTTTAGGCAGGCATTCACTAGGTTGTTGTCATTACTACAGAACACAGGTATGATGGAAAGAAAATTGTATTCAGAGTTAGGTTTTAGGTAGGTCACTGTGCTTGATACTTAAGTTAAAAAAACCTAAACTGTGTAATTGTAGGAAGATGTTTTAACAAGCATATTAGCACTCTATTTAAAAGGAGAGAAAGTCAACTCAAAGGAAATTGGCTCTTGTAACTCTGAAGTCCAGAAATAGGCCTGGCATCAGGCAGGACTAGATTCAAGGGCTTAAATAATTTCACAATTACTTGATGTCTTTTTGCCTCTCCTGTTTTCACAGTCTTTTAGTTCTGGTTTTCTCTGTTTACCTCATTTCAGAAAGGCTGTCACCTTGCTGTACCACAAATGGCCACCAGCCACTCAAGTTGCTATTCTGTTGATACTTGCTTAGCAAACCTAGACAAAGTGTGCCCTTTATCCAGAAGTGAGCAGAAGCTCCTGGACTGAGTCTAATTGTCCTGGCTGGCTGACTTCATATACATATCATTGCATCACTTGTGCTTCAGGAGATAAAAGGCTCTGATTGGTTAGGCCTGAGATGGGGAGTGGACTTAGCTTCATCCAAACCACATTGCTAAGAGACAGGGAGGGGTTGTTTCCAAAGGAAAATTAGAAGGATGTTACAGAAGAATGGGGGAATGACTGCTGACTAGGCAAAAACCACCAATGTCCACAACAGTGACATTAGAGAAAAGAAAAATAGATACCTTAGCACAGTAGCTGCTTTCCTTCTTTCTTGCTTCTGCTGTCTTTGTCCCTATGCAAAGATATTTTTATGGTTATAATCATAGTATGTATACATTGAAAAATTCATTTTTATTTTTCACTTGACATTATTGGAAACATTCTTGAAGTTGCTGTATAGTCTTCATGATCTTTTTTTTTTGAGACGGAGTCTCATTGTGTTGCCCAGGCTGGAGTGCAATGGTGTGATCTTGGCTCACTGCAACCTCTGCCTCCTGGCTTCAAGCGATTCACATGTCTACAGGCCCGCACCACTAAGCCTGGCTAATTTTTTTGTATTTTTGGTAGAGATGGGGTTTCACCATGTTGGCCAGGCTGGTCTCGAACTCCTGACCTCAAGTGATCCGCTCTCCTTGGCCTCCCAGAGTTCTGGGATTACAGGTGTGAGCCACCGCACCTGGCCATGATCATCATTTTTAATGGTTATATATTATTCCATCAGTGGATAAACCAACCATAACATACCTGACCAATTCCTGTTATTGAACATCATTGTTGATTTCAATTTTTGATTATTTTGGATAAATCTGCAGTGATTACCTTTGCGTGTAGATCGTTTTCATTAGTCAATAATTCATCGGCATAAATTTCCTAACAGTGAGGTTATTCTATAAAAGGCTTTGAACATTATTATGGCTCTTGAACTTTATTGCTGTTTTTTTTTGTTTGTTTTTTTTTTTGAGACAGAATGTCGCTCTGTTGCCCAGGCTGGAGTGCAGTGGCGCGGTCTCGGCTCACTGCAAGCTCCGCCTCCCGGGTTCACACCATTCTCCTGCCTCAGCCTCCTTAGTAGCTGGGACTACAGGCGCCTACCAGCACGCCCGGCTAATTTTTTGTATTTTTAGTAGAGACGGGGTTTCACCGTGGTCTCGATCTCCTGACCTCATGATCCGCCTGCCTTGGCCTCCTAAAGTGCTGGGATTACAGGCGTGAGCCACCGTGCCCGGCAATTGCATTTAGTTTTTAAATGTTGGATCAGTTTATGCTGTCCTCAGCGCTGGCTTCTGGTATGCATAATATTTAAATATTTGGGGGGTGCAAATATTTTTGGATGTTTCAATTTGCATTGATTTGATTGCCAGCGAGGTTGAGTGTGTGTGTGTATGTGTGTGTGTGTGTTTATTTAAACAATTTTTCTCTTTTTTTTGAGACAGAGTCTCACTCTGTCACCCAGACTGTAGTGCTGTGGCATGATCTTGGTTTGCTGCAACCTCTGTGTCCTGGGTTCAAGTGATTCTTGTGCCTCAGCCACCCGAGTAGCTGGGATTACAGGTGTGTGCCACCACGCCTGGCTAATTTTTGTATTTTTAGTAGAGATGGGGTTTCGCCATGTTGTCCAGGCTGGTCTTGAACTCCTGGCCTCAAGTGATCCGCCTACCTTGGCTTCCCAAGGTGCTGGGATTACATGCGTGAGCCACCACATCCAGCCTAAACAATTTTTATTTTCTAAGAGAACTTTTGCAAAGCTTTTTTTCCATGGCCCAGTGGTAGTACGTTTTAAGTGGGGAATGTTTGGATTTCACAAATTCCCAAGGTGCCTAACTGCCTCCATAGAGGAATTTCTCACTGCTGAAGTTACTGGTTGTAGGCATTAATAGATAATTGTTAGGTATGGGGAACGGGGTCCAGAACAGGGATCCGTGCTACTAGAGTAGCGGTTTGCAGCCCGTCTGCTGCTGCAGCGTTTTGGAGGAATATAAAACTCCCATTGGAAATGGTTGCTTTCTACCAAAGTGATTCTTGTGTAGAAGTTATGTGGGTGCAGGTTGTGCTTAGAATACCTGGAAGGGAAACCTAAGAAACCAGTGACGTTGGTGGACCTCCAGGAGGGCAGCTGAGTGGCTTATTGGGCAGGAGTGGAAAGCAGATTTGTCACTGTGTACTTCTGTAGGCCATCTCTGAAATCCTTCCTTCCTGATCCATGTTAAACATGATTCATGTGAGAGTGTAGCTAGATTTCTGGAGTATGACAGGTAAGCACTTAAATAATAAAATTATTATTTCATTGGGAGAAAGAGGTGTTCTGAATTTCACTGCCTCAAGTATGGCTTTTACATAAAATGATGGTATTTTATTCTTGCTTGAACATGCATACTAGCAGGGTTGAATGATAAGGGGGATTTTGCAAAAAACTGAAGCTTATTCTTTTTATACACAGAAGTTAAATTTTCTCTAGCCATTTTTGATAGCCACAGAATGAATTATATGCTACCCTGCTTCTTAACAGAGAATACCAAATATAATATAACTTTGTTCTTGATAGCAAGGATTAATATCTATTTTTATTCAATGTGTAAATAGAATGAGGACCTTGAGCTTTTGAGGAGTGGAGTGCAGTTTGTCTTTATACTGAATGATCCCAGGATCTTCTGCTTGTTAGTTTGTGTATTTGCTTTGTATAATTTTGTCTCTTCCTTTGCCATTGTCTGTCACCTCTGACTTCTGTCAGCATGTCCATTATCTAATTATGCCTCCTTCTCTTCTAAATTTGCTAAGCTGATACCCTTTGAGGAATTGGATCTAAAGAAAAGAATAAATAGGCCCCAAGTAAGGAGTTCCTCTCTGAGTAAAATATGCATGCATTAGGCTACACTCTTTTCTTCTTACTACATAAAGAAATTAGGTTTTCTACCTCAGAAATCTTTTTTGTTTACTAACTTGTTCTCAACTGGAGGATCCTGAAGTTGTCTTGTAAGTGAGGTAAGAATATTTACTCATATACCTTTCAAAAAGCAAGGCTATGTATTTGAGATCTGTACCTATTTTCTTCTCACTTTTCTGTTTTTCATTGTTTTACCATTTTTCTGTTTTTCATTGTTTAACCCAGCCTTCTTTTCCAGGCAGATAAAACGTCACTGCGCAGAGCCTTTTACAGAATATTGGACTTGCATTGATTATACTGGCCAGCAGTTATTTCGTCACTGTCGCAAAGAGCAGGCAAAGTTTGACGAGTGTGTGCTGGACAAACTGGGCTGGGTGCGGCCTGACCTGGGAGAACTGTCAAAGGTAAAAAGGCTTCTCCTGGAGGCCTCACTTTCTCACTCAGGGGTGGGATAAAGGCAAGAGGTGGTCAGCAAAGGGTCTCTGTGAATACAGATATGATGTAAGAACTTGCCAGATTTACCAAACATATTAATTAGGCAGTGATTATACATAGTCCAGAAAGGAATTTTTAAAAATAAAAGTATTTCTGGCTGGGCGCAGTGGCTCACACCTGTAATCCCAGCACTTTGGGAGGCCAAGGTGGGTGGGTCACAAGGTCAGGAGATCGAGACCATCCTGGCTAACATGGTGAAACCCTGTTTCTACTAAAAATACAAAAAATTAGCCGGGCGTGGTGGCAAGCGCCTGTAGTCCCAGGTACTTGGGAGGCTGAGGCAGGAGAATGGCGTGAACCCAGGAGGCGGAGCTTGCAGTGAGCCGAGATTGCGCCACTGCACTCCAACCTAGGCAACAGAGGGAGACTCTGTCTTAAAAAAAAAAAAAACAGAAAAAAATAGAAATATTTCTTTAGACCTTCTAGATGTGCAGATTTATTTTTAGTTAATTAGCTAATTAAAGAACAGAAGGGAGTAGAGGAAGCTAAAGTATTAGTGAAACACTGTTAGTTGAAAACATTATGGAGGTTATTGTGGAATTCACTGGGGAAATAGGATCAGGCTTATGCCACATTTTTCAGGAACATATCTAAGATTTTTTTTTAAAACTACATAATTGTAGTTTTAAAAGTGTTTGTCTTTCTCCTGTATTTCCTATCTTAGTTGTGACACCACCATCTGTTGAAACATGAGAGCTAGAAACCTGAATTCTTCATTCCCTACTGTTCTGATTCCATGCAGTCATCTCTTCCTATAGATTAGCATCTCCTGGAATTTTTTTTTAAATCCCTCATTGTTCCTGCTGCTGTTATCTTATTCTTGGACAGGAGTTCTTAACCTGGGGTACATGAATTTCTGGGAGAGAAGGGTGGATCAATGTGGGCTTTAGATGAAGAATTGAGAATAAAATTACACCTCCACAAGAAGAGCGATCTGTGTGGAAAATAAATCTATGTCACTGTGTTTTTAAAAACTGGATGGGACTCTCCATTGCTGGTGAGATAAAGCATCTTCTCTATAACATGGCATGCAGGCCCTTTATGATCTGACCCATCCCTGCTTCTTCAGCCTCAGCTCCATCCATTCCCTCTGGGGCAGCACAGGTAGCAAGGCATGGAGGAAAAATCTCAGGTCTCACTCTGTCTCCTAGGCTGGAATACAGTGGTGCGATCACAGCTCACTGCAGCCTTGACTTCCTGGGTTCGGGTGATTCTCCCACCTCAGCCTCCCGAGTAGCTGGGACTACAGGCGCAGGCCACCATGCCCAGCTAATTTTTGTATTTTAGTAGAGACAGGATTTTGCTGTGTTACCCAATCTGGTCTTGAGATCCTGGGCTCAAGCGATCCTGCCACCTTAGCCCCCGGTCTAGTTCCCATCTCTTTGTGTATAGCATCTGTGAATATAAGCTTGGTGTCATAAATAATAACTTAGCAAACTTTTTGCCTTTTGTATCTGGCATGATTATTTTCAGATACTTTTTGATTTACTGAACATATTGTTTTAAATAGTTGATAATTCTAGGTTGGAAAGTGGTAGAACTTACACATGTAACAAATAAAACTACCTTTTCTCATTTCCGACACTTACGAAAGAAGAAATAACAAGTCATGCTAGTAAGAAAGCATATTGATTCTTGAATCTTTGTATTAACACTTTTTTAAACTCTGTAAGATAAAAAAAAAATTATCTTTACTCTTTTCAAAAGTGTATTTCTCGACCAGGTGCCATGGCTCACACCTGCAATTCTAGCACTTTGGGAGGCTGAGGCAGGAGGATTGCTTGAGCTCACGAGTTCAAGACTAGCCTGGGCAACATTTTTGTTTTTGTTTTTGTTTTTGAAGTGGAGTCTCACGCTGTCACCCAGGCTGGAGTACAGTGCCACAGTCTCTGCTCCCTGCAACCTCTGCCTCCCAGGTTCAAGCAATTCTACCTCAGCCTCTTGAGTAGCTGAGATTACCGGTGCCTGCCACCACGCTCAGCTAATTTTTGTATTTTTAGCAGAGATGGGGTTTCACTATGTTGCCTGGTCTGGTCTTGAACTCTGACGTCAAGTGATCCGCCTGCCTCAGCCTCCCAGAGTGCTGGGATTACAGGCATAAGCCACCGTGCCCAGCCAATTTCATAAATGTCTTTAATTCCTTAAAGGAGCTGCAAATACCAAGAAACCTTTAGTGGATCAGTAGGAACCATCTCTGCTTATGGCAGGACGTTGGGAAAACTTTCAAAAGCAAACAAACAAAACTAGTAGAATTGAAGACTTAGGTTCCAACCTTAGCTCTGACATTACTGTGTATCTTATCTTAGGCATGCCAACCTCCCTGGTCTTCATCTGTGAACTAGAGATAATAATGCCTCATAAAGTGGTTATAATAATTGTGTGATTGTATACCCAAAAACTGTTCCCAATAAAAGGTTTCTGAATTTATACATCTAGGAAGATTAATCTGGTCATCTTATATGAGGTGACTTAAGAGTTCAGACCAGTAGGGGAATAATCAGAAGACTATTGACAGCTGTGGCCTTATGTCTTCTTACTTCTCTGGGCCTATTTATCTTTAAAATGACAGCAGTTTCTGCTGGCTTTCCAGTTGAGATTTTTGTGACCATCAAAGGATACTGTGAGTGTAAAGTATCTCTCTCCCTGTTGCAGTTTAGTACTTCACCACTCTCCTGGCTTATTGGCTCAGCTCCCCGATTTGGGTCTTGACTCTCTCCAGTCTAGCTTTCACACTTTCCAGCCTACAGAGATGGGATTTAGTTACTGCCCTGCTTCAGTGGCACCTGTTAACCATCAGGTTAAAACGCAAACACCTTTGCGTATCATTTAATACCCTTTATCATCTGGCCTGTCCACCACTGTAGTGTGGTATTAAGAAGCACAAGCTTTGGAGTAGGCATATCTGAC
The DNA here is from genome assembly GCF_008728515.1 of Papio anubis. Lineage (NCBI taxonomy): Eukaryota > Metazoa > Chordata > Mammalia > Primates > Cercopithecidae > Papio > Papio anubis. The sequence continues at coordinate 91,829,933 of NC_044988.1, read as the reverse complement.
TTTGTGTACTATTTCTTCCGCTATTAGCTAGGTGGCCTCAGTGAGCCCCTGCAGAATGACCTCATAAGAGTGAAAATGGAATGGAATCATGTGCCAGCATCATTTCTAGCAATAAGTGGTTGGTGAGATGCTTCATCTCCCTCCATTCTTCATGCAGACTTTGCTTCAGCCATTCTGAAGACATGCCTGTCTATCTTCATATGTACTCTTTACTTGGAATGTCTTTTCCTCCCTTGTCTTTCTGACTGGCTCCTGCTCAGACTTTAAGCTAAGTCTTACCTCTTCAAAAATAGTCCAAACCTCCAGCCTTCAGGATGGGTTAGATGTACACAGTCCTTACTCCTATAGCAGGCAGTTCCTGTCTCCATCATTGCCATTAGTCATTGGGGTAATTTGGAAATCTTAGTTGTTATTCCTGGCTTTCTCCCTCACTAGACTGTGATCCCCTTGAGGACAGTACCTTGTTCCCTTCTGTATCCCTAGTTTCTACCACATGGAATGACATAAAGTAGGCTTTCCTGAGTGTTTGTTCAAGGATTAAATAAGTCTGAATGTGATTTGCTGGGGATTTAAGTCGGGGAGCAGTTGTGGCAGCCAGAGCATTGGGGAGACACCAGGAGGTACGTTGATGGTTACAGATTTCTCCACCCTAGCTTTCAACTTTGCTTTTGCCCTCTTCACCCTTCCCAGGTCACCAAAGTGAAAACAGATCGACCTTTACCGGAGAATCCCTATCACTCAAGACCAAGACCGGAGCCCAGCCCTGAGATCAAGGGAGATCTGAAGCCTGCCATACATGGCAGCCACTTTTTTTTCTGGACCAAGTAAAGATGGGTCTGTGGCCCACATTCGGTCATGTGCCCAGACACCGACTGATGAAAACGCCCATGCAATTTGCATCAACTGATAGTGTGTTCTTTCCGGGATCACAAACATTAACAAAAAAGTTAATTTATGTGACTTGGCAGTTATTCTATACCATTTCCTGTCCATTAAAATTTTTAAAGGAAACAGTTGTATTTTATTATGTTTTATGTGACCTTTTGGCCTTTAAAGATGACTTCCCCTTGCTTTTTCTTCTTGTGGTCCTGCCTGTTCCTCTTGCTTTGCTTTAGGCACTCGCTTATGTGGCTGAGAATCCCTGTTAGAACAGGGAGAAGTAGTCATGTGAAGGAAAGGCTTTGTTACTTTAGGCAGCTCCTTGGGGTGTCTGTTCACACATTTTGAAGTCTCGGCTCTCTCCTTACATCCAACATCTTAGGCAAATAGATTTCCCTAAAGGTCATACAAGGGGAGCCTCCAGGATAGAAGTGCAGAAACTTCTTTGAGGCGTGACTCAGGGAATGGGAGGGGCCCCTAGCAGGGTCTCATGCAGTCTTGCTCAAAGTTTCTTGAAGAACCGAACTTCCACCACTTCCCCTTGATATCCCATCCTCAAGCATTATAACCCAGATGTTTTTCCTGATAGACAAGGGAGGTGGAGGCTGAACTTCCAGCTCCAAAGCCAGGAAGTCTGGAGGTCTGAGTGTCAATTCCAACCTTGGGTGTGTTCCTTAACCTCTTGTGAGAGGTTGAGTTTGAGGACAAACTAAAGGGCACATGCTTATCTACCTCCTGGGCAGGTTAAAGCCACAAGTGTTTATAAAGCTCTTTGGTTCAAAGCACTATTATGTCTTTTTCCCCCTTTCATTCAATTCCTTTTTCACTACTAAGCTGTTTCCTCTACATCTGACTGGGTCATTTTATGCCTTCTGGTTATGGCTTTAAATTGCATATGACCCTGCATAAGTCTTCTCAGCTCCCTGGGCCTTGGTTACCTCTTTGCAACACTCTAAAAAGCAAAGCAGTTGGACAGGAGTCTTTGTAAAGACCCTTCCAGCCCTTTCTAGATTTTCTAACTGGAGAGATTGCTGTGAGGCTCTAGACAGATGAGGTGCAGGGTCTGTTGCCTGAAGTGCTAGGACAGTTCAAAGAAAAAGCATTGTGTTATCTGCCATGCCCGCTTCTGTACCTAGTGCTGACCCCACAGCCGGAAGCATTTTGTATGCTTCCAGCAGAACCCCCAACCTGTTCTGCAAAAGTTACTTGCCAACCAACTTTTGCCTCAGTTTCTCTAATGAAAAATAATAGTTTTTTTTTTTTTTTTTTTTTTTTGCATTTTTTTCAATAGCTGAGGCAAAACCCACTAACCTTTTGGTGGCCAAGTAATTGGAAGTCACCTCTGGTGGGTAAGGTATGAGCATGACTGCAGATTGGTGTTTATATGATACTTCAACCCACATGTTGCTTCCTAGGTTCTTTCTGCAAAGGAAGCTGCGCCTTGCATAAATAATAACAAATACTTATTGTGCACTGTGCTAAGCACTTTACGTGTTTCACCTCCTTCAGTGCCCAGAGTCCTTTGAACGAGGTACTATAGGTCATATTCATTTCACAGATGAGGGAAGTTAAAGTTTAGCGAGAGGTTAAGAAACCCCAGTCTCAGATATAAGAAGTGGTAGATACAGGATACAAGTGAAGATTGTCTGGTTCCAATGGCCACACTCCTGTTCTTCAAAGCCATGAGTGGTTCTCAGCCTTGAGTGCACACAGGAGTCACCTGGGAGGCCTTTAAATCCTGATATTTGGATCCCACCCCCAGAGATTCTGTTGTAATTGGTGTGTAGTGTGGTCTGGGCATGGAATCTGAAAGCATTCCCGGCCTATTCTGATGTGAAACCGAGGTGTAGAACCACATACTGATTTTAGACATGAGGAAGCAAGTACAGCAGGCTACCTGCTAGTAAGTGGTAAGTGACTAAGCTGAGATTTAAACCCAGACACATCTTATTCCAAAGCCTGTACTCTCAAAATAAATGGGTGTATATGGAGATCCTAATAAAATGATTTTGATTCAGTAGGTCTGAGGTAGGGCCTGTGCTAACGGCACTGGTCCACAGATCACACGAGTAATGAGGGAATAAACTATACTGTCTTTCTGAGAAGGAGCTATGAGTAATTTACCTGCAGCAGCTTCTAGCACTGTTCACTCCCCAAATGTTCATTCACCTCTTTAGAACCAGAGCAACACATCTTGAACTGTTAATGGTTTCAAATTCAATTCTAGGATGTAACTTTTGCCCAAGTTGGACAGCAGTTCTTGCCTCCCTCCTCCCCACCTTGCTTTGAATTCCTTGAACAAAGAAACTAACTTTTGGCTTTCCTGTACTCTCTCGATGGGATTACACGACATCATAGCCTTCTAGGACAGAAGGCTCTAAGTAATTACATATAAAGTCTCTTACAACAAGTGCCTGTCTCGATTTCAGTAGGTAAAAGGTCACAGAACAATTGGAAAGTAGTTAGTGTGAAGGATTCCTGAACAGGACTTCAAATAATAGAAAATCTTCCTGGTGGTTTGGCTTGAGAATAATGAGATGAATTCCTTATATCCCCAAAGGAAATTTATCTGCCTTCTTTCTTCTGCCAAGCCTGTTCCTGTCTTCCCTATCTATTTGAGTTAATGGTGTCTCCATCCTCCCAGTATCAAGTAACCTGAGATGCATCTTTGACTCTTCCGTTTACTCCAAGTTCCAATCCAACATCAAGTCCTGTTGAGTTTCTTCTGTAATCGCTCACATTTGCTACTTCCTGTTTTATCTCATTGTCACTTTCCTAGGCTGTTTTTGTTCCCCTTGCCTGGATTATTAAAATGGCTTCCTAAGTGGTCTCCCATTGCCATCTCCCGCTCCAGTCCATCCTCAAGTTTGCTCCACGTGCCTGTGGTACTCAGCAGCCTTCAGGGTCTCCCAAATGGCTGTTAACTAAAGTCCAAATCCTTAATCTGGCCCTAGCCTCTGACACTCCATAATCTGGCCCTAACCTAGCCCATTTCCCCATCATTATCTTACTTCTTATTATGTAGCCTACACTCTACAACATGCCATTCACCAAGAATCTTTGGATCTTCACGAATGCCATTCCCTTGCCGGGAAACAGTCCTTCCCCATATCTGCCTCTTGAAAGTCTCCGCATCTCTCAAGGCAAACATGAATGGTGTCTTTCCCAGGAAGTATCGCCTTCCTACAGCCAGAAATTGTCTCTCCTGCCCCTTTGTTCCCCTGACACCATGTAGTACGACGGTTGGGCATGAGGGCTCTGGAGTTGGGCTGTCTGGATTTGAATCCAGGCCCTGGTCATTTAATGGCTGTGTGACCCTAGAGAAGATACTTAACTTTTCTGTACCTTATAGTCCTCATCTGTAAAATAGAAAGGGGAGGAGATGACAATAATAGTACCTGCCTTCTGGGATGGCTATGAGTATATAGTGAGTTACACACACACAAAATGCATAGTAGAGGGCTGATAAATGGTAGCATTGTTATAAGACTGTATTTGAGTAACACCTGTCATGACACTGGCTGTGTCTTACCTCTCCTGTTCTCAGTGCTGCAAGAGTTGGACTTCTATCTTATTTCTATTTCTATATCCTAGTGCCCAGTATATGACAAACACCCAAGAAATGATTAACTGTACACGAAGTTTACCTTTCCAAAGGACTTCCAAACACTTTCTATGATATAAAACCACAAACAACAAATTACTTGTATATAGAAATGCAAGTAACTCTTTGAGGTTAAATTGCCATCTTTGTAGATCTCAAATCCTAGCTGAAATGCTTTGGGTATAATAAAGGATTTTTTTTTTTTTTTATGCCCTGAGATGGATCATGGTGGATCATGGCATATTTGGGCTTTAAAAAGCTGCTTCTCCTATTTAGGAAGTTTCAGTTTGAGGTTGTGATGCCTTTATATATCTTGATTATTTGTGATGTGTGTCACAAGTAATTTAAGTAACATATTGAAATTTGCAAATTTATTGACTTCTAAAAAATAAGAGAGATTCCAGAGACTAGGGAGTAGCTAAGATGTCCTAGGCTTCATGTATGAAAACTGGTAGATCTGGGAAACAAAATGGAAGATTGTCTGTGTGCTTGTCCTTCAAAAGTATTAGAGTCTCAGCACTGGATACACATTGGAATCACCCAAGGGGATTTTGAAATACTGATGTCTGGATCTCATCACCAGAGATTTGGATTTAATTGGTCTAGGGCTGGGCGTGGTGGCTCACACCTGTAATCGTAGCACTTTGGGTGGCCGAGGCAGTCGGATCACCTGAGGTCAGGAGTTCGAGACCAGCCTGGCCAATATGACAACAAAACCCCGTCTCTACTAAAAATACAAAAATTAGCTGGGCATAGTGGTACGCACCTGTAATCCCAGCTACGGGGGAGGCTGAGGCATGACAATCGTTTGAACTTGGGAGGTGGAGGTTGCAGTAAGTTGAGATCGTGCCACTGCACTCCAGCCTGGGTGACAGAGTGAGAATCTGTCTCCAAAGGAAAAAAAAAAAAATTGGTGTGCGGTGTGGCTTGGACATACAGGCATTATAATAAGTACTATCACTCTTGCTCATTCATACTCATAAATACTTTGTTCAGTTGGAGAAAAGGGGGTATAGTTGCAGCTAGAACTCTGGAAACACATTAACTAGTTAATTCATTCAATCAACATTGATTTTGCAGCCTGCCTTTCTAGACATGGGTAGTGAACAAAACAGGGGCCCTGCCCTCATGGAACTTCCATTCCAGTGGTGGAGGCAATAAACAGGCAATCAGAAACAAGATGATTTCAGGTTGCAATAAATCCTGAGAAGGAACCAAACAGGGTTAATATAATAGTGACTAGCTAGGGGGTGAGGGAACGTTTAGGAAGACAGGCCACAGAAGGACTCTCAGAGGAAGTGGGGTTTGAGTTTCCTCCTGGAGTGTGAAAAGAAGTCAGCCAGTGAAAGAGCGGATGGAAGAGTGTCCCAGTCTGCAGGAACAAACCCTTTGGCAGGAGCAAAACCCCAAGGCAGGGCAGGGCTCACTGTGCTTCAGGAACAGAGAGGACACTCGTCTGCCTGGAGTGTGGTTTTGTGTGGAAGAGCCTAATGCAGGTCACAGCCTATCTATAATACTTCCACCTTTATTATCATGGGGACGTTTCCTGCCATAGGTGTCTCTGCAGTCTGCTGGGTAAAGTCCAGTCTCCCCAGTGTGACAGTCAGTCTCCTCACAGTGTGACTCAGAGTGCTCCAGCTTCATCTCCCACTACGGTCCCCCAGCACTCCATCTATGTTGAGCCCCACTCTGCGCCTTTCCTCTTGCTGTGCCCTCTGCTCAGATGATCTCCCCCACCTCTTCTTGGTGATCCCTTTCTTGAAGAATCAGCTCACATTTTGTCTCCTTTGTGAAGTGGCTATCAACATCCCCACCCCCAGCAAGGGAATCACCTCTTCCTCCGCATTCAGGAGCACCCTGCGCATGACCTGCCTTGTATAGCGCTCCTTTGGAGCAAGAACTGCATCTCCTTTGCAGTTGTATCTTCTCCTTTGTGTAACAGCAGCCGACATAGTCAGTGCTTGGTAACTATTTGTTGAATGAATGCTGCACAGCCGTCGCCTCTGCAAAACAGAGTAGCTTAGTTAATCGTTAAATGTGTATCACTCTATACAGAATAAACATCAGGGCATTTTCTATGCAAAAGGAGACCCAGGATTCTACCTTAATGATTAACGCCATTGGAAAAGACAGGGGACTTGCAAGCTTTTTGCTTTTGTTTTTTCAAAAAGAAAAAAGAAGCCCAGAAATCCCTGTCACGGTCTCAGCAAAAATGCTGTCTGTGAACTGAAGGGAGATGGTTGCATAAAAGGTCAAATTAGGCTGTGGTAATAAGAAATATAAATTGCATGCAAGAAATATAAATTGCATGCCAGTATTCCTTTAATTTGAGGTTTGAATGCAAATTAAGCAGGCATGCCCTTTCTGGAAGCCTTGTTTTAATCAATTCTGCTGCTCTGATGGAAGAGTTGATGCTAGAAAGAAAATGATAATGCTGTTCCTTTCCCTTGCTCTCTAAAACTAAGGTATTATGTCATGTGACAGTGGTTTGACTTGAAGCCTTTATTTATTTAATTGATTGTTGAACACACAGCACCCTTGGGCTGCTGTGGTTGTTTCCAAGGATTCTAGTGGTGAATTCATACCAAACAACTTTCCGGAAAGTCCTTTAGCATCTTTTTTTCCATATCACTGTGATGGGCAGCCAGGCAATGAGGAAAAGCAGGCTGGGGTGCTACCAGTCTCTGACCTTGTTATGTGGCCTTGGCAAGCACTTTCCCCTTTCAGCCAGTTTCTTTAGCTGTAAAATAAAGAATTGGACCAAGTAGGTATCCAGGCTATTTTCCATGTCAAGAAATATATGAAACATAGTTTCTCTATTAGCCAGCTTGCTGGGGGAGACAGTGGAGTTTTCATATTTTCTTGAAATAGACCTAATTACCTGGGCAATTCATTCCGGGAATTTCATTAAAATGAGAAGGGCATTTTGGCCTTCTGTTTTAAATAGATCACCCACACTGACATTTCAAGGACAAAATACAGAAGGGATTCCGAGATTTTGTCAACCACTTCCCTTATTAGAAATCATGTGGCTGGGTACGGTGGCTCACGCCTATAATCCCAGCACTTTGGGAGGTCAGGGCGGGTGGATCACTTGAGTTCAGGAGTTCAAGACCAGCCTGGCCAACATGGTGAAACCCCGTCTCTACTAAAAATACAAAATTAGCCAGGTGTGGTGGTACATGCCTGTAATCCCAGTTATCCAGAGGCTGAGACAGGAGAATCACTTGAACCCAGGAGGCAGAGGCTGCAGTGAGCCAAGATCACTCCACTGCTCTCCAGCCTAGGTGAGACAAAGTGAGACTCTGTCTCTAAAAACACACACACACAAAAAAAAAAAAAAAAAAAGGAAAGAAAAAAGAAATTATTTCATGTAACTTTGAGGCTGAGTTTCTTTAGAGGATTATTATGAGGGCTTTGATCTTAAAGTTAGAAGAGAAACCTTTTGGAGATCATCCATTACTTGAACTGTCTTTTGATTGGGCCAGATTCAATCTGAATTTCTCTGCCCTCCTGGATTCAGGCTGGCTGAAACTGTGGCTAGTGCTATCCTGTGGAGGAATGGTTCGGGACGATTAAACTACAGGAGTGAGGAGCAGTGCTTGGGACCTTGGAGGAGACCTGAGCATCAGAAGCCTAAAGGGCAGGAGTGGGATCAAAAACTTGACAGAACCGAAGCAGAAAGTTGGGAGATAAACACTCAAATAGAAATAGCTACAAAGGCAGCTGGGGGCGGTGGCTCACGCCTGGAATCCCAGCACTTTGGGAGGCTGACGCTAGCGGATCATGAGGTCAGGAGTTTGAGACCAGCCTGGGCAACATGGTGAAACCTTGTCTCTACTAAAAATACAAAAATTAGCTAGGCATGGTGGTGGGCACCTGTAATCCCAGCTACTCAGGAGGCTGAGGCAGGAGAATCACTTGAACCTGGGAGGCAAAAGTTGCAATAAGCTGAGATTGCACCACTGCACTCCAGCCTGGGTGACAGAGCGAGACTCCGTCTCAAAAAAAAAAAGATCTACAAAGGCTCTGAACTGACAGTTTGCAGAAGAGAGCATCAGAATGGCCAATAAACATGTGAAAGATGTTTAACCTCAACAGCAGTTAGAATAATGCAAAGTAAAACCTTAATAAGATGCCATTAATTAGTTTAGCAAAAATGTAAAAAGTTGATAATTTTGAGTATTGACCCAGAAGTGGGGAAATGCGTACTCTCCTATGCTACGGGGAGGAGTATAAATTGTTGTATTGATACATTATGTTTGGAAGGTAATTTGGTACATCTATCAAAATCTAATGAGTGTACCATTCCTCACCTGTAAACATTTATACCACAGAAGCACTGATTCAAGTACGTTAAGCTGTGTACAAGGATGTTCATTCAGTATTGCTTGTAAAAAGTGAAGAGAGAGAGAGACAAAAAAAAAAAAGCTTCTGTTCATTAGTAGTGAACAGTAAATGAGTTGCAATAGAGCCACACAACGTGATCCTGAACAGCTGTGAAAAGGACCGAAGTGACTCTTTTGACATGGGAAGTTTCTATGAGGTACAGCTCTCTTGTATGTCAAATTACATGGTGGTTATTTGTTTACTGTTCTACTTTACTTCCCTTTCTTGACTTGAGCTTCTCAAGGTGGGGTCTATGTATATTTTATCTCTGGCAGAAGCAGAATTAAAACCCAGGGCTAGGCTGGGCATGGTAGCTCATACCTGTAATCCCAGCACTTTGGAAGGCTAAGGTGGGAGGATCACTTGACCCCAGGAGCTCAAGACCAGTCTGGGCAACATGGTGAAACCCTACCTCTCCAGAAATGAAAAAATTAGCTGGGCATGGTAGCACATGCCTGTGGTCCCAGCTACTCAGGAGGCTGAGGTGAGAGGATCCCTTGAGCCCAGGACTTCAAGGCTGCAGTCAGCTGTGATCATACCACTACACTGCAACCTGGGCAACACAGCGAGATCCTGTTTCTAAATAAATAAATAACCCATGGCTGTTTGGTTGCAAAATCTGGGCTCTTTGCTTCCCTCTTAGTTATCAGTTTGGAGTTGGTGAATTGGGTGATTGGTAATGGAAGCATGAGGACGGACAGGAGAGAATATGGAGAGTGAAGTGTCTTGCCCAGGCCCAGACCATGCAGCTCTAAGCTTATTACTGTCCAAAAAGCCACTCTGGTGACTCATGAGACAGTGGAGTCTTCCGTCAGACTTGAGAAACACACTTTGCTTCTCTGAAGTTTATTTTTCTCCTTTGAGAAATGAGAGTAACAACAGTGCTGCCCTTCTGGAGTGGTTTTGTTGATTCTGTGACAAGATGATTATACATTACCTTGCACCAAGTAGGTGTGCAGCCAATAGGACCCCTCAGGCTGACAAGTGCACCCAGCAGGGGGTTTTGAGGCAAGGTGGACAGGCAGAGGGGCAGACCTTTTCCAGGCAAGAGGGAGGGGCTGGCAGAACACAAAGCCCCAGCCACAGGCTATCTGAATGGAGGCCCCCCAGCACAGTGTTCCCTGTGAGTCAGCCTTGGGCTAAGTGGCAGACAATAGTGTTAATTAAAAGGCCATGTTTCTTGACAAAAACATCCACCCAGCTTCCAAGCCTGGAGACAGCTTGAACCAGTTGTGCAGTTCTCCGCGGCATTTGGGGAGGATTCCCGTCCCGCCTGCTCGTGACCTGAGCACGCAGTCGCCCTCTCGTGCCGGGTGAGGGCTCTGACTCGTTGCCAAGTCCAGTGTCAGGAATGGTCTGGTGTCAGAGGACTGGACTAACTCATGGAGCCTCAGAATTGCGAGACCCTCAGAGAACCATAAATTCCCTTTACTTCACAGATGGGGAAACTGAGGCCCAAAGATGGGAAGGGTTCAGATAGTAGTGAAATTAGGATCGAGCCTAGACTTCTGACTCCCTCACTGTGGAACTGTGGACTACCTGTGTGGCTGCAACTCAATGTTAAAAGTTGTGTAGAGTTGGATGCCTGCACAACTTTTAGAGAGGAGGGGCTTAGAGGCAGGGGAGCAGTGTGAGCAAAGATATGAAATGGGCCTGTAGAAGCCCATGGTGGAAATGATAATTACTGACACTTATTAGGTACTTGCTGTTTGCCAAGCACTGCACCAAGGGTCCTACATCTATTGACCCACTTATTTCTCGCGATGACTTCATGAAATAGGCATTCCTGTTATTCCCGTTTTATGGATGAAGAAGCTGAGGCTCGGAAAGGTTATGTCATTACCACGGGTCACACAGCTATATATAGTAAGTGGTAGAACTGGGATTTAAACCCAGTTTTGTCTGACTCCAAAACCGTAAGTCTTAACCTACCAAACTTAGATAACACATGTGGAAATGCTTGGCACTTAGTAGGCATTTGGAAAACGTGAATTGACTCTGAATCATGAAAATTGTCAACTCACATTTGTCAAGCCTACCACGTGCCAAGCGTTTCCACGTGCATTATCTATGTGTGGTGTGTTGGCCACCACCACTACTACTATTGTTATTACCTCCTTTGATCGACATGCCAGCTCTGCTAGGTAAGAATCTGTTCCCCAAGTTTTAGACGGAGAGCTCAGGCCCAGAGAAGTTAGGTGGCCTGACTGCAGAAACACAGCTGGCTGGTGGCAGAGGCATCAGACTCAAAGAGATAAGCATAAAGGATGGCCTGGCCAGATCTCAGGAGGTGGGGAGTGATGGGGCAGGACCAGGGGCAGGGCAGCAGCCCCTTCCTGGCTTCCTGACAGCGCTATTGTTTGAAGCCGGTTCTTGGACATCCAGGAAATGGGCGACATCACTCCCAACAAAGGGGAGGAAGCTGCTTGAATGTTGTAGCTCCACCTCACGCGCTCGCCCTGGGGCTGGAGATGGGAGCCTGGCCAAGGCTGCCTGACCCTTCAGCTCAGCCAAGCCACCCAACCCCCACCTCGGGTCTGGCCTGTTCCCTCTTCTCTGTGCCAGTCCATTCCAAACCTTCAAGTCATGACCAGCAGACCTGCCTGCCATAGAATGCATCCCCTGATGCATTCTCCACTGATAACCCTCTTTCTGAGAGCCTCTGCCTCCTAGAATCCTGTTGGGTGAGATTCACCTTCCACTATACCTCATGGTTGGATAGGAGACCGCACCTTTAATTCTAGGTCTCAAGCCTGGCCTCAGTTTCTTCATCTGTCTGGAGACAGAGCTGGTCAAGTGGGAATGGTCTGGGTCCTCTCAAAGGGCTCTTTGCCTTTGTACTTCTGAGTCTAAGCACCTTTCCTGCCTGGATAAGGAGAAAGCAGTGCCACGGATAGTACCTGGGACCCCAGAAAGAGGAGGGAGAGGAGTTCCAGGTAGCAGAGCTGTCACTGAGAGTGGGACTAGGCAGTTAGGCAAAGCAGAAATTGAGAATGGTCTTTCTACTGGGATCTGGGATCCAGGGGACCTGGATTCAATTCCCAGCTCAGCCACTTATTTATTAGCTGTGTGACCTTGAGCAAGTCACTCCACTTCTCTGAGCCTTCATTTCCTCACCCATGAAATGCAGGAAGTAAGGTCTACTTGGCAGAGTGGTTGTAGGGATTAGGTGGGACCATGGGCATGAAAGCGGCCCGAGGCTAGTGGCAAACGTGGTGCCTTTTCTCTCGCTAGGGGTGACATTCCCAGCAAAGACTGGAGAGAGATGGAGAAATAGACACTGCAGCATCATGATGAAGAAACTCAAACCCTGGTGGAGCTGGGAGAACAAAGACAGCTGGGAGAACAAAGACTGTTTCCAGTCTCTCCAAGAGCATGTGTGAGGCCAGGCCCATCTGTCTGTGGGAGAGGTCTGTGCCATGGTATTGGGCAAACTCACAGGTCACCATAGCCCAGGACTGCAATGTCCCAAAAGCTTATCTTGATCTAGACTAGGAACCCCAGCCCACGTGAGCAGGATGTGCCCTTAGGGTCATCTGGCTTATCCTCTAATCTAGGGGGCTCAGACATGTCAAGTGACCCCTTGCCCCTTTCCCCTTCCCGCAGGTCACACAGCCAGTTAGGATTGGAACGCAGGCCTCCTGCCTCCAGTCAGGGCTCTTTCTATTGAGGAGGTCCCTGGGATTTAGGAGGGCCCCCCACCTCCGCAGCTCCAGCCTGAGATGAGGGCCAGATTCTTGTCAGGAAGTGGAAGGGAGGCAGGGTCACCTGTGTATGCTGGCAGAGAAAGAACCATCCCAAGCACCATCCTTCCCAGGCAGTCTTTTCCCTGGGGCTCCCCAGCAACCCTAGACTTCTCCCACCACCTCCTTCTCTCCACCTCTCTGAACTTAGGCTCTTCTTCTGTCAAATTGACATGAAAAAGCTCACCTCAAGGGCTCTTGCAGATGAACAGATGGGAGAGTGCCCTAAAACTCGGTAAAAGCAATGGATTGTTTTAGACCTTCAGTTTCTATGACAGCATTAACTGAACATCTAATACATGCCACGTTACTGTCCCAGACCCCACAGAGACCCTACAAGAGAGGCATCTCATGGGGGAGGAAATGGAGGCGCAGAGAGAGGAAGGGATCTATCCAAGGCCACACAAGTTCTTATTTGGAACTGGAACTCAGTCCCTGCTTCCAGTCCAGGAGACCCCTCTCCCAAACACCACACCGTTCCAGCCTGGCAGCCCTGCCATCCTGGATGGGAAGAGAGAGGACCAGGGTAGGAAGGGCGGGGGCCAGGGGGTTAAGAGACTCCTCCATGCCTCTTCCCCCCAGCCTCAAATCATAGAGAATGAATCTCCAGGAAGCCCAGCGGGTGGCCGGGTCCCAGCGCTGATTGCAGGAGATGGCAGGAGGGCCCGGCGGTTGCCATGGCGACTTCCTGAATCACAGCGCCTGTTCCCGCTAAGGCTTTAGGAAGTCAGACATACCTGGGCAGCCCCTGCCCCATGACAGGGCCTCTCCAAGGAGGAGGAGCACGCAAGGGAATGTGGCGTGCCTGCTCACAGAGAATCTGCACATGCATGTGAGAGCTATGGCAGTGGCAGGTGTGTAGCTGCAGCATGCACACAGGCCTAGGACATGGAGAGACTCACATGTGTGGGCGCAAACCTGCCCACACATGTGGGTCTCCATGTGACAGTAAGAGGAGCCTTTAGTGTGACACATGTGACAGTGAGAGGAGCCTTTAAGGGTGAGAACAAGCCTACTGACATAGGAATGTGAGAAGGGCATTCTCAGCAGAAGGAAAGGCAGGGTGGTGCTGGAGAGCATGCCGTGGAGCTGCTGGCAGGAAGATGAGATTGGCAGGGCCAGATCATGGAGATGCTCTGCATACTGGGCTAAGGAGCTTGGACCTTCACCGGGAGGCACTGGGGAGCCAGTGAGGGCTTCGAAGCAGGGAAGTAGCATGGCTGGAGCTGAGATCCCTCCAGCAGCCCATGGAGGATGGGTCAGAGGTCAGCCTGGAGGCAGGGAGGTCAGTGTGGTGCCAATCTTCCTTACCCAGCTCTATTCTTTTTCCTCATTAGCATTTACACCTTCTAACATGTACGATGTACTTGTCTTCAGTTTCTTGTTTATTCTCTGTTTTCCTCACTGGGATGCCAGCTCATGAGAGCTGAGGGGTTTGTCTGCCTCGTTCACTGAAGTATATTAAGGACCAACAAGAGTGCCTGGTACACCGGGGCTCAGTAGATACTTGCTGAGTGAATGGATGAGGCCTGGACTAGAAGAGTGGCCTAAGGGAAGGAGAAAAGTGCAAGGGGAGAGTGAGGTGTGGAAGGCGAGTTGACTGGCCGGGTTAAAGTGGAGGTGGTGGACACACGGCTGAGCCCCCCAGGGACTTCTGAGTTGGTGGCTGTGGCCCTATTCAGGTGCCTTTCTGGTTCAGGAATGAGACCATGGGGTGATTCCAGGATCCAAGAGATAAGCATAAAGGATGGCCTGGTCAGGTCTCAGGAGGTGGGGAGGAATGGGGCAGGACCAGGCCAGATGCAGAAGTGGGGGCAGGATGGGGGAAACTGAGGCAGATGCCCCATCCTGTGCCCTAGGTCTGAGTGCACTGGGAGGGACTGGAACTCAGTCCCTGCTTCCAGTCCAGGGGGCCCCTCTCCCAAACACCACACTGGCAGCCCTGCCATCTGGATGGGAAGTGAGAGGACCAGGGTAGGAAAGGCGGGGGATGGGGGACTGGGGTCTGTAGTGTCTTCCAGACCTCTGGTGTCTAATAGAAATGTAGCATAGGCCACAGAGACATGCCACATGTCATCTTACATTTTCTAGTAACACATTAAAAAAGTAGACAGAGGTGGGTGAAATGAGTTTTAATTACATATTTTACTGAACCCCGTATGTCCACAATATTATTTCAACCCGTTACCAATATAAAAATTAAATGAGATATTTTACATTCCTTTTTTAGGGGGTACAATGTCTTCAAAAACTGTTGTGTATCCTACACTTACAGCAAACCTGAGTTTGGACTTGCCACGTATCACGTGCTCAGTAGCCACATGTGACAGTGGCTGCTGCATTGGACGAGGCAGCCCTAGGACCTGGAACCCACCCACCAGGAATGAGGCACTGGGAGGGGCTGAGTCTGCAGAGGGGCCTCTCCAGGGCACCAGCTGATTGAAGCTGGGGTTGGGGAGAAGGCAACCACATGGGGGATGGAAAGCCTTTTTCCTCTACTTTTTTTTTGTCAGTTCACTCGCTCACTCACTCAACAGACTTTTATTGAACACTTACTATGTGTCGGGCGCTATGCTAGGTGCTAGGTCTGGCAAAGTGCATTAGTGTGGAGTAGTAATTCTTATTAGGATACTATTCCTTTCTCATAGATGAGAAAGCTTAGGTTCAGAGAAGTTCTGACTTTCTGGAGGTCATGTTGCTGGTAACCCTCTGAGCTCTTTCTCCTGCTCCATGTTGCATAGATAACTGAGATGTAAGTAAAACCCCCAGGAGGGAGGAGGTTGAGGATGAGGTAAAATCTACAGAGCGATATCCCCAAGGAAACTCATGCCTCTAGGTCTCTATACCTCCTTAGAGACCTGGTTCCTCCCCCTCCCACTCAGTTTTCTCTCCCGCAACTGCTTGAGCTTTGATGCTCCACGGGGGTCTCAGAACCAAGATGTCCTAAAGAACTTGAATTTCTTCCTAGATGACAGTCCAGCAACCCTGCAGGGGGTTACACTACTGACCTGGCAGCTCTGGAGGCTGGACTGGGAGCAGCCCAGGTGTCCCCAGCTGAAAGGCCCATCCCTACCAAGGCAGCAGAAAAATGGGAGCAGAAACAGGAGTACTTGAAAGAGTGGATTCAAGCCCTGACTCCTTTTCTTCCCAGTTGAGGAAGAACCTTGGGGAAGAGGCTTTGACCCTCTGGGGTCAGTTCTGCCCCTATTACATGGACAGAGTAACCTACCTTCCAGGATGAGGGCCCTGAAAGCAAGTGGTTCATTAAGGAAAGGTCACACGGGGCTTGGAAAGGGACTGTTTTTCAAGAATGACAAACTCGTGTGAGTTTTGCTTAGAAACCCTGATGCAGCTGACTCCAGCAGGTGGGGGCCTGACAAGGGTTCCTCATGCGTAAAGCTGTGGAACAGGTATCTGGGGTCTAGGTTCTGGGTTTAAGTCTGTCCTGCAAGTGAGAGGGTCTCTGTGCCTTCCTTTCCTTCATCCTATTGTTTACTAAGCACCAAGTACTGACTGGGTGCCCAATGAGTTAAATAGCTCTTCTTTCCAGATGAGGAAACTGAGGCACAGAGAAGTCTGGTGACTTGCCTGAGGCCAACCAGCCAGAAAGTGGCAGAGCTGGGTTTTAAACCTCGGTCTCCTCGTCCAAAGTCATTGCCTCTGGTCTCTGCCCAGCACTTGGAGATGCCAATGGGCTGTTCACCACGAGTCACTCATGGCAACTGCCTCACAGACGGCCTGGGTCCCTTGCAGGCAGGGGTCAGCTGTGCATCATGCATCGGGACACGCAGAAGCACGGAGGCTGCCGGGCCTGGGAGGCTGCAGAGCCAGGCGCGGCCGGATTCACAGGTTGAAGACTGTTCCTCTGGGCTTCCGGACTCCGTGCCTTCCCCCACAGCCCCTTCCCGGGCCGCCTCCCTTCCTGGCCCGGTGCTGGGGGTGACTAGCGGGTGGGGTGGCATCCGGGCGGGGGCTAGAGCTGTGAAGAGGGTGTCTGGGCAGAGACTGATGGCCTGTCAGTTGGCTGCCAGCACATCCTCAAATTCTTTGTCTCTGTGTGGAGTGGGGACTGTGGAGGGGGCAGGGGTTGGGCACAGCAGAGGAGGAGGATGCAGGGGTGGGGGGGGATGAGGGGTGTGGCAGGTTGGGGGAGGCCTCTGTGGCCTGCTGGTGCTTACACTTGTCAGGGGTGTGTGTCTTGGGAAGTCAGGTCCTTGCCCCCTCCTTTGGGGCTAGAGACAGGGGTTCAGATCCTAGCTCTGCTCCCCACTTGCTGGGGGGTCCCAGGCCTGTATCGTTCCTGTTTCCAATCCTAGGCCTCTTGTTTTTCCATCCATATAGTGGGTCTATCCAGCTCTGACCTGCTGTGATCTCTGTAAAGCTGAGCTGATTAGAACATTTGGCCCTGAAATTCCAGAGGCCTTAGGACTCCCCTGATGGAGGGAGCATGGAGCTGAGTCTCAGTGCTGTCAGAGGCACTGAGGGGGCTGGGGGTGGGGTCAGAGGGGTGGGGAAGGTGAATCTTCCCCACCGTAAGTCCTGGCAGTAGGGCAAAACCAGGCTGCTTATCTCCCCAGCCTGGGCACCCTGGATGACTGTGCTGGGTACACGCGGCTGAGGGAGGGGTCGCCACGGAGGAGGCAGGGAGGACAGAGCTGTCATCTGTCCTGAACGGTACAGCCCTTCAGTGCTTCCTGCCCTCTCTGCAGTTCCTGCCAGGTCACCTGGACCCCAAAGACCCCACAGCTCTGTTCACCAGCCCCCTTCAGTCCTTGTCACCTGGCTACTGCTAGGTAGTCACACTCAGCTCCATGATCCCACCAGGAGCCAAGTAGCTGCATACACAATCACAGCGCCCCCCCTACCCCAGACAAAACCACACACAGGCACAAAGTCTGTGGCACAGTCACACATGGGCTTGTAGAGTTATAGATGCCCCTGGGTGCACAGCCCTCCTGTGAGCCAGAATGGGAGCTCACGCATGCATGCCCACCCCAGCGTGTGGGTGAACCAAGGGCTGTACCCAGCCCAGCTTTAGATAACCACTCTGAGGCCTCACTAGACAATGTCACAGGAGCCGTCCTAGAGGGGTGGGGGTGGTGATGGGTTGAGAAACTCTCTGTGGGCCTCTGATCCCCTCCTTTAATAAAAGGAGCTAGAAGGTCCCCTCCTCAGCACCCCACCCCCCAGCCTCAGCACCCAGGGCATCCATTATTCCACCCGATGCCCCTTCTAGTTCTGCGGGGTGAGTGCGCTGAGCACATCTTACAGAGGGCAAACTGAGGCTGAGGAGGAGGAGGGGGGTTGCCCAATGGCAGAACTGGTGAGGTCAGAAGCAGAATTGCAAGCCGGGGCGGTGGGCCCCCAAATCCGTGTTCTCCCAGGCCGCCCACCCTCATCTGCCGGTCTGGGGTGTGGACCCCGAAGCGTGCCCCGGGCCCCCTCCACCCCAGCACCCAAGGGCCTCCCGGACACAAAGCCACCTGGCGGCGCTCGAGGGGGCGCGCGTGGGAGCGCGCACGGCGGCCCGCGCCTCCGGCCAAGATGTTCCCTTTCCGCGTGATTGACAGGCTCGAGTGCAGAGAAACAAAATTGTTTATGCGCTAATGAATAAGGCCCTGATTGCAAGATCCTGTTTGGAAAATTATAGTGCGGCGGCGGCGGCGGCGGCCGCGGCGGCCCAATTACAGCCCGCGCTGCATATTCATTTCGTCTCTCCTTTGCATCGAGATGAACGGGCGCCCCGCGCCCTGCAAAGGCAACGCCAAATTTAGTCCCAGGTTCCGCACTCCTCCGCGCCATTGTCTGTCCCGGACCACCTGCCTCCTGCCGGCCTGATTGCCCGGGAGGGCGCGAGCAGGGAGGCCAAGAAAGTTCTCCCTACCCCTCCTCCTGGCACCCCCTTCCCTCGGTTCTCTTCGCTCCCTCCTCCGACTCCCCGTCTCTGTCTCCCTTCCCCTCCCGGTGTCTCTTTCTCCCTCTGTTCTCTCTGTCCTTATTCTGTGCCTGACACTTCCTCTCCTCGCTCTAGGCCTCTAACTGGGTGCATCACCGGTCTAGAATGTCAGTCGCTGTCCCTCCGCCTCCAGCTGCACATTCCCTGCGTTCCTGAGTCCTGGGAACAGCAGGGGCAGTAACGGGGACTGTCTGCTCCGTGGAGGTCACAGAGGTATGAGGCGGGTCCCAAGACCCCTGCCTTGGCTGTGAGCATGGGGTGGCTTGACTCGTCCCCGCAACCAAGCTGCTGGGGAGGGAGGCCGCTCCCTGCCCGCTGCCTCTGCCGCCCACGCATGCCACCAGACCCACTCATCCTGCGGCGCAGGCCCCCTGGCTGCCCAGGCTGCGCCCTCACACCTCCCTGCCCTGCACATGCTGTTCTCTTGCTGGCACGCCCTTCCTGTTTTCCCAGATGCATCCCAAGAACAGCTCAGAGCAGCCTTCCCCTATCCCCACCACCGCAGGCAACAGGACAGCTCTGCCCCCTAGCACGCTGGTGTCCACGCATGTCCTGCAGTTACGGCAGCAGGCAGGGTACACTGGCATCCTGGCATCACTGACTGACCGGCCTGGGGGCTGCCGGCGAGTCACCAGGAAGCCCTGGTGTCCAGCTCAAGGCTGATCAAACGGACACCTCCACTGTGATATGGGTGTGTAGTCTCCCTGTCCTTGCTGTATGGTGATGGTGGGCAGGAGGGGAGAGGAGGCTGGGAGGAAGGGACTGGGGGTTTGCAGCACCTGGACCCCACAGGCCACGACTGGCCCTGGGTTCCAGACAGTGACAAGGACAACTAACTGGTCCTTGTCATTGGGTCATTGACTTAACTGACGGGTACCTGAGGCCCGGTGTGACTGGAGGCTTGTGGTGCGGGTGATGGTGGTGAGGGCTTTTCAGAGGATGGCCGTGCTACTCCGTATCCGGCCTGGGACCCCACCAAGTAACCAGGCATCTGCACTCCTTCCTGGGATGGAAATTGGGGGATTAGACGTGAGCAAAAAGGTACAACCGCATATACCAACTGGCCTAGACAACCCCCCACCCTGCCGCCAGAGACACACAAAGTAATAGACTCCCACAGTCACATACACACAAACACAGACACGCAGCCTCTCCTTGAAAGACCCACGCAGCCTGAGACACAAAGGCAGGCTGGCCCCTGGGCGTGTGTGGGGCAGCACTGCCCTCTGGCGGCTCTCCTGGTAATCTCTCTGTCAGGCCCTGGCTAGCTTCCTAGAACCACAGCTGAGCCACGATGCGGGTGCCTAGGCCCAGACCCAGAGAACTGGGACTCCCAAGGATGAGGTTTCAGGGAGGAAAATGAATTTGTGTCCCTAGGGTCGAGGGTCTTTTGAGTTCCAGTTCCCTACCCCAATCTGCATGTACTACAGAACATGTGAGCAGAACTTGCTCACAGAAGGACCAGTCCAGGGATGGTGAAGGGGCGGAGCTCCTTATCATGGGAGGAGTAGGAGTTGGGCTGGGACCACTTGGAGATTGGTGGTCTTTAGTGGCAGAGTGGACAACTTCATAGGTCATCACCAGCTTGAAGAGCCCTGGGAGGTATGTCTAGCCTTCTCCTACTTCACCCCAGCCTGGCCACTCTGCTGTTTGGTTTGTTTGTCAGTCATCAAACTCTGAGAGCATCTCAGCACCTGGAACAGCAGGGTGAGATCCTGCGTGGCAGGAGATGAGGCTGCAGAGGGTGGCTAGGCCACCCCTTGGAGGTCTTCAAGGCCAGTATTAGGTGTGTGGGCTTTATTCTGGGGGACAGGGATCTGGAGACAGGCCTAGACAGGGAAGCGACTTGGTCAGATGGGCATGTGAGCACCAGCGAAGGAGAAGAGACTGAGGCAGGAGGGCCAGACAGGAGGGATGCGGTGGCCTGGACCAGGACAGGGGCAGGAGTGAGGTGGCAAGAACGATGCAGATCCCGGAGCTATTAAGGAAATGGACTCGCTGGGCTTTGGTGAGGAAGTGGCCATGGTGGGCCTCAGGGCATATCAGTGCTGACGAAAGGGCCTGGGGGAGAGATGATGAGTCTGATGTGGCTCTGTAGAGCCTGAGAGCCAAGGGGATGTCTGGAGAGGTATCAAGGAGGCAGTTGAAATCAGGCCTGGAGTTGAAATCACTTGGGAGTTGGAAGGTTACTGACAGGTGGTTGAAGGCAGTGCACAGCTGAGGCCACCCAAGAAGGGCCCTTGGAAACCCTAAGCACTGAAGAGATCATGGTGTTCACCTCACCCCCATGAGTCAAAAAGAAGGAGTCTAAATTAAATTATAAAATGTAACATATGTATTACAAAACTTTTGGCCTGGCCCGGTGGCTCTTCCCTGTAATCCCAGCATTTGGAGAGGCCAAGATGAGCAGATTACTTGAGGCCAGGAGATCGAGACCAGCCTGACCAACATGGCGAAACCCTGTCTCTACTAAAAATACAAAAAGTTAGCTGGGTATAGTGGCAGGTGACTTTAATCCCAGCTACTCGGGAGGCTGAGGCAGGAGAATTGCTTGAACCCGGGAGGCAGACGTTGCAGTGAGCCAAGATCGCGCCACTGCACTCCAGGCTGAGCGACAGAGCGAGACTCCATCTCAAAAAACAACAACAACAAAAAACTTTTGCAATCATCACATCCGTGGGTTCACAGAAACACATTTTCCTCCTCGTCTTCCTTGTTTGATGCTCCTGGTCTGATGGTGCCCTGAGGTGTTTACCTACTTGCCCGCCAGGTGGCCCAGCTCCAAATCCAGGCAAAAGCAAGAGGCTCAGGGGGCACCAACAGGCTGGGACCAAGGGGAACCAGATGCCCACAAAACAGCCAGGGAGGCTGGAGGAAACCCAGCAGAGTGTGGCATCACTGGGGCCAAGGAAGGAGGGGGTTCCAAGAAAGAGGACATGATCAGTCATGTAGAAAACAAGAGGAGGCACAGAGATGAGGACTGAAGAGGGAGCCCGGATGTGGCTGTGGGGCTGCCAGGCAGGCTCAGCAGAGCAAAGCTGGCCACCTCTCCACATATCCCTGCTCAAGGGGGCCAGCCTTGGGTGGGGACACTTGGGTGCCCTTTGCCTTTGAGGATCCTCGGGACCTACAAACAAGGAGGGAATAGGATCCTGGGGTAGGGATGAGGCAAGATGACCTGAGAAGGAGAAAAGGAGACCAAATATTTCAGTGGACTCAAGGCAGGGGGTGCCTCTGGGTGGCAGTCCCTCCTATGACCACAAGAGGGCAGCATAAAAACAGGTCCTGCGTGGACTTGGGCTTCTGTAAGGAGTGGGCTTCCACATGCTGTTTTCATCTGTGATGCGTCCTTGGGCTCTCTGGGCCTCAGTTTCTTTCTCCTCAAAATGGGGCAGTTGGACATCATATTCTCTTGGACACTGTTGGGATCCCCTTCATTTTGCATCGCCTTACCGCCCACATTCCCAGCCCAATGTGACAGCCCCCATCTGACCACAATAAATGTGTAAAGTGAATAAGGTCAATGGCACAGGTATAGCATGTGAGCGAGAACACATAATGCTAGCCCGAGGAGGCCTACAGGCGTGTGCAAGGTTAGCTGAGTGAGGACAGACCATCCCATGAGCTTGGGATGCCTGCAGCGACTGTCTGTGAAGGTGGCCTCTGCTTCCTCTTACAGGGAGTACTGGGGTGGAGGTGGGGCTGCCTCTGCCCCTTCTGTCTGCCCCCAGGGCAGAGCTCTGGCTCTTCCTTGTCCTGCCACTGCTTGCCATCTCTGGAACATGTCGGCACCTGTGTCCTCTCTGGTCCTCAGGGCTTATCAGGACAAGGAGGGAAAGAGCATGAGAGTCTCCTCAGCACTGCGGACCCTCAGGTCTGAGGCAGCCCCACCCTATCCTGGGACACCTCCAGGTGCTGCCCTGTGGGTCTGCAGTCCTTTGGTACCAGCTGCGGGGAGAGGCAATGTGAGGGTCAGGACAGTTGGTTCCTCGCTCTGGGCTGCCATCAGACCTTCAGAGGGGCTGGTGTGCTGGTGGCTGCCAGTGACCTCAGCTAGAGACAAGGAGTCAGGGTTGGAGCCTCATTCCATGTCTGACAAAGTGTGGCTTTAGTTGGTCACTGCCAGTGGGTGGCAGGGAAGCTGAAGCCAGAGCAGGAGCAAGGGTGGCCTGGACAGACAGTGCCTCCCTGGAGGGCCCCTTCCCCTCAGAAGCTAGGCCAGCCCAGGGCAGCCAAGGACAGTGACACAGGAGAGCACCCATGGGCCAGTTGTCCTGTGCCAACTCTTCAGCTGTGTGACCTTGGGCAAGTGGGCAACCCTCTCTGAGCTATGGTAGGGAGACCTATCCAGAATTCAGAAAAGCATCTTATAGGCCCAGGGCAGCCCTGGTATTGGGGCAAAGAAGGACAGGCAACCCTGGGCCACCAACTTGTCCTAGGGGTCCAGTCCCCGGGGTTTGGCCTCTTGGAGCCCACTGGGTGTCTAGGAGGAACTGAAGATAGATCTGACTCAGCTGGGGTCCTGGTACCAGCATTTTGGCTTGGGAGTGGGAAAGTCTAATAAAGGACTCTACGGTCACAAGGGCTTGGTCGCTACCTGGACAGGCAGCCTGTGTGAGTCCCCTCCCATCTCTGAGCTGCCATTTCTTTATCTTTCTGAGTTCCACCTGGGGCAGGACCTTCAGCTTCCCAAGTCCCACCAGACCATCGCCTCCTGGGTGCCAGGCTGAGTTGGCTCTCAAGCCCTCTCTTTCCCAGAAGGGCCTTGGGTGATGCCAGGTGCTGCAAAAGCTTTTGGTTGGTGCAGGGGACTGGCGGGCATGGGCTCTCTGAGGGCAACTGTCTCGGTGCTTAATTGAGGCCTCATGGAGTGGCACCTGCAGCCTGGGCCAGCTGGGATGGGAAAGGGCGGTCTGGCCTCCACCTGCTCAGCTCACCTGCCCACTAGTTGCTCTCACTTGAGCCTCAGCCTCCTGCATCTGCTGCTGTTGCTGGAGCCTGAGGGGCTGGGGCCATGGCTGGGTGCCCCAAAGACAAGAGAGAAGGAGGTGCTGGGGGCTACGCCCTGGAGGGGACAGCTAGAGACTCATCAGGCAGGAAGTATCTCCTCTTCCTGATTCTGATCCTTCACCCATCTGTGTCAGCCTCACACCTGTACCTGTGCACCTGTGGGGCAGCCGTCCCCACCTGTGGCTCTCCCCACTCCTGGAGCCCTAGGAGACTATGTAGAGCAGGCTTGGGGTGGGGTCCCATGGAGCATCCCCAAACTGCTCCTGGTCCCCAGGCTCCGGCTTGTGCTGTCCCTTCCTGCTTTCTGGATTTTGGCCTGTCCATGGGACCTGGAGGAGCCTGGAGCCTGGAGCTGCCAGCTTGTCTGGGCCCTCCAGGCTCCAGAATCTCTGGAGTCCATGGGTGGGGCTGATGCTGGCCTTGTTGGTGTTGCTCCTGCTGGAGTCGTGGTGCCCTCTGGCATCAGTGCCTTCCTTGGCATGTCACGGGCGCCATTTGCCATGTGCAGTGGGGGCTGGAGTCTAAGCTCATAGAAAACTTCCAAGGCCTGGGCTACAGTCCTCACAGCTATGCGGCCTGCCTTGATACACACAGAAGGGACACATGCACTAGTGTGCATTCAGGGGACACGTGAACACACCCCTCATATTCAGACATGTGTAAACAGCGCTGCCACACAAGTGCAGACACAAGCTCCCGTGGACTCACGCACACAGCCACACATAGAGACAATGTACAGGTATAGCCAGTGTGTGAACATGGATACATCTGTCAAGGCAGATATGTGCACAGTCCAGAACACAAGACAGGTAGAAAGGCAGACCTACACATGTGCACACATGCCTGTCAACAAACATGCATGTTCACATATGCACACATGCATACACAAGCTGTCATGGGCACACTTACAGGGGATCATGCCTTACTCAGAGCACAGAGCACTTCTCCAGGCCTCCCTGCCTCCAGAGCAGATGGGGACACATGTCCTACCCCTCAGCGGGCAGGGAAGGGCTGGGGGAGGGAACTTCACCTTTCCTTAGACCCATGGCAATGGAAAGTGGGCACCATCTTGGGTGATGTAGCCAAAAGTCTCCTGTTCTGGGAGTCTCGGCACACATAGAAGATTCTGGAGAGGAGGGGGAGGTGCAAGGCATGATCCACTTCAAGCAGCCACCAAGCCGCGTGGGAGCTGGGTCGCTGGGCTTAGCAAGACAAGTGCCCAGGGGCTGAGGCTGAGCTGAGGAGCCACCAAACCTGTAGCCAGGGTCATGCAGTACTAGGGGCTGAGCCTCATTCCCTGCAGCCCTGGCCTCTGCAGGGACAAGGGAGAGGAGAGGAGGGGTACCTCTGCGGGAGGGATTGTGGATTCAGCCTCCCATGCAGGATATGAACCGACTCAGACTGGGAGCAGTCAGAGATCCCTGGGTTTGTCATGGCACCGGGGTCTCCTTAGGACATCACAGCCAGCTGTTACCTGCAGGGAAACCATCCAGATATATTTAGATGCACACATACTTAGCATTGCATTACAATTGCCGACAGTATACAGCACAGTACCATGCTGTACGGGTTTATAGCGTAGGAGCAATAGGCTATGTCATGTGGCCTAGGTGTGCGGCAGGCTACACCATCTAGGTTTGTGTAAGTGCACTCTATGAAAGTTTGCACACCCAAATTGCCCGGTGACACATTTCTCAGAATGTATTCCTATCTTTTTTCTTTTTTTTCTTTTTTTTTTGAGACGGAGTCTCGCTCTGTCGTCCAGGCTGGAGTGCGGTGGCACGAACTCGGCTCACTGCAAGCTCCGCCTCCTGGGTTCAAACAATTCTTCTGCCTCAGCTTCCTGAGCAGCTGGGATTACAATCACGTGCCACCACACCCAGCTAATTTTTGTATTTTTAGTAGAGACGGGGTTTCGCCATGTGGGCCAGGCTTGTCTGGAACTACTGACCTCAGGTGATCCGCCCACCTCGGCCTCCCAAAGTGCTGGGGTTACAGGCATGAGCCACTCTGCCCGGTCGTATCCCCATCATTAAGCAACGCATGACTGTGTTCATAAGGTTGTGCACCCTTATGTGTGACTGAGGAGTCACACATCCTCAGTGTAAGTCCTCACTCACATGCATCGCTTCTGCACACAGGCGCTTCAGTGAGGCAGAAGGTGGGTATTTAGGGTTGATGTTAACCAGAGAGCAGACTGTGGGGAGTCCCGGTCTCACAGCCCAGTATGTCAGAGCTGCAAGCATCAGAGAGACCATCTGGTTCTCATGGGACAATGGAGAAACAGAGCTCCAAAAGAAGGTCACACAGCCCAAGGTCAGGAACTCAGCCAAGATTGAACCCCAACTTTGGAACCCTGCCCCAGACCTTCCCCTAATCCTCTTCCCTTTCTGCAGTGACCAGCAGGTACCATGAAGCAGAGATTCATGGAATGCATGGGGTTCCCTACCCCATTGTTGGCAAACGCCCCCCACCACCATGTATCTCAAACCCAGTCATGTGGAGAGAGCTTTGCACAACAAGAGTGGTGCTTTTCCCGCAGGCCCATTGACTCAGGGCCTCTGTGGGGGGTGTGAGTGGCTCTGAAGGGGCTGCTGGCTAAATGGTAGCCCTGGAGTTGGACAGCTGGCAGGGAGAAGATGCCTTCCTCCCTTAAGCAGCCTGGGCCACAAGCCCTGGAGAGCTGGCAGAGGAAAATTGGCCTGGCGTGGTGCTTCTGTCCTGGGCTGGCTGGTGGGAGGACTGAAGACAGACCCCACAGGGTCCAGTGGGCTCATCTGCCCAGGCGCTGAGTGCCTCCTCTGTGCAGCCCCAGGAACAGGGAGCTCACAGTCTGATGGAGACAGACCAGCAAGCAAGCCTGAGGGATTGGGGTTATGCAAGGGGACAGCCAGGGCTCGGGGAGCACAGAGCCGAGAATAACCCACGTTTTCCTGAGGAGAGGCCACTGGAGCTGGCTTGAGGGGCAAGAAGTGGCAGTGGAGCAGAAATACCAACTGGAAGTAACAGCAAACGCTGAGACAAGAGCCAGGAGAGGGCAAAGCGTGTTTGGGGCAGTGGAAGTCTATTATGGCTGCACAGAAGGCGGGAAGCAGGGGAGGCAGGTGCTGCAGAAGGCTCCAGTGAGCAAGTGTGGGCTTATTTTAAAGGAGGTGGGAGCCACAGGAGGTTCTTGAGCAGGAATAAGCAGGTCAGAAGCTTATCCTGTGGTGGAGCAGGCTAGGATGGGTGGGAGGCACCAGCCCCGGGCCAGCAGGGCAGTGAGGAGGCTGGCACTGCACATCAGGCTGAGAGGATGAACCCTGACCCAGGGCAAGGGCAGGAAGAGGGGAGCTGAGTTCATAGGATGTATGACTCAAGGCCACAGCAGGGGAGGATAGGATCCTAGGGTGCTTCTCTATCAGGCACATGGTGGCTGTGCAGGAAATGGTCATATCCAGCATGGAGCGCTCCCTGTTCTCACTGAGACCTGGCCTCTGCAGCAGAGGGGGCGAGGGGTCCATCCTCCCCCAAACTTCAGAGGCCAGGAACCATGACCAGGACTGGGGTAGGGGTTTGGAACATTTTGGAGATAATGGTGGTTTTCCAAGCACTAGACTCAGGCAGTCTCTGCTTTTTTTGGCTGAACAGAAGGTGATAAAAATGAGAAGAGAAAGAATAAGAGAGAAACAGAGAATCTGAGGCAGAAACAAAGACAGAGACAGACACAGACACAGTGGGCAACACAGTGAGAAACACAAGTTGCTAAAAACATTGCAGAGCACATTGAGACAGAAACACACACACAAAGACAGAGAGAGATGTAGAGAGAGGGAGAGGCACACAGACAGAGGCACATAGACAGAGATGCAGACAAGGATGGAGATGGAGACTCTGCTGAGAGATGCAGAGACTTGGCCGCTGTTTGGCCACTCCTCCAGCCGAGGATGCTAACTCTGCCGGGGCCTCTGCCTCGGAGTATGTTGGTGGGTGGTGACAGGAGCTGCTGTCTCCTCTCTGTGTTGTGCTGAGCTAGTCCCTGCCTCCTTAGGTACCTCTTCCCTGTCAGGACCCTCTCTGTCCAGGACAGCCCCACTGAGATTTGAAAATGGAGATCTCCATTGAGTGCCCTGTCTTTTCAATTGCAAATTTATTGAGCACCTACTGTTTGTTAACCTCTATGCCAGCTTTGCCTCCTTAAGCCTTCTCAATAACCTTGGTCAGGAACTTGAGAATCAGATAGGCTGCTCACCTGAGGCCACACAGCAAGTTCGTCCTGAGATAAAACTCAGACTCACGTCTGTCTGATGATGAAAGGTTGTTTTTTTTTTTTTCTTTTGAGACAAGGTCTTGCTCTGTCGCCCAGGCTAGAGTGCAATGGCGCAATCTTGGCTCACTGCAGCCTCGACCTCCCAGGTTCATGCGATCCTCCCATCTCAGCCTCCTAAGTAGCTGGGACTACAGGCATACATCACCATGCCCGGCTAATTTTGTTTATTTTTTGTAGAGAAGGGGTTTCACCATATTGCCCAGGTTGGTCTCGAACTCCTGGGCTTAAACGATCCACCCGCCTCAGCCTCCCAAAGTGCTGGGATTATAAGCATGAACCACCATGCCAGGTGTGATCCAAGGACTTTTTTTTTTTTCCATTGCTCCATTGCTCCATTGCTCCATGGATTTAAATGCCTCTGCCTCAGAATGCTTTGGTTTGTTTCAGTATTTTTAGGTGTTTTTCTCCTCTCCCATTTCCCAGGTTTGGTTGGAAAAGGGGGGGAATATGGAGGGATTAGGAGTAGTTGTCTGAGGTTAAGGGGCCTCCTGTGCCTTCCAAATGGTGCCTGGATCCTTCCACAGAAGGCTGGCAGCTTCTCCAGGCGCCCCCTCCCTCCCTGCAATCCCCTGGCCTCTTAAGAAGCTGGAGGAACAATTGCTAATCAGCTTCCGAGAGAGACAGGAATGAGTGGAGGAGCCAACAACGCGCCTCAATTACTGGCAGCTGGTCCCCTCCCCGTGCTGCAGAGCCTGGCTCCCAGCTCTCCTTCTCAATTCCAGTTCTTCCTTCCTCTGCCTGATTCCTTCACATCCTGATGGAGCCACAGGGGTTGAGAGCTGACTTCTTAGGCCTCCTTCCTTCACTCATCTCCCCATAGTGAGGTCCCCAAAATGCAAATCACATTCTCATCTCTGAGCATTTGCACACCCTACTCCTTCAGCACGGACAGCCCTCCTCTATCTGGCAAACTCCTACCCATCTTGCAAGACCGGCTTCCATGTCACCTCCTCTGTGAAGCCCTCCTGTCAGAGGTGTTTGAACCAGAGCAACTCCATCTTGAGTAGGGGCTAGGTGAAATGAGGGTGAGACCTATTGGACTGTATTCCCAGATGATTAAGGCATTCTAAGTTATAGGATGAGATACGAGGTCGCCACGAGATACAGGTCATAAAGACCTTGCTGATAAAGGAGCTTGCAGTAAAGAAGCCAGCTGAAACCCACCAAAACCAAGATGGCAATAAGATTGACCTCTGGTTGTCCTCACTGCTACACTCCCACCAGCGCCATGACAGTTTACAAATGCCATGGCAATGGCAGGAAGTTACCTAATATGGCCTACAAAGGGGAGGTATGAATAATCCACCCCTTGTTTATCATATCATCAAGAAATACCATAAAAACAGGCAACCAGCAGCCCTCGGGGCTGCTCTATCTCTGGAGTTGCCATTCTTTATCCCTTTACTTTCCTAATAAACTTGCTTTCACTTTAAAAACTCTCCCTGAATTCTTTCTTGTGTGAGATCCAAGAACCCTCTCTTGGGGCCTGGATTGGGGCCCCTTTCCTGTAACTCTCCTAGACCTTTCTCACTCTTCCCAGGTAAACTTCCTTGCCTGGGCTCTCATAGCCCTGTCCACGCTGTAACAGTCATGGTGTGTTGTGCGCAGGACAGGGCATGGCCATGCAGGCAGTCAGCATGGCAGCATGACGTTATGGGAATAGCACTGGGCCTGGAGCCTAGTGAGTTCTAGCTGTGGCTCTCACTTGGAGTCGGGCAAATTGCTAACTTGTGCTGCTTCTCCATCCTGACCCATCTCTACCTGGTTGCCATCCCCTTTTCCTCCAGGTCTGCAACCCTCCCCAAAGTCCACCTTCCCAGGGTTCCCTTTCCTCTCGTCTTCTCATTAGGAATGACTCACTCGGGGTCCCTGGGCTCCCTCTGGGCAGCAGTCCTGAGTGCATGGTCACTGCTGCATCTCCAGCACATGGGGAGAGATGAATGAATGAATGGAACCTTGAATGTCTCATCTGTTAACTGGGGGTAGTAGTAATTCCGCCCTCCCAGGGCAGCTGTGGGTACAATCAAAGTTTGCTTTTTGCTGACTCTCAGTACACGCACTCTAACTATGCCTGTAAATGTTTATTGAGGGGAACTGAATTCCCCCAAGGCTGTTCTAATGGGATTCCCTCAGGCAGAACACCTGGAGAGTTCGGCAAAGGAGCAGCCTGCATGCTAGGATGGGAGGAGGGGAAGGATGGGGAGGTGATGAAGGCAGCAGCCACAGGCCCCAAGATCCAGAGCGAGCAGGCTGGGACAACTCAGAACTCCAGACTGAGCCCCGAATTACAGCTGCTGCGGATGATCAGAACAGGGGAGACAGAGGGCCCTGGTAAGTGGCAGCTCCCACCCACACCAGGCCAGGAGAGAGGCTGGACTGGGGCCTCTGTGCTGTTCGGGCACCCAGTGCCTCCCCCAGCATGTCCCTGGCTCTTCTACTGGTGTCCTCTGTCTTTCCCAGTAATTCCCCAAGCACAGGACCTGGTATTCTGGCTCCTCCAGCAGAAAACCCTGCCCGTGGCGGGCAGCCAGCAAAGGTTCCTGAGTTGAGTGGGTGGAGGAATGGCCAAGAAGGATGGAGACCCCGAATCCTGGGCAAGGGGAGGGGCCAGTCGGCTAGGACATAAAGGACAGGGTAGGGATGATGGAGTCTGTCTCAGGGTAGCCCCTGGCCTAGGGCTGCTGCCACCAAGAGGGGTCTCCCCCACAATCCGAAATGCCTCTGACAATCAAAGCACAATGTGAAGTGGGAATCAGAAACCAACAGTCTTCCTAACAGTCATTATAATAACAATGTGTGTGTCAGCAATTGACATTTGCAGGACACTTTGTGTTTTATTTCCATTTCCTCACTTGATAAAAACTACTCAAGGTAGGCAAGGTTGGTCCTATTTAACAGGTGAAGGAACTGAGGATGGGGGAGGGCAGGGAAGGGTTGTGATGGGGAAGCACAGAGGAGACCCTCCCCCAGGGGCCCCAATCCCTTTGCCAGGCCTGGACTACAGCCCACTGGCCAGAACTTCCTTTCTCCCTGAATTCTGTTTGGCTTCCTTGGCAGCTGTGGTCTGAGGCTCAGCCTGGAATATTGCTTTTTTTTTTTTTTTTCATGGGGGCTCAGGCACTTTCTCCGGAGTCATTCTATGGACTACAGCTGGAGGGTGGTGCAGGTGGTGGGCCAGGGTGCCAGATGGGCCAGGGTGGGAGACGTAGCCAGTGGAATCTGACTGAATTTGAACTCAGGCCCTGCTGCTAACTGGGCCAGCTTGGGCAGGTGGTGGAACCCAGCCAAGGCTCAGGTCTCTCATCTGTCTGCTGGGGACCATAACGGGGCCCCCTTGACCGCTTGCCCAGGCTGCTCCCTTCCTCAAGAATGCCCTTCCTGCCTTGCCCACCTGGGTGTGAGCTCAGGTGCCAGTCCTGTGGGCTGCTTTTTCCAACCTTCACTTAAAAATGTTCTCTCCCTCCCTCCCAGGTGTCCCAGGAGCCTGCGCGTCCTGTCCTCAGCATGGTTACTGTGTACCAGGCACTGTGCTGGGCTCGGAGGAGGAACCAGTGCCCTGTTTCACGGAGCTCACTCACACCAATGGGGGAGGCTGTTCAAATGTCACGTCAAGTGTGATGAGGACAGCAAGAAGGCCCAGGGCGCTGGGAGATCTACTCCGGGGTTCAGGGTCGGCCTCCCTGAGGAGGGGACTTTGGAGCAGAGACCTGGAGGGTGAGGGAGTTGGCCCGCAAGAGGAAGCTTTGGGTGTCATGACCCTGAGGAGAGAAGCCAGCATGTGGGAGGAACTGGTGCTTGGAGCAATGGCTGGAAAATGGAATGTGAGGATGGGGGTTGAAGGGGGTGGGGGAACAGATCATGGGCCACCTTAAGGTATTTCTGGGAGCCAGAGTTGTGACCAACTGAACCTGGGGTCCCCAAAGCACAAGCCATTTGGTGCCTGAAAGCAGGTGGCAGCTCCAAGGCTGGGCAGCAGGGCATAGATGTGGGCTGGGGGGACACAGCTTGGCCAGCCACCATGGCTGCCACGGGCCAGGTGGGGTGATCCTGAAATTCCCAGATCCAGCTGTCCCCAGCTGAGAGGAATTCCAGGTTACACCATGCCCTGGGAGGGAGGCTCCCAGCTGGCCAGGGGCCCTTCAGATAATAGAGGCTGAAGCTTGGAAGAGCAGGTGGAGCAGAGCTGGTTGGCAGCAGAGTGGGGTCCGGGCAGATGGCACTGGGCAGAGCTGCAGAACAGCTGACCGGGCCCCCACCAATTCTTATTTTCTCTGGGTGAGGCAGATAAGGTCCCTGCTCTCATAACTGGCTTGTCAAGCAGGGGCCTAGTTTCTCTACGGTAGAATGGAGATGGTCTCAGCGCCCACCTCACAGCACTGAGTGAAGGGTCAATGTCAGTGAGGTGGAGCACGTCACACAAACATAGCACCCAGTGCCCAGGAGGTGCTGAAAAAGCATCCCCCGTTGCTACAACTGAGACTGGGTCTGCTCTCAGCGCTCATGGCCTCTTGGGGGAGCCTGCCCTGCCAAGAATAAACTTGAGACCAGGGTCAGAGAAAGGGATGCAGGAGCTCAAAGGAGGGAGCATCATTCTGGCTCAGGCAGACAAAGGGAGAGAAAAGGAGGTGTAGTCAGAGTAGGCTTCCTGGAGGTGGTGGCCTTGAAGCCCATCCTTGCAGGATGGATAGGACTCCCACAGGCAGACACTGGTGGAGAGGCAGCCCAGGAGAATGGAAGTGTGATGCTTGGGGGCCAGTGTGGGCAAGAGGATTTGTCTGTGTCCAAGTGCCTGGCTCAAGTGTGTGCTTGCTGAATGCAACAGAGGCCTGGGGTGCTGGGAGGAACCTGAAAGGTCTCTCCTGCTGCCTCACCTTGACCTCCAAATAGATTTGACCCTCATGTTAGAACCAGGAATGGGAAGAGGTCAGGGGAGTGGAGGAAGTGAGCGGTATTAGCAGACACAGGGCCTGTATGTCACTGGCACCCCCATGCAGGGGGCTCCTCTTCAAGCCCCGCCCACACTCCATAACAGGTGGGCAATAACATGGGGCTGGTTAGAAACCCCAGTCCTCAAGCACCCTTTCCCTGGGGACCAGGCCAAAGCTGGGCCCAGGAAGCCAGTGGCCAGGTATCTCTATCCACCTGTTAGGGACATGCCCTGAACTGGTTTGGGTGGTTTTCTTGGAAAGGCTGTATTTTGAGATGGTGGTGGCGGGTTGTTGCCGAACCTGGCCTATCTTTTTGGGACTCTGGGACTGGGTATCCCTGAAGGTGGTGGTGCTAGGGGATTAGTCACTTCCCCCTATCTGAGGGCAGCCTGCCTAAGGCAGGGCCAGGTAGGACAGGCCTTGGCCGCTATGCAGTTCCTCACTGGACCTCTTCCTCCTGGTGCAAAGACGGGGCCTTCACCCCTAGGGTGCCCAAGCTGTCCCTGCACCAGGCTTCCTCTCTGCATGCCAGTGCCCTCCAGCTGCGTTCCTCTTGCCGGCCTCTGTTGCCTCCTGGCTCTCCCAGTATACCCTACCACCTCCCTGCCTCACTCTGCACAGGCTCCTGGCTCCAAGGTTAGGGGGAAGAGAGGATCAGTGGTAGCATGCAGATTCAGGCCCTCACCAGGAGTGGGGGCTGGTGATGGGGGCACCCAGCTGATCTGCTCTGGCCTCCCTGACTCCTCTCCCTTTCTCCTTGCTCCCTCCCGGGACACCTGGCTTTTTAAGATTCTTCCTGGCCTGGGGCTGAATATGCATCCCCAAACCTCTGGGCTTGGGCCTTAGCTGCCTCCGGGCCCAACAAGCTAATAAAAACATCAGTCACTTAGAGATCGGAGGTTATGGACCTGGTCTCTTGCCAGCAATTTTACCTGAACGGTCTGGTGTAATTCTCAACAATATTATCAATCCTTTTTACAGACAGAAAATTGAGGCTGGAAGGTCAGTCTGTCCCCTTGCCCCATGTCTTCCTCTGGAGGCTTACAGACTGTCGAAGATCTCTCCTCCCCCAGATTCCTCAGCCCCGCCCGGCTTCCTCTCTCTCCCATCCTGTCTCCTCTGAACAAGCAAATTCCCACAGGTTTCTCCCACTCTGCCTGGGCACATCCCTGGAGCTTCTCTGGTTCCAGAAATATAGACCAGGGAAAGTTGAAGACAGGGACAATATCTGACAACCCCAGCATCCAGGCTATTGTCCCACAGCATTGACGGAAATATAGGCTGGGAGAGGTCTCCACTGCTCCGCAGACATCTCAAATGCAACACTCCAAGACTGAGCTCACCGTTGTCTCCCAAACCTGCATCTCCTTCTGGTTCCATTTTAGGCAATAACACCTCCATCCATCCCTCAGTTGGGCAAGCCACAGCCAGGGAGTCCCCTGGACTTCTACCCCTTCCTCACCTCCCACTTTACCTCCCAGACATCTCTAGGTCTGTGCCCTTCTCTTGTTCCCCACGGTCCAAACTGCCCCACACCGGAACTGTGCCTGGCATGCAGTGGGTGTTCCATGAACATGTGTTGAATGAGTGAATGCCTAGTTCAGGCTCTGGCCAGCTGCCTCCAGACTCCTTCCCTCCAAGTCTTTCTCTACTCAGTAGCCAGAAACACATGGAAAAGCTCGATCTAGTCCTGTCCTGTTCTGGTTCCAAACCCTCAATATCCCACGGCTGAGCTCAGGCTTTTGCTCACACTCACTCCTTAGGCTTGCAAGACCCTGTGTCACTCACTGGCCCTGCCTGCCTCCGCAGCCTCCCCCATCCACTGCTTTATATGGATGTCCCACATAACACTATTCTTGTTAGCCACCTGCACCAGGCTGATTCACACTTCTGTCTTTGCACGAGCCAGCCCCGCCCCCCCCCGCCCCCCTCCCCGCCTAGAAAGCCTCCCCACCCCTCCCCATCTGCCTGGTGAGCTCTCCCTGCTGCGGGAGCCCATTCAAAGGTCACCTCACCCTGGCTAAGAGGCCCAACTTGACCGCCCTGTTTGTCTATTATATCACTTCAAGCTCTGCTGTTATTTATGGATGCACCTGGCCTCATGGTGGACAGAGAGCATTACCAGGCCCCAGGGGCCTTATCTTACTCATCCCTATGTGGAGCTCCCAGCACAGGCCTTGGCACAGAAGGCTGGAGTGAAGGAAGCATCTGTTGAGCCTGAGGCGCCTGGCAGGCCATGTACAGGTGCAGGAGCATGCATTATTACCTTTATCTTGTCCATCCAGTTCACCTCTTAAACCAACAAGGAAAAGGATTTCTTCTCAAATTGGCCCACTTGGGAAGACTTGGGATTGATTTCCCTTTGTTTATTTTTACTTTTACATTTAACTTGCTTTCCAAAGTTAGGTTAGAATTGAGCTATCAGTGGTGGGTTTTTCGTAGCACAAATCCACTGACACATTTCAACAGCCCCTGCTTCTTGACCTGAGTGAGGCATCTTTCTTGACTGCATGCAGATGATTACTTTGTAAAATATTTTTAAACCCTGACAGCTCTCCAGAGAAGGCTGTTGTTAGGAGAGTGCGGTTGCTTTCAATTTCTCTTGACCTTTTAGGAAAAGTTGTTTGAAATTCAATGTTTATTCTCTGCCTTCACAGAGTGCTTGGAGAATCTAAGACGGTATCATGTTCTCAGTTATTTTCTTTCCAGCTTACTGCTGCACAAGCCTGGCCTTTATTCTGTTACCTGTAGATAGAGTATGGTGCATCTCCTCTTCTTCCGATGGCTGGTATGACAGTCCAGTGAGGGAGACGGGAAATCATCCCCTAGGCTTAGTGGTGATGGCACAGGAATGCCTGGTGCATGGAGCCTGGCCAAAGACATGGCATTTCCATATCATCTTCTTTACCATTTTGTAAAATGTCATATATAACAGAGCTCTTAAGGGGTGATACGGTTTGGCTGTGTTCCCACCAAAAATCTCATCTTGAATTGTAATCCCCATAATCCCCACATGTCAAGGGAGAGATCAGGTGGAGATAATTGAATCATGGGAGTGGTTCCCCCATGCTGTTCTCATGAGAGTGAGTTCTCACGAGATCTGATGGTTTTATAAGTATTTGGTAGTTCCTCCCACGTTCATTCTCCTTCCTGCCACCTTGTGAAGAAGGTGCTTGCTTTCCCTCTGCCTTCCGCTATGATTGTAAGTTTCCTGAGACCTCCTCAGCCATGCTGAACTATGAGTCAATTAAACCTCTTTCCTTTATAAATTACTCAGTCTTAGGCAGTTCTTTATAGCAGTCTGAAAACAGACTAATACAAGGGACATCTGTGCCAAACTCTTCATTTGGCATGGAGGAAATGAAAGGCCAGAGGATGCAGGGCCATGCCAGGGTCTCTCAGTGAGTTAGGACATGGCCAGGAGGTGACAGTATAATAGAATGGTGGAATGGAAAAAACACAGACTTAGCACTGGACAGACTGAGGCTTGAACTTCAAATCTGTCACTTACTCACTGTGTGGCTGAATAAAAGCCTTCCTTTGTCTCAGCCTCAGTTTCCTCAGTTCTAAAATGGAAACCATAGTAATCACCAGCATTTGTAGAGCATTTTTGTGCAGGCTCCATGCATATTTCAACTCACTTACTTTGCACAACATAATTCTGAGATATTATTGTTATCACTCCAATTTTAATTTTCATTAACAACATTTTTAAAAGATGAGGCCTCCTTATGTTGCCCAGGCTGGCCTTGAACCCCTGGGCTCAAGTGAATCTCCCACCTTGGCCTCCCAAAGTGCTGGGATTACAGGTGTGAGCCACCACACACCTGGCCCCACTCCACTTTTTAGATGAGGAAAGCAGGGGACAGAGAAGTTACACAACTTGCCCAGGGTTGTAAAGAAGAGCATAGATTCCAACCCAGGCAGTCTGACTACTCCACATTGGGGGTCAGCAAACTTTGGTGGGTGGATCAAATGTGCCCCAGTGCCTGATCTTTTTACAAAAGCATTATTGAGATATAATTCACATACTATACAATTCATGTCTTTAAATGTACAATTCAGTGGTTTTTAGTATATTCAAGACTGTGTATCCACCACCACGATCTATTTTCATTATCCTGAAAAGGAAACCCTATACCTCTTTTTTTTTTTTTTTTTTTTTTTTTGAAATAGAGTCTCGCTCTGTCGCCCAGGCTGGAGTGCAGTGGCGTGATCTCGGCTCACTGCAACCTCTGCCTCCCGGGTTCACCCCATTCTCCTGCCTCAGCCTCCCCAGTAGCTGGGACTGCAGGCGCCCACTGCCACGCCTGGCTAATTTTTTGTATTTTTTTTTTTTAGTAGAGAATGAGTTTCACCATGTTGGCCAGAATGGTCTCGATCTACTGACTTCGTGATCTGCCCACCTCGGCCTCCCAAAATGCTCAGATTACAGGTGTGAGCCACCGCGCCTGGCCAACCCTGTACCTCTTAACCATCTCTCCATTTTCCCCATGTCCCCCATCCCTAGAAAACCACTAATCTACTTTCTCTGTGTAGATTTGTCAATTCTGGACATTTTATATGAATGGAATCATACAATGTGTGGTCTTATGTGTCTGACGTCCTTTCATTTAGCATAATGTTTTCAAGGTTCATGTATCAGTACTTTATTCCTTTTTAAAAACAATTTCCATGTTTGCTATAAATCTTACTTTCTGAATCCCAAGTCTTCCTCTTTCTCATTTTACTCCCTCATTTTGGGGGAGCACATTCTCAGTTGTTCCTCAAAAGTGTACTTGGAATATAAATTTTTGAGGCCTAGAATGTCTGAAAAAATTATTCTACTTTCATACTTGATAGTTTGGTTGGGTATAGAATTCTCCATCATTTGACTTATAATTTTGAAGGCACTGTTCTACTATCTTCTAGATTCTGTGTTGTGGAGAAATCTCATGTCATTCTGTTTCCCATTCCTTGTGTTTTCACTGTCCCTCCTACTTTCTTTCTCTGGATATATTTAGGATTTTATCTTTCTCAGTGTACCAAAATTTAACATGATGTGGCTTGGCATGCACCTATTCTATTTTCTGGGCTGGATACACAACGGGCTTGTTCAATTTGGAAATTAGTATCATTATATACTGATAAATTTCTTACATTATCTATTATTTCATTCCTTTTTATTTTTATTTTTTTGAGACAGAGTCTCACTGTCTTGTCCAAGCTGGAGTGCAGTGGTACTATCTCGGTTCACTGCAACCTCTGACCCCTGGATTCAAGTGAGTCTCCTGCCTCACCTTCTGGAGTAGCTGGGACTATAGGTGCACACCACCATGCCCAGCTAATTTTTGTATTTTCGGTAGAGATGGGGTTTCACCATGTTGGCCAGGCTGGTCTGGAACTCCTGACCTCAGGTGATCCACCTGCCTCGGCCTCCCAAAGTGCTGGGATTAAAGACGTGAGCCACTGCACCTGGCCTACTTCATTCCTTCTTATTGCTAAATAATATGTAATTGAATGGCTGTACCACATTTTATTTATCCATTTATCACTTGATGACATTTGGATTGTTTCCACTTCTGGGCTATTATACATAGTGCTGCTATGCATATCTATGTACACGTTTTTGTGTGGACACACGTTTTCACTTTCCTTGGATTCTCATTCCACCTGGGAGTAGAGTCACTGGGTCATATAGTAACTCTATGTTTAACCATTTGAGGCACTGCCAGACTGTTAACAAAGCACCATTTTGCATTTCCACCAGCAGTATGAGAGCTGCAATTTCTCTCCAACCTCACACTTACTGTCTTTTTGATTCTAACTATCCTAGTAGATGGGAAGCAGTATCTCACTGTGGTTTTGATTTGCATTTCCTTGATGGTGAATGATATTGAGGATCTCTCCTGCTTATTTATTTATTTTGAGATGGAGTTTTGCTCTTGTTGCCCAGGCTACAGTGCAGTGGCACGATCTTGGCTCACTGCAACCTCCGCCTCCCGAGTTCAAGTGATTCTCCTGCCTCAGCCTCCCAAGTAGCTGGGATTACAGGCATGAGCCACCACACCCAGCTAATTTTGTACTTTTAGTAGAGACAGGGCTTCTTGATGTTGGTCAGGCTGGTCTCAAACTCCTGACCTCAGATGATCCTCCCACCTTGGCCTCCCAAAGTGCTGGGATTACATGCCTGAGCCACTGCACCAAGCTTCGTGCTTGTTTTTGTAAATAAAGTTTGGAACACAGCCATGCTAGCTCATTTATTTACATGGTGTCTGTAGCTGGTTTCTCACGATAATGGCAGACTTCGGTGGTTGTGACAGAACCTACAAAGCCTAAGATATTTATTATATGGTCCTTACAGAAAAAGTTTGCTGATTCCTTCTCTACACTATGGAGGCTTATAATCTTGCTGTGAAGGTTTGTTTATATCAAGTTCCCAATATACTGGAAGTGTTAAGCAAATGTAAGTTTCTTCCTTCCCTCCATCCTTCCCTCCTGCCACTCCTCTCTCTCTTCCTTTCTTTCCTAGGGCTCTTTCTCAGAGCAGACAAAATTAGGCCTCCAACTGCAGCTCTAATTTCTCCCTAAAGCTATTTTCACTTCCCTCTGGCTTGCCCCTCAGGTATGTCTGTCCGCCAGGTGCCAGGTGTGGCTGCCCAAAGGTACCTCTGTCTTTTATCAGCCTTCTCCAGGAGACTTCCCAGGGCAAGGGCTCCACGTGAGGTGTTGCTAGTCTGGAGGTCTTCTAGTGGCCATTCTTCCCCCCAAGACAAGGGGGTGCCAGCCTCGAGGCTGATGGCAGCTTCAAGCTAATCTCCCAGGGAGAGGGATGCCCTGGAGGAAGAGGCCCAGGGGGAAGGAAGCTGGGATCACCCCCACTCACCCTCATGATGATAACTAGAGGGGGGCAGGCTCCCCAGTGCTTCCAGAGACCCTTTCCTGAAGTCGAGGAGCCCCAGGGCAGAGACCAGGACTGTGGGACCCCAGACTTACTGCCCTCTCCCAAGCGTCTTCCTTGGCAAAGTGAAAGCATTGAAAGGATGAGTCTTTTGGGGACAATGAGGAGGGAGGAGGAGGAAACTGGGAGTCTCTGAAATTAGGTTGGTGAGAGGGGAGCCCTGGCCAAGTTCCTGGTGCCTGAGGAAAGGGCAATGCTGATGTGCCTGAGCAGCAGGAAGGACCCCAGTTCCCTCCCATCGTGGTCCCCTTCCCACAGCCCCCACCCACCACCCCTGGGCTGCTTAACTGCAGTAGACTCCTCACTGGTCTCCTCACCCTGATCCTGCCCCTGAGCCCTCTTCCAAGGCAGAATAAAGCTAAGGGTCAGCCTCTGGGCCCGGGTTGGCATATGAGCTCCAAAACTTCCAGCTGAGTGACTTTGGGCACCCACTTACTTTCCTTGTACCGCTTCCCGATCTATAAAATGGGGGAGACCAATGCTGTCTACCTCCTCAGCTGCTGTGAGCCATAAACTCGATAATCCATGCAAAGGGTTTAGAACAATAAATGTTAACTTGCTTTTATTTCTCAATGTGCAGAGTGTTATTTCTGAAATACAAATCTGACCATGTCAGTCCTCTGCTTAAAACCCTCCTGGGGACCCCTGAAGCTATGGGAAGGAGCTTGTTTTGTTTTTGTTTTTGAGACAGGGTCTCACTTTGTCACCCAGGCCCTAGTGCACCTGTCAGGGCCTTTCCCTGAGTGATCGGTTCTACTAGGTGCCCTGCTCTTGTCCCTCTCCCCTCCTCTGGGACATCCCTCCTTGACTTCCACACACAGAATGGACACATAGGTGTGCAGAAGTGGAAAGGGGTACTCAGTGTACAGACATCATGTGGCATTTTGCAAGCCATGAAGCAGGGCCCCACCCCAGTGGGCTTTTTGGTCACTGCGGGTCCCACTGTCTGCTGTTGTGTTTGAAAATAGCCTCTGGCCTTATGCCTCTCCACCCAAGCAGATAATGTATGGTGTGGGTTCTTAAAACTTGGAATCAGTTAAAATGCGTCTTTTTTTTTAGTCTCCCTCTGTTGCCCAGGCTGGAGTGCAGTGGTGCAAGGGAATCAGTTAAAATGTATCTTATTTTAAACAAAACTAATCCATGCTATTAGAAGTCAGGAAAGCAATTACCCTAGGGTGGGGCTTCCAGGGTGCTGGGGAATGTTCTGATTTTTGATCTGGGTGTTGGTTTCATGGGTCTTTTCAGTTTATGAAAATCCATCGAACTTTTCTGTGCGTATATTATCTTTCAATAAAAATGTCAAAACTCTGTTTGTTTTGGTAATTTCCTCTTTCACCCCTATACCCCTTGACATACCTGTAGATACAGAACTGTAAAACCTAAGGCAACAATGCCCAGGCTAAATAATTCATAATCCAATTCCGTAAGTGCAATTTACTCTGTGCTGGGCCCTGTGCTGCGGGCCCAGGGGACTGAATGAACCACAGCCCAGTCCTCCAGGAACTCCTGGTCTGTGGGGAAGGGGAAATACAGCCTAGCATGGGGTGGAGAGGTCATACAAGCAGATCCAAGAGGAGGGGATGGCACTGCTTTCTAGAGAATCATAAAGCCAAGAGGAACATAGGGGTCTAACAGAGATCAACAGGTTACTTGAGGGTTTGATATGTGCCCGCCGTTTCTGTTCTAAATGCTTTTCCATGTGGTGGCTAACTTAATCCTCAAAGTAACAGGAACACTGGGAGGTAGGTACTATCATTTTCACCTTTTCACAGTGAGGAGAGAATCACAGAAAAGCCAGGTAACCTATC
Source organism: Papio anubis (assembly GCF_008728515.1). Taxonomy (NCBI): domain Eukaryota; kingdom Metazoa; phylum Chordata; class Mammalia; order Primates; family Cercopithecidae; genus Papio; species Papio anubis. Next base: position 91,788,367 of record NC_044988.1, on the reverse strand, counting down.
TAAGTATAATCAGCCAGGAAGCCGGAGAGATGAGACTTGAACCCAGGCTGTCAGCTTCAGAACTCATGCTCAGCCCCCAGGCTAAACTGTGCTGTGGGGAAAATAACGCTCAATTAAATGTCTAAATACACAACGAGGCTTGACATACAGATGTGCTCCATGAACAATGGCTACTATTGACAATAAGAAAGAAACAACCTATTAGAGAAAAAGTTAACCTGAAACTGAACATGACGCCTTTTGCTCATTCATTAAGATCGGCCACGCCCCCTTCCAGGAACTGAGTGTCCCCGGGAGCTCAGCCATACCCTAAGAAAAGGAGATTTTGTAGCTGGGCCTGAAGGATAAACTGAGCGGATTGGGCCAGGTGACCTGCGAGGGAGGGTGCACCAGCAGTGGGAGCAATAGTGGCAAAAGCCTAGGGGTGCAAAAATCGCAAGCTGAGCTAGGCAAAGCTCGCGATTCAGATGCGCTTCAGCCTTCTTCTTCTTAAAACTGGACCTCAGGCGCCACCTGGTGGCAACCCCAGATACTAACAGGGCAGAAACAGCCAACTGGGGTAAAAGTTGCCCACACCCCTCTCTCCCAGACTGTTTGTTTCTTTTGTCTCTCCCCACAAATGGATTTGCTGTAAAACGGACTTTTACAGCTGTTAACGTCCATTTAAAAATTTAAAAAGTCAATTGACTTTGACAAGTGTAAAAGTTCATTTTACAGCAGGTCCATCTGGGGGAAAGAGACAAGGTGTTGGGATGTAGATGAGATGGGAGTGATAAAGACATGATGAGGTCAGTGTCAAAACCAGCCCCTTCCCGGCTGGGCGCAGTATCTCAAGCCTGTAATCCCAGTACTTTGGGAGGTCGAGATGGGTGGATCATTTGAGGTCAGGAGTTTGAGACCAACCTGGCCAACATGGCGAAACCCTGTCTCTATTAAAAGTACAAAAATTAGCCCATGTGTTGGTGAGCGCCTATAGTCCCAGCCATTCGGGAGACTGAGGCATGAGAATCGCTTGAACCCAGAAGGCAGAGGTTGCAGTAAGTGGAGATCGTGTCACTGCACTCCAGCCTAGGCAACAGAGTGAGACCCTGTCTCAAAAACAAAAACAAAACAAGCTCCTTCCCATAGCTTCAGGGGTCCCCAGGAGGGTTTTAAACAGAGGACTGACATGGTCAGACTTCTATTACAGAAAGAACGCTCTGAGCATTGAGAAATAACAACAACTAAGGTAAAATTTTAATTTAAAAGTACATTGATTTTCCAGTTATCAAAGCAATGCATACTCATTGTAGAAAATGTGGAAATTATAGAAAAGAATAAGGAAGAAAATAAGTCACCCTTAATTCCATCACCCAGAATAACCACTGTTAATATTTTGGCATATTTGTCTCCAGTGTTTTTCTCTGCATATAATCTTCACAGAGCTGAGGATTAAACTCGCTGATGTTTAAATGTATGTTGAGTATTTTTGTGGACAAAGGCTTGGTGTGGAAATGAGTGTGGGTGTCGGGACCTGGTGCTGGTGTCAGACGACTCTGAGTTTGAATCCTGTCTTTGCCTTTACTAGCTGTGACTTGGGCAAGTGCCTTCTCTTCTCAGAGTAGTAGCAATTTCCTTCACCATCTGTAAAATGTGATTAACAATGGGACCCATCCCAGAGCTGTTTTACAGATTAAACGACATGATGTATGCAAAATGCTTAGGACAGTGCCTGTCGCAGAGAGGTTACTCACCAGTAACAGATTACTACCTAAAGCTTTGTCTTTCCGACTCTTATCAGCAATCTCTAGAAATGAGACTGATTTCAGGGTTCAAGGATATGAAAAGCCACAAGGTTGTTACGGTTTGGCAAAACTGAGTGGAAATTTTTAAGCAAGATCGCATGTCTCCAGCACCACAGCTGTTCTCATTTGTCTCTATATTCTTTCAGGCCCTGTTTACGCAGAGCATTTTTTAAGCATTGTAATTGCAATGCTTGCACCAGTTCCCTTAATGTTACATCATCAACATTTTCCTAAGCGGTTGAAGCTGTCATTGACAGCATTTGCTGTAATTCACTTAACCATTTTTTAATTGTTGAATATCTGGGCAGTCTAATTTTTCATTCATTCATTCATTCAAGAAACAGTTCCAGAATGCCTACTCTCTGCCAGGTACTGAACTAGGCACTGGGATATTGTGGTCAACAAGAACAATGCACCCTGTATATTCTGGTACCCAGACCCTGGCTGGCAAGACAGGCTATAACAACTAAACAAACAAGTAACACTCCAACTGTAAACTATACTGAGTGCTGGGAAGGAAAAGGAGAGAACTCCCAGAGAACTTTATTTTCACATTTGTGTATTTTTTGGAAGTAATCCTAGTCCTGAAATCCAACCTGCTTTTACTTCTTAGCAGACACAGCTGAAGCTTTTCTTGGAGGAGTCTCGTGTGGGTTTGGATTTTCCACTAACACGTTAGAATTTCCGAGAAGTCAAGGATGCCATGGTATTCAAAGACCTGACAGTCGGGCTCAAGTGGGCCTTGTTTCCTTTCTTTTCTCCCTTCCTCCAAGGCTTGTGTTTCAACCGGTCCAGTCTGCTTCCTGCGCCCTTGAAGAAGTAGATGATTATCCCCTTCTTAAATCTTGCTTCACCTTTTCCTCACCTTCCCTCTCGGTACAGGGCCTCCATGAGCCCTGGGAGTCTTTAAGTCAATGGGCAAAAGCACCCCCATCCCATGGACAAAGCCTTGATGGGTGAGGCTTTGCACCCATTGGATTTCAACGACCACAAGGTCCCTTGCATGACTGCAGCAGCCCTATCCATAGTTCTGCAATGACTACCCCGCCTAACTTTCTATTGACCTGATTCCTATTCCACCTCGAATACTCAGTTTATAGTCTCTCTTTTATAGGAAGCCTGGTCTGGCTTTCTAATTCACAGTAAATTATCTATTTCTTGAGCTATTGGATGAATTTTATTTTTTACTCTTTGCCTCATTGGCACTTAATCATATATTCCCTCAAGATACTTCCTATTTTCCTCTCTTGCATCATTATTTCATCTGAATAAATCTGACTTAGATAGAGAGATCAGAGGTATCTGTGCAGATGTATCATTTATACTGAATGCTGAAGGAGCAGTAGCCAGAGATCTAAGGAAAGGCAGCGGGAAGGGCATGTGCAAAGGCCCTGAAGCAGAAGAGGTCTCAGGATGTGAAGCCAAAATGAATATTTCTATATGGGATTGTCCTTACAGATTTGACATATGAGGCTGAAAATGACTCATTCATTAATACATCCATACTACTTTGTTCATACTACCATGAACAAAGCAAGGGCCACTGTGTTCAAGAATCAGGAGATGGGGATACAGAGATGAATCAGACAAGATTTGTTCTTGCCCAGACTAATAGTGGAGGCTGAGATGATTTCTAGATAGTGTGACAGACAGACCAGGGTTGAGAGTTGTGGATAATTATGGGTGTGAATAGAAGAGCACAAAGAGTAACTATTTCTGCCTAGAGCACTGGGAAAAGTTTGTCTAAGAAGAGACAGGAAGAAGGGAAGTCCAAACAGAAGGAACAGTGTTTACAAAGGCATAGAGGCAGGGAGAGGGGGGGTGATTTCAGAAATTGTAATCAGGAAGGGCCTCTTAGGACAATCAATGTTCTTGGACTTTCTCTGTAGATGGTCACAAACCAGGGGAGGTTTCTAAGCAGGAGAGTGGCAGGTCTGGGGTGGAGAATGGGTGGGTGTGTGGCAGAGACTGGAGGCAGGCTAACGGTAGAAGCCTGAATTGGGGCAGTGATGATAGAGATAGATAAGAAAGAGGAGCTTTCTGTCTCTCTCTCTTTCTCTCTCTCTCGAGTGTTGCTCTGTTGCCTAAGCATGCAGTGGCGTGATCTCTGTTCACTGCAGCCTCTGCCTCCTGGGTTCATGAGTTTTGTGCCTCAGCCTCCTGAGTAGCTGGGATTACAGGCACACACCATCCTGCCCAGCTAATTTTTTTTTTTTTTTTTGAGATGGAGTCTAGCTGTGTTGCCCAGGCTGGAGTGCAGTGGTGCGATCTCGGCTCACTGCAGCTCCGCCTCCCAGGTTCACGCCATTCTCCTGCCTCAGCCTCCCCAGTAGCTGGGCCTACAGGTGCCCGCCACCACGCCCAGCTAATTTTTTGTATTTTTTAGTAGAGACGGGGTTTCACTGTGTTAGCCAGGATGATCTCGATCTCCTGACCTCGTGATCCGCCTGCCTCGGTCTCCCAAAGTGCTGGGATTGCAGGTATGAGCCACCGCGCCCGGCCTTCTTTGTATTTTTAGTAGAGATGGGGTTTCACCATGTTAGCCAGGCTGGTTTGAAACTCCTGGCCTCAAGTGATTCGCCTGTCTCGGCCTCCCAAAGTGCTGGAATTACAGGCGTGGGACAACGCACTTGGCCCAGAGAGCGAGATCTCAATATAAAACCTCTAATACTTGGCGATAGACTGGCTTTAGCAGGCCAGGGAGAGGGATAAGAGCAAATTTCAAGCATGGATGACTGAATGAAGGTGGTGCCACTTGCTGAGATCAGGGACACCAGGAGGAGGGACAGGATCTGGGGGTAGGTTCGTGGAGAGAGATGGGGGGACAGTGAGGCCTTCTTACTAGTACCACGGACAGCTCCAAGTATTTCCAGAGGACTTGAAACAGACTCCATGAGTGGTTCTTGCCTCCGCTGCCTTAGAATCAGAGGAGGAGCTAACTTAACATGCAGATTCCCAGGTCTACCCAGATGTGCTGCATCAAAGTCTCTGGGGGTGGGGTCCAGGAGCCTGCATTTTAAATAAACACCCCAGGTTGCTCCCATGCAAGTGCCCAGACAACCATACTTACAGAAACTCTGAAATAAAGTCATGAAGGGAACAGATGCGAGCGCCCTCTGCTGCTAAAAAGGAGGTTTGGACCTCTTAAGTTTATGACTAGGACATTTCAAGGCAGTTTATTCAGCAAGTGAAACCCCTGGACTAAAGCAAAGAAACAAGACACCTGGGGAGATGAGAAAGGAAGAGGGGCCACGTTCCTTGACAACTTCTGTGCTTCTTTCACCCTATAGTGCCGAGCGAGGCAAAGTTCCCCTGTGTGCAGTCCTGGCCGCTGTGGTCAGTCTGGGGCGCTGTTACACCTTCTCAACCCCACTTCCTAAAAAAACAAATGTGGCTCCCTCAGGCGGGAGGGGAGAGCTTTCTCCTTGGTTTAGCTTTAAAATGATGGCAACTCCCAAAAATGGAAAGCAGGGGCTCAAACAGGTATTTGTATATCAATGTGAACCGACATTCTTCACAATAGCCAAAAGGTGGAAACAACCTAAATGTCCATTGACAGATGAATGGATAAAAACAAGGTGGTGAATGCACACGATGAAATATTATTCAGTCTTAAAAATGAGTGAAATTCTGACTCATGCTACAACATGGAGGAACCTTGAGGACATTATGCTATGTGAAATAAGCCAGACAAATACTACATGATTCCACTTATATGAGGGGCCAGGAATAGTCAAATTCATAGTCAGAAAGTAGAATAGTGTTTCCCAGGGACTAGGGCAGAAGGGAATCCGGACTTATTGTTTCACAGACACAAAGTTTCAGTTTGGGAAGATAAAAGAGTTCCGGAGACCCATAGTGGTGCTGGTTGCACAACAATGTGAGTGTACAGAATGCCACTGAAATGTACACTAAAATGGCAAATTTTGTTATGTATATTTTACCACAATAAAAAAAGTGATAGAAGAAAAAGCAATCAGGCTGAACTTGGTGGCTCACGCTTGTAATCTCAGCACTTTGGGAGGTTGAGGCAGGTGGATCATCTGAGGTCAGGAGTTCGAGACCAGCCTGGCTAAGATGGTGAAACCCCGTCTCAACTAAAAACACAAAAATTAGCTGGGCGTGGTGGCCGGCTCCTGCAATCCCAGCTACTCAGGAGGCTGAGGCCGGAGAATCGCTTGAACTCGGGAGGCAGAGGCTGCAGTGAGCAGAGATCGCACCATTGCATCCCAGCCTGGGCGACGAGAGCGAAACTCTGTAACAACAACAACAACAACAACAACAACAAAACAAAAACAAACAAAAACAACAACAAAAAAAAAAAAAAGAAAGAAAGAAAAGAGAAAGCAGTCAGGTTGGACGCGGTGGTTCTGCTTGTAATCCTAGCACTTTGGGAAGCCGAGGCTGACCGATCACCCGAGGTCAGGAGTTTGAGAACAGCCTGGGCAACATGGCGAAACTACGTTTCTGCGAGAAACACAAAACCTAGTTTGGCATGGTGGTGCGTTCGTGTAGTCCCAGCTACTCGGGAGGTTGGGGTTGGAGGATCGCTTGAGCTCTGGAAGTTGAGGCTGCTGCAGTGAGCCGAAATCGCGCCACTGCACTCCAGCCTGGGCGACAGAGGGAGACCCTGTCTAAAAAAAATAAATAAATAAAAGAAAGAAAAGAAAACGAAAAAATCGTTAATATCCTCAACTCGAGTGGGAATCTGTAGGGGGCTTACCCATGCCCATGGCTTCCTCATCCCATCGGGAGCTCCCTGAGAACGGGGAAAAGTGCCTCCCCTCTTATCTGCGGGCGCTTAAAGGACCAGCAGAGAGTTTCTTCAGCGGAACACTCTCTGCTCCCCTAGGGCCTGGGCTGGTCACAGCCATCGCACTGAAGAGGTTCCCAGCCATCGCACTGAGAAGGGTACCATTGGGGAGCTCCTTCTCCGTCCTATCGAGAGTTATACCAGCGACTGGCGGGGACTGAGCCTCCTGCTTGAGATAGCTGTTTTTACTCCCAGTCCCCAGGCTCAGGAGCCCTATGCGGACTCAATCTGCTCTCCCGCTTCTCCTCGCCACTCCGAGTTCTGCGGCCCAGAAGTCCAGCGCATCCGCGGGGTGGGCGGGTCCTGGCGGCTGTTTGCCCTCTTCCAACATGGCCGCCGCTGCCTCTGTGACTGGCAGGGTCACGTGGGCAGCCTCGCCTATGAGGTCGCCGGGGCTCTGCCGGCGATTGTCCCTTCCCGGACCCCGTCTCGAGGCGGTGACTGCCGCTGTCAACCCGAGCCTGAGCGATCATGGCAACGGGCTCGGGCGGGGAGAGCGTGGCAGCGGCGGCAGCGGCGGCAGTTTGGTGGCGGGCTGGGGCGGCGGAGCGGCGGCGGCGGCGGCGGCGGCACTGGCACTGGCGCCAGCCCTGAGCGCCATGCGGCGGGGCAGCTCCGAGAGCGAGCTGGCGGCCCGGTGGGAGGCGGAGGCGGTGGCTGCGGCCAAAGCGGCGGCCAAAGCTGAGGCCGAGGCCACAGCGGAGACGGTGGCGGAACAGGTCCGCGTGGACGCGGGCGCGGCCGGGGAACCGGAGCGCAAGGCAGGGGAGGAGCAGCCCAAGGCCCCGGCCCCGGCCCCGGCGCAGCCCAGCGCGGCCGAGGAGGGGGACACCCAGGTGCTTCAGCGGCCGCCGCCCACGCTGCCCCCGTCCAAGCCGAAGCCGGTGCAGGGCCTCTGCCCTCACGGGAAGCCCCGGGGCAAGGGCCGAAGCTGCAAGCGGAGCTCAGGCCACGGTTCCGGCGAGAACGGCTCCCAGCGGCCTGTCACCGTGGACAGCTCCAAGGCCAGGACCTCCTTGGATGCCCTGAAGATCAGCATCCGCCAACTCAAGTGGAAGGAGGTGAGGCCCGGCCCGGCCGCGTAGGCACAGTGGGGTGGACAGGACAACCTCAGAGGTCTCGGCACGGCCCAGGTCAGGTCGGCGGGCGAGGGCTGAGCTCCTGCGGTGCACCACGCTCGGGCCTGCTTGTCAGCCGCAAACCGCTCATCCTTCAAGGCCTACCCCCTACTCAAAATCACTTCCTCCAAGAGGGCTCCCCCAGACCCCTCCAGGTCAAGTTAGCCACTCACTCCTCTGGCTCCCCTGCAGCTCTTTATATGTCTCAGCCATCAGCATTTACCTCTGCTTGTAGATCTGTGTATGTCTGTCTCCTCCACCAGCTTGTAAGCCCCTGGGGCCTCGGACCCGCTCTCTCACTTCTTCATTGAAGTTATATTTGTTTAGCACTTGCTGTGTGACTCTTGGGCAGAGGAACAGTTTTTATTTTGGAGGCAGACAGGCCTAGGGTCTCACTACACTCTGCTACTTAGCTGTGTGACCTTGAGTAAGTTGCTTCACCTCTTTAGCCTATTACCTCCTCTGTAAAGTGAGGCCAATTTTACTTATCTCATCATCTTGTTAGCATTAGAAGACTCACTGCTTAAGTGTTTTATAGCACAAGTCTGCAATAAATGGTAACTTATGTTACCACTCTCTCCTTTCTCACTTCTTCCACCATCATCACCACAACCAGCACTACCACTGTCATCATCGTCAGTGTAGGCACCGTATTTTATATTCCAGGCTTGGCATACAGAAGATGTCAGTAAGTGGTGAATCAAAGGGTGAATGAAGACATGAGTTATCATCCCCGAGCCCGTTTTAGACTGGCAGGGGATGGGATGAAGCACCAGTGACTATAGAGATGTCTATTGCAGTTGGCTGAGTGGATAAAGCCATTTGACTTTATTTGCAGCATATAGGGTATTTAATGTGCTTTCAGGAGTGTCAGGAGTTTGGTTAAGGATAGCTGAGTGTGGACACAGCCAGTGGTGACAGGGATCTGCCGCAGGTAACAGAGGACTCCGGTACTTAGTCCTGTGCCTTGGCTATGGTAATGGTTTGGTATGGTAATGGTTTCATTAAGTTGGAACATACAGAGAGATGGGCACAGAAAGGATTGATGTAGTCAGAGGGTTGATGTCCCAGTAGGAAAAAGTGCATTTGGTTTGGAGGGAAGTCAAGGATCAGGCAGAACCAACTTCCATGTAGACAGGGGTTAGCCACTGGGGAAGTCTGACTCCAAGTGTCTGGGCCCCCAGCCTTGGGGCTTGGGATTCAGAGGGGAAATTTCATGCTGGGGAAACGGGAAAAACAAGGGCAGGCTCTCAGTTCTAAAGTATCTTGGTTTCTAGGCAGGGTCCCAGGTCCAGGCCAGAGATATGAGGGCTAGAAAAGGGTACAACTGGACAACTTGTCAGTGCCGTGGTCTTAATGAAGGGAGAATCCAGCTAATAAAACCAGGCTATGGAGTCAGGCTAGGCAGACTGGCCCAAGTGGGGCCTCCACTTAGCTTATCCCTATGGGAGAGAGAGACATGAAGCAGGCCAGATCTTGTTTGCTAGGAGAGGTGGGGCCAGATGGACTCATACATCCCAGCCCAGGTTCATTCACTCATTCTGTAAATGTCCACTGTGGAGGTGCCAAGTTCTTTGCTGGGCCCTGGGAATCAAACATATTTAAGATGTGACCCTTGTGCCCAAGGACTTTATAGTTCAATAGGGAATAAAACACAAGTAAAGGAATAATTGCGGTCATTACAGGGCCATTGCTGCTGCATCCTGAAATGCTCCTTTTTCATTTATTTGCATGGCTTACTCTTGTCAGTTCTTTAGATGATACCTTTCCCATCAGTCTCCAGCCCTTGGTATTTTTTTTTTCCATAATACTAAACTTTACCTGGCATTATATTATGTATTGCTGTTTATTGTCTGTTTCCCTCACTAGAATGTAAGCTCCATGAGGGCAGGGGCTTTGTTTTGTTTATTGCTGTACCCACAGGTGCTTGGCACATAGAAGTTGCTCAATAAATATTTGTTGAATGAATGAATACATTATGTGATGAGTGTTTCTGTGTGAAAGTAGAAATGCTGCAGGAGATAGAGAGGGGCACCCAGGAAGGGCTTTCTGGAGGAGATGAACCCGAGCTGAGTCCTGAGTGCTGAAAATGAACTGGAGTTATTTAGGGGCCATAGACTTTAGATCTCTGGTTGCAGGCCATAGACTTTAGATGTCTGGGCAAAGCAGAGGACCTTTCAGGACTTTCAGTATGGCTGGATCATAGTGTGGGAGGTGGAATTGTGAGAGATGGGGCTACAGAAATGAGCAGGGATCAGATCATGTGCCATGCGATGAGATTTGGACCTGTTTGGGGGAGGAAGGCTATGTGAGCGATTAACGGAATTTTAACGTTCTTCCATTTATCAGGGCAAGTCAGTTAAACCCTTCAGGCCTCAGTTTGCTTATCTGTAAAGTAGGGGCGGGCAGAGCTAGTTCAGTGGTTTCCAGTCTCTCTACTTTGGTAGCCGCATAATGGTAATGTTGATCTACGTGAGACTGTTGCACTGGTCAACCCCAGGGGGAAGGCTTTTTCCAGGGCACTACCTGTAATTGCTTCTTCCACCTCTAACCCTGCCTTTTTTTCCCACTCAGAGAGCACATATAGGTGGCATATAGGTGGAGATGTTGATTCTAGTATATTTTAAAACGTAATTCACTGAGTGTGGTGGCTCATGCCTGTAATTCCAGCTACTTGGGAGGCTGAAGTGGGAGGATCACTTGAGTCCAGGAGCTCGAGGATGCAGTGAGCTATGATTGTGTCACTGGGTGACAGAGCAAGACCCTGTCTCTAAAAAGAAAACTGAAAATTAAAAAAGCAACATTTAGCCTACTATTAGGCTTGTGAGTATTACTATCACCCTTCCTCATTAGTGCATGAAGTCCTGAGGGCAGGGGTGGTGGTATCTGACTTATGTCCCTAATGTACAGCACATTCTAGGTGCTCAATAAATATTCATCGAATGAATTATGGAATATTTGCAACAGAGCTTACATCACATCTTGACACCCTAGAGTGTGGAGGTTGAAAAGTGCCAAAGTAGCTAAACTTTAAAGTTACTTCCTGCTTTAAACTACGATTATAGTATTCTTAGTACCTCCTACAAAGTTGACTGCGTGAAAAGTAACATATATTTATATCCCTGGTACTAACAAAGTGCAAACACATGACCTTTCCTATGCCTGCCTTTCCCCGTCTGTTATAAGGTGATATTGGATGAGATCATCTTGAACTCCCAGCGCTGACGTTCTAGGAGCAAGAACTCCCACTGGGGGCTGTGGTGCAAGGGTATGAGCAACAGTACCTCTTGCATACCATGCTGTGTTGCTGTGGGGTTGGAGAGTACTCAGGTGGCTGGCTTTGGTGGGAGTGAATGGGTAGCCCAGGTAAGAAATAAGAATACCAACCAGAGTGAAAGCTGTCTCCTTTTATGGGTACATAGTGGAGGGCTATGTATCACTGTCCACTCCAGCAGTGTAGGACTGAGCCAGCATGTGAATTTGGAAGTTTGCGCAGCCGCAGGGCACACAATCTCCCTTCCTTTTTCACTTTTTTTTTTTTTTAGACAGGGTGTCCTTCTGTCACCCAGGCTGGAGTGCAGTGGTGCGATCTTGGCTCACTGCAATCTCACTGCAACCTCTGCCTCCCAGGTTCAAGCAGTTCTCCTGCCTCAGCCTCCAGAGTAGCTGAGATTACAGGCACATGTCACCATTCCTGGCTGCTTTTTGTATTTTTAATAGAGATGGGGTTTCACCATGATATGGCCAGACTGGTCTTGAACTCCTGACCTCAAGTGATCCACCTGCCTCGGCCTCTCAAAGTGCTGGGATTACAGGCATGAGCCACCACCCTGGCTCCTTTTTCACTTTTCTTTATTCCACATATATTTAACAACAACAACAACAACAACACGATAATAAATCTTTATCTAGTTCTTACTCTGTTCCAGGTGCATTTTAAGTGCGCTACATGTATACAATTATTTGATTCTCTCAACAACTCAGTAAAGTAAGTGCCTTATTGTGTCCATTCTACAGATGAAAAAATTGAAGTACACAGAGGTTAACTTACTCGAGGCCACACAGCTAGTAAGGGACAGAGCTAGCATTTGAAATAGGCATTCCATTTGAAACCAGGCTTCAATTCTGTGCTCTCTATTGGTAAACGCTGGGCTGGAGGTTGCAGATGTAGATGTGAACAGGATATACTCCTTGCCGTCCAGGAGCTCCTGGTGTAGGAGGAAGAATAAATGCAAACAGACAGTTACAGTTTGGTCTGGGAGGTGAGTGAGTCAAGGACGTTCCATACAGAGTAGAAACAACAAGGCAGGCAGTATGGACCAGGTTTTATATGCAGGATGGGATGATGGCAGCTTAGGGAGCATGTGGGGGAGTAGAGAGCAATGAAGAAGGATCCAGATCACAGAGCATGTTGAAGGCCATGCCAAGAAGCTTGCGCTTCTGACTGAATTTGATCACAGATTGCTTGCCATATATAGACCCAGCCTCCCTTGCCCACTCTCCTTCAGTCCCAGGTGAACCATGCCAGCCCTCAGATGATTCAGTTTGCAGTCATACCCGTTCTGGCCAGGTCTAATTTAACTGTGTCCACAATGTTAAATTTGTTTCTGAAAGGGAAGAATCACAGATGTTAGCTCTGTAAACTTGTAGACAAGACTGGAGTTACTCTCAAATAGCAAAATCATGTCTACAGAGTCACCACTAAAGTTGCACCATGAAAGAAAGGCATGATTTCTGGTTCACAGCAGATGCTCAATGTTTATGGATTTGTATGGTCTTCTTCCTGTCCTGTGAAGACTCCCCATCCCCCTGGATTCTTCTGTCATTTTGCTACCCTCGTTAAAAAACAGCTTAGAGGAAAGACACCATAGAGAGTAGATGCCACGTTTGTTGTCAGCTGCCCTCCGTGGAGATGTAGGTATGTACACACTGTGCATATGTATGCAGTGGTGCCATGGTCGCCAGCTAATGTGAATGAGGTCTCTGAGAGATTTCACAGCAGGACCTTTGTTGATGATGGTTTGAATAAGCCCCTGTCCTGAGATCTGTTACAGTATAAAGTCTTTGTTTCAGAGACTCCAAATCAGGCATTGTTCCCTGAAATTTATCCAGCCTTTCTTTAGAACAAGTATACAGTTACTATATCATCCTACTTACAATTTATATAATATTAGTTACTGTTTATTAAATATGGGTTATGTGCAAGGCATTGTACTGTTTTATGCTCATGAAAAATTGTATTGAGAGGCTGAGGCATGAGAATTGCTTGAACCTGGGAGGTGGAGGTTGCAGTGAGCTGAGATCGCGCCACTGCACTTCAGCCGGGGTGACAGAGTGAGACTCTGTCTCAAAAAAAAAAAAATTGTACTGAGTATTTACTATGCATTATTTATTTAATCCTTGCAACAACTCTCTAAAATAGACTGCATTATCATCTTCAACTTACAGATGAGGGAACTGAGGCTTAGAGAGGGGCTGGTACAGAGCCAGCCTGTGGCCACATAATAACCAGTGGCAGAGCCATCCAGGGCCTGAACTTGTAGCCAGTTTTCAATCATATAGGTTCTTCTTTGCTAATCCTTTGCTAAAAACCATTGGGCAAGGAGTTATTCTATTATCATCAGTATCATCATTACTATTCTTAAGTAACAACAGAAGAAACTGAGGTGGGCACAGCAAGTAAATGAGAAAGGGTTCAAACAGTAGTCTTTTTTTGTTCCATAACCCACTTTTAAGTGTTTTATGATTCTCTACTTCTTAACCTTCCCATTCCTCATTTGACCATAACTCAAGTGACCTTGGAGTTGGTCAGAATCAGGAGAGCAATAATGCAAATAGGACTTAAAATAAAACACACTGAAATATATCCTGCCTGGCAGAGGGAGCATTTGGTGCCTGTGCCTTCCAAATCCTGTCTTGCTGCTGCCCACAGGGGAGATGTGATTCCTGTGCCATTTGACTAGCCGGGTTGCCTTCCTCCTCTGTGGAATGTGAGCCTGCTATTTGAATCTTTCTGTCTCGGATTCCTTCTGGAAGAAGGTAGAGTATAAAATGAAATATTGGGTAGTCTAATCTTTCCTCCCTTTCTATTTTCAATGATCACCATTGCGGCTTACTGCCCATTTTTAAAAAAATAGCACCATATTTAAAAACACTGTATGCCCTACTCCATCAAATGTTCTCCTTTCACAGATATGTTATTTTAATGTCTAATCTATTGGAATTTTTCCTTTGCAATTAAACTTGTCATAACATAAAAATCACAATTCACTACCACTGTTATTTGAACCATACAATCTGGGTAATAGCTTCATGAATCCATACCAACTCCTTAAACAATCCCTTAAAAGACAATAAATTCAAGGGGCTCACATTCAAGCTCTATAACTCCTATAAATTAAAATCATGCTCGTGTGTTTTTAAGCAGGTGTTGTAATGGTTAGGCTGTTTTCTGTGTTATGAAACATACAGTATTTGTGCCACAATTTTGGTAGTGTTTTGGATGGTTTTGTATCAGCAGAAGTTTAAGACAAAAATTCAATCATATGTTTTATTTTTTATTTAAATCTGTTCTTGAACATATTGTGAAAGTAATCGACCACTGTTTAAGTGCCTTCTCTCAAGGGGAAGTGTTGTGTTTTGTAGTTGGCATGGGCTTTGAAATCAGACAGATGTGGGTTAAAATTCTTGCCTCTGATTGCTTGTGTGACTAAACTCTGTACTAAATATAGAACCTCTCTGAGACTCAGTTTCTTCAGTTGTAGCAATGGGCTAGTGCTATCTATCTCACATAATTTTTGTGAGAGTAAATGAAGGAATGTATGTAAATGTCCTTAACCCAGTGCTTGGCACACTGTAGGTATTCAGTTAGTGTTGATTCTTTTCTTTCTATCATGTAATTGCAGGCATTGGTTATTTGATCTATTTTTTCTTAAAGGGGGGGGGAAATTTAATATTAAATGTAGTCCATATATGTAGGTTACTGGTTAGTCAGAGCAGGTATGACCAGCTAATCTGACTCATCTAATAGATATTTTGAGATCTACTTTGTGCCAGGCTGTATTTGGGATCTTGGGGATACAGCAGATGACACAGCCACTCACAGATGGCTGCAGTGTAAGGGACAGTTGCATTTTGGGTGAATGTCAACTTGATATAGTCTAGGTTTAAGATGTTAAAAATAACACTGATTTCATGTTTTTGTTCTTTTTAAATCAATTATACTTTTAAAGTTTCCTGAGTCTAATTGAATGTTTTTAAGTCTCCATTCTGGACCTGGTGCCTATCTCATACTTTGGTTTTTGTTTGTTTGTTTGAGATGGAGTCTTGCTCCGTTGCCCAGGGTGGAGTGCAGTGGGGTGATCTTGGCTCACTGCAACCTCTGCCTCCTGGGTTCAAGCGATTCTCCTCCCTCAGCCTCCTGAGTAGCTGGGACTACAGGCGCCTGCCACCATGCCCGGCTAATTTTTCTGTTTTTGGTAGAGATGGAGTTTTACCATGTTGGCCAGGCTGGTCTTGAACTCCTGACCTCAGATGATCTGCCCGCCTTGGCCTCCCAAAGTGGTGGGATTACAGGCGTGAGCCACCTCGCCTGGCCTGTCTCATACCTTGGTATGTTAATTATATTCATCACCACGGGAAACTCATTTTAGCTGTTGGAGTGACATCAGTATCTTGACTTTGGGTTTCACAGGGAAAACAGATGTTATTCTACATGAACGTACCCACCAGCTATGTGGAAAAGATACACATTTCCTGGGTCACGTAGTGGCTCTATGCCCCTGACAAGTTGCTTTACCTCATCTCTAAGACTGAGTATAAAATACTAGCTAGTTGTTGTGAGGATGAAGTCAGAACATCTTGAAAGTGCCTGGCACTTTAAAGTAAGAATGCATGTTGGTTTGGCTTTCCCTCTGGTGAATCTCTATGACATCTTAATTACATTTTATAACAGAAAAATGGATGGTGTGAACAGGCAGATCAGCTTGCCATCCTCTAATTAGGTTTGAACCCCTCCTTTCCTTGTGGTTGCTCCTCTGAAGCCGAGTCATGTCCCTGAGATTCCTCCACAGAGGTTATTGTTTTGCTGGAGAGAATGATTAGCTTTCTCTATTCCAGGTGGACTTGGATCTCTCCTTCCTCCTCATATCAAATTGTGCATTGCCAGCTGCTGCCACTGCCATTTGCATGCATGTTTGTTTCCCTGGGTGTTTCTGAACCATTAGCTAGTAATTTTTATAAATGCTTTATAAGTCCTAGCAGGCATTTCTGGTGGCTTCCTTCCCTCTCCCACATGCTTCTCTGTCATCTGAATAAAACCTTCACACCCTTAATGAAGCTGGGAGAATAGGCAGTTTATCTCCTGTGTAGTCTTCCCTGGGTATAGCTTTGCTTTTCAAATAAGCTCCTCAGTACATCTGCCCAGAACTCTGATGAAGGCCAATTTTCCTATTTTGTTCCTTATACTCACTGGGAGATTCTATTTCTCATTGTGTCAGAACTGTGGGCTATTGGAATTTTAAAAAGCAACAGTGGACCATTTTTTTGGACATCTTAGATTGTGTATAAATAACTTTATTCCAATTCCAGAAACAATATGTGCTTATAAAAATTTATACAGTTCCCAAGCATATAAAATAAAAACTGAAGCAAACCACCTACCCCATCCTCCTCCCTTTCCCTCTTTCCCTCTAATTCCATTTCTGAGAGGTGACACCAGAATCCCAATATGTATCTTTACAGACTTTTTTCTTGTTTTTCGGGATGGAGTCTTGCTCTGTTGCCCAGGCTGGAGTGCAGTGACGCAATCTTGGCTCACTGCAACCTCTGCCTCCCGGGTTCAAGCAATTTTTCTGCCTCAGTCTCCCAAGTAGCTGGGATTATAGGCACATGCCACTACACCTGGCTAATTTTTGTATTTTTAGTAGAGACAAGGTTTCACCATGTTAACCAGGCTGGTCTTGAACTCCTGACCTTGTGATCTGCATGTCTTGGCCTCTCAAAGTGCTGAGATTACAGGTGTGAGCCACTGTGCCTGGCCCAGATTTTTTTCTTATTCTTGTATGCACCAGGATGGCTATACTGTGCTATAGTAAAAACCACAAAATAGCAGTGGCTTAATACAACCAAAGTTTATTTCTTGCCCATGCTATGGGTTCAATGGGGGCTGGTGGTGTTGGGGAGCAGGGGTCTCTCATCATCTTGGTTATTGAGATCACGGTCTCCCATTATGACACCTCCTTCCATGAGTCACTGAGGGACGGAAGAACATGTGGTAGTGAATTTGCACTGGTTTTTAAAACGTCTACCCAGAAGTGATGCATCACTTTGGCTCACATTTGATTCGCTGAAGCAAGTTACATGGCCGTGGCTAACCTCAGAGGGATGGGGGATGCGCGGTCCCACCATGAGGGTGTAAAGAGGAGAATCAGGCTATTTGGTAAACTGTGCTAATTACCACCATGATATCATATGTAGAGATACAAATATATGCTTTATATAAATATAAATATACACATATTTTATTTTTTCTTTCTAGAGAGGGTCTTGCTCCATTGCCCAGGCTGGAGTGTAGTGGCGCAATCTGGGCTCACTGCAACCTCTGCCTCCTGGGCTCAAACCATCCTCCCACCTCAGTTCCCCTTGCCCCCCAGGAGCTGGGACTACAGGTGCACACCATGCCCAGCTAATTTTTTGTATTTTTTATATTTTTATAATGTAGAGAGACAGCATTGTGCTATGTTGCCCAAGCTAGTCTCCTGGGCTCAAGTGATTATCCTGCCTCGGCCTCCCAAAGTGCTGGGATTACAGGTGTGAGCCACTGTACCTAGCAGATATTTCATTTTTTAAAATGCTGCAGTGATACTGTGTATATAGTGTTTGGCAACTGCTTTTTTATCAGTACCTCATATACATCTTTCTCTGTTAGTATACATAGATTCATTTCATTTTAACAACCTAATAGTCAATTTTATGGATGTACCACAATTTATTGATGGATGTTGTTTGTATGTGTTTTCTTTGCTATTACAAAGAGTGGTGCAATAAACATCACTCTTCAGACATTTTTTTTTTTTTTTTTGAGATGGAGTCTCACTCCGTCACCCAGGCTGGAGTGCAGTGGCATTATCTTGGCTCACTGCAACCTCTGCCTCCCAGGTTCAAGCGATTCTCACGCCTCAGCCTCCAGAGTAGTTGGGATTACAGGCGTGTGCCACTACATCTAGCTAATTTTTGTATTTTTAGTAAAGACGGGATTTCACCATGTTGGCTGAGCTGCTCTTGAACTCCTGACCTCAAGTGATCTGCTTCCCTTGGCCTCCCAAAGTGTTGGGATTCCAGGTGTGAGCCACTGCACCTGGCCTTTTCAGACATTTTAAGTATGTATATGTGCAAATACTTCTGTAGAATGAATTCCTAGGAATTGTTGGGTCAAGGGGCATATGTACTTTACGTTTTGATTGTTACTATCAAATTGCCCTCAGCAGGGTTTGAGACTGCGTGTTTTTGCGTATCTGCTCCAATACTCTATACTATTCATCTTGTGTATCTTTGTCAGACTGACAAGTAAAAATGTGTTCTTTTAATTTACATTTCTCCGATTGTCAACAAGGTTAAACTTATTTGCATAAGTTAGTTCGTCATTTATCTTGCTTCATCTGTGAAATGACTGAATCTATTTTTTGTTCATTTTATCTTTTGGGTTGTTTTGTTTGTGTTTTTTCTTATTGGTTTGTAAATATTATGGTTACTTTTTATCTCATATGCATTGTAAATATTTCCCACTGTTGGTTATTTAAATGTCTACCAAATAATCATTTGCCTTGCATGATCTACATTACAAGTAAAAAATGTCTTCTTCTCATTCACTAAAAACAGTCCTTAATTGCTTTTGACTTGTTAGCTTCAGAAGGCAGAAGAAACACATAATTCTACCTTCAGGTGCTATGAAATACCTAGTGAATTAAGAGGTTGTGTGGAGAGCCTTAGAGTTTTACATGTCCCTGGAACTGGATATTTTATATGAAACTTTCACATAGATTTATCTAACATGACTTTGACTTTGTGTAGTAAGTATGGTAGATTTTATTATTTCTGTTGTATAGATGTCCCTGCATCTATAGATTTGGGTTTGAATCCCCACCACGTATTAGTTCTGTCACATGGGGCATCATGGTACTTAGGGGGTTGTTCCATGTTAATCATATATGTAACATGTATGGCGAAGTCAGTACGCAATCAGTGTTTGTTCTCTTTCAACTCTTCCACCCTTCAGAGGTGTCAAGAGGCACACAGCTTAGATCTAGAGGCTGGCTCTCCTGGCTTGTAGGCCAGGTCTTATTCTAGTGGACTGTATTGCTCCTCTGAAGAGAGTGTGAGTTCCTGGCCCCTTTAGAAATAAGACCATCAGGCCGGGCGCGGTGGCTCAAGCCTGTAATCCCAGCACTTTGGGAGGCCGAGATGGGCGGATCACGAGGTCAGGAGATCGAGACCATCCTGGCGAACACAGTGAAACCCCGTCTCTACTAAGAAATACAAAAAATAGCCGGGCGAGATGGCGGGCGCCTGTAGTCCCAGCTACTCGGGAGGCTGAGGCAGGAGAATGGCGTGAACCCGGGAGGCGGAGCTTGCAGTGAGCTGAGATCCGGCCACTGCACTCCAGCCAGGGCTACAGAGCGAGACTCCGTCTCAAAAAAAAAAAAAAAGAAATAAGACCATCAGAAGTTAGTGTTTACATAAGTCCTTCAGTGCAGGACTGGGCTTTGAGCCTGGATGTTAGTTTTATTTAAAAAGCACATTTCTCACGTATATAAATAATCCTTGTACATTGCTTAAAAATTTGGAAAAAAATATTTTTAAAACATTTATAGCCCTACAATTGAGATGCAATGACTGCTTTCATGTTGAAGCATTTCTTTCCAGTATTTCTTCTGGGCATATATATTTTTTGTTTTACAAATCTGATATAATTTTATTATATCATTAACATTAATACCCACGTTATAATTTAAACATTTTTCGTTGCCATACAACTTTTCATCAATGTCATTTTAATTGCTGTAAAATATTTAATTCAGTGGGATGTATTTCATTATTTATTTTCCTGGCATTAAATGTTTAGATTGAACCTTTTATTAAAAATTATTCAAGAATGTGATTCCTTCCTATATTTCATATTATTTTCTTTTTCTTTCTTTTTTGTCTTTAGAGACAAGGTTTCACTCTGTTGCTGAGGCTGGAGTGCAGCGGCATGAACATAGCTCACTGCACCCTTGAACTCCTGGCCTCAAGTGATCCTTCCACCCCAGCCTCCAAACTAGCTAGGACTAAAGGTGTGCACCCCCATGTCCAGCTAATTTATGTACTTTTTTTTTTTTTTTTTTTTGTAGAGATTGGTTCTCTATATGTTGCCCAGGCTGGTCTTGAACTCTTGGCCTCAATGATCCTCTGTCTTCAGCCTCCCAGATTGCTAGGATAACAGGTGTGCGTCACTGCACCCAGCATATTTGATATTATTTTCTTAAGATAACTTTCCAAAAATGAAATAATTAGACCACAGGGAATATGCATTTTAAGGCTTTTGGAATATATGGCCAAATTGCTTTTCAAAATAGTTTTAGCAATTTATGCTCAACTCTGTGAGGGTTCCTATAAACACTTACTTTTGAAGAATATAATGACAAATACTGGAGAAAAGAGTGAAACAAACGAATCTCCTCCAACCTGTTTGTCCTGTCTTCCCCAAATACTTAATTCTAATAATCAGTGCATAGTTCAAAGCAGGGCATTTTGCTATGGCTATTTTGGTGTGGCCACTAGGCCTAATTTGAAACAGCCATATCAAAATGTAAACTCACTCTTTTTAATTTTCAAATAATGTATTCAGTAGACATGCTTGGCTTTCTCTTTATCCTTGACCTTCTTTTTTTATTTTTTAAATAAATAAAAAGAGGTGGTATCTCACTATGTTGCCCAGGCTAGTCGTGAATGCCTAGCCTCAAGTAATCCTTCCACCTCGGCCTCCCAAAGTGCTGGGATTCTAGGCATGAGCCACTGCACCTGGCTCATCCTTGACCTTCTCATTACTTCTAACTCCTTATGTCATCCCTGATTTTCTACGCAGAGGTAAAGCTTAAGCGTTTCACATACTTTGGAAGTTTTATTGCTAAAAGTTTTGATAGGCGATTTCTTTCTTTCTTTCTTTTTTTTTTTTTGAGACAGAGTCTCGCTGTGTCACCCAGGCTGGAGTGCAGTGGCATGATCTCTGCTCACTGCAACCTCCACCTCTTGGGTTCATGCCATTCTCCTGCCTCAGCCTCCTGAGTAGCTGGGACCACAGGCGCCTGCCACCACGCCCAGCTAATTTTTTGTGTTTTTAGTAGAGACGGGGTTTCACTGTGTCAGCAAGGATGGTCTTGATCTCCTGACCTCGTGATCCGCCCGCCTTGGCCTCCCAAAGTGCTGGGATTACAGGCGTGAGCCACCGCACCCAGCCAGTTTTGATAGGTGATTTCTTAGGTTTTGTCAAAATATCTCTGGTGTTAAAGAAAAAGAGGGGGAAGGGGTTATATTAAGAGCTGCATTAAAATGTCATTGCCATCATTAGCTATTAGGGAAATGAAAATCAAAACCACAGTGAAATACCACTTCATACCTATTGGGTTATTTATAATAAATAAGACAGATAGTACATGTTGGCGAGGCAGTGGAGAAATTGGAACCCTCATACACTCTTGGTGGGACTGTAAAATGGTGCAGCCATTTTGAAAAAACAGTTTGGCAGTTCCTCAAATGTTAAACATCCTAGCAGTTCACTCCTGATATATACCCAAGAGAAACCCATGAGAAATGAAAACATATGTGCACATAACAACTTGTACACTAATGTTCATAGTAGCATTATTCACAATAGCCAGAAAGTAGAAACAATCTAAATGTCCATCAATTGGTGGATAAATAAAATGTGGTATATCCAAGCAGTGGAATATTATTCAGCCATAACGAGGAATGAAGTACTGACACATCCTACAACTTGGATGAACCTTGAAAACATTATCCTACGTGAAAGAAGCCAGGCACAAAGACCACATATTGTGTGATTTCATTTATATGAAGTATTCAGAACAGGGAAATCTGTAGAGACAGAAAATAAATTAGTGGTTGCCTAGAGCTAGAGGTAGGAGAGAAGTTTGGTGGGGGAGGCGGGGAGTGGTTGCTAGTGGCTACGAGGTTTCTTTCTGAGGTGATAAAAATGTTCTAAAATTGATTGTAGTGTTGGTGGCACAACTATGAGTATATTAAAAACCATTGAATTGTACACTTTAAATGGGTTGATTGTATGGTATGTGAAAGATATTTCAATAAAGCTGTTAAAAATGCTATATGCTTATCCAGTTCTCATCATTGAACAGTACTTGTTTCCTAGGTAGTAATTGGCAATATGCATTAGGAACTGAAGTTCTGTGCCGCCTGTTAATTTTGCATTGCAAATATTGCCCATTACAGGTACACTGGCTCCTTGGATACCTGTAGCTACTGCAATCCTGTTCTGGTTGCATAAGGTAGTATGCAACATGGTTGAAGCTATAACAGCACTCTAAACTTTTCTTCATAAGAATGAGTTTTGCTTTTTTTGGGGAAATTTTGAATATTTTCCTGAAGAACAGACTCCTAATGAAGGCTCCATATGATGCTTTTCACAACCCAAGATGCATTATGTCATGGTGGTTGAGAGCATGAGCTTTAGACTGATAGGGGTTTGAAACAACTCACTGTGTAACTTTTGGCATATTGTACTCTGAGACTCAGTTTCTTTATCTGTAAAATGGGCATAATACAGCCATACTTCATGGAATTATTTATTGCCAGCATAAAAAGCTATAATCATGTAAAGTGCCAGGTACATAATGAAGACTCAGTTGAATATTTAAAAAAATTAACACTTGGCTCTAACCTTCTCTAGGCTTATTTCTCATATTCCCTGCCTTGAACTTAATGCCCTACTGACACCACACTGCATGTGGTTTGCTTGAGCCTTCATGCTGTGCTATTCCTCTTGACCTTTGTTCATTTTTTCCTTCTCTGAATGCTCCCTTCCTTTGTTTGGCTACCTTTTACATATCCTTCAAGAATTAAGTTTTAGCTCATCTTTTCCATAAATCTTCCCTGACTCCCACACACATGCCCCAGGCTAGGCTTAGTCCCCTTCCTTGGGTCATTTAAAATATTTTATATGTATCTCAATTTGATTAGTTTTTTCAGAGAAGCAACTTTTGACTTTATTGATCATCTCCATTGTATCTTTTTTTCTATTTCATGGGTTGCTGCCCTTTATTACTTCTTCTCTTCTACTTTTTGAGGTTTGTTTCGTTGTTCTTTTTCCAACATTAAGTTGACTGCTTTGCTAATAAAAGCACTCAAGACTACAAATTTGCCTCTAACTACTGCTTTAGCTACACCTAAGAGTTTTATTATGCAGTATTTAAAAAATCACTTTGTAGTTCTATGCATTTTACATTTTCATGAAGATTTCTTCCTTGACCCATAGGTTATTTAGATTTGTGTTTCAAAAACATTTCTAAGCACATAAGTTTATTTCTACTTATCTTTTTGTTATTAATTTCTAACTTAATTTCATTGTGGTTAGAGGATGTTCTTTCCTTCCTTCCTCCCTCCTCCCACCTTTTTTTTTTTTTTTTTTTGCAGGTTTTTGCTTTATGGCCTAACACATGGTCAGTTTTTGCAAATGATGTTCCATGTATGCTTGAAAACAATGTGCATTCTCTAGTTATTGAAAGCAATATTTTACATATGTATGTTAGATTAACTTGTGAATTGCATTATATAAATTTTATAGCCCTAATTTTTGTCCAACATTTTACATATGTGTGTTAGATTAACTTGTGAATTTTATTATATAAATTTTATAGCCCTGATTTTTATCTGACCTATTAAGAGTTATGTTAAAAATTTCTTCGGTAATTGTGGATTTCATATCTTTTGTAATCAATTTTTTTTCTTGTTCATTTTCTCCCTGCACTAGTCTGGAAGTTACCTATTCTATTTTTATTCTTCTGTTGATTACCCTAGAAAATTTAATGTGTGTGTATAATTTCACAAAGCCTGAGGTTAGTATCTTTATTCTCTTTTTAACGACACATGGATCTTTAGTATGCTTTTTCATTTTGGCCACATCACTTCTGATATATATGCGTTTATTGTCCAATATTTTAGTCCTATCTTATTTTATTCTTTTTTGAACTTCACAAATTAGACATTATGGGTATTTTATATAGTCTCAGTGTCCTTTTGATTTATCCACATTTGCCATTTTCTTTGTTTGCTCTTCTATTTTACAACCCAGACCACTTTCTGGGGTCATTTCCTTTCTCTTGAAAGTAATTTTTAAAAAAGTTCCTTTAGTGAGATACTATGTTGTAATAAACTCAGTTTTTATTTGTCCAAAATTACCTTCATTTCCTCCTCATTCTTGAAAAATAGTGTTGCTGTGCATACTATTCTAAGTTGATAGTTATAGAGTCTCAGTGCTTTGAGGATATGCCACTGGTTTTTCATTTCCACTTTTGCTGTTGAGAAGTCAGTTGTCAGTCTGATTTTTTCTTCTGCTAGTAAAATGTCTCTTTCTGGCTGCTTTTAAAATCCCTTTGTCTTAGATGTCTTTGCTGTCAGTAAGATATTTCTAGGTGAGGATTTCTTTTGACTTATTCTTCTTGGGATTTGTTGGGATTCTTGTCTCTGAGGTTTGGTATCTTATCAATTATGGAAATACTGTCTCTCATCCACTCTTTCTCTTCTCTCTTTTTGGAATTCTGATTTAGCTGTTAGGCCTTTTTTTGACGGTAATCTTATGTTCCTTGGAACTTTACTTGCTGATCATTCTTTGAGGCTTAGGTTTCAAGTTAGAATCTTCCTTTTATACAGATGCCTCAGGGGGCTCTACTACCCAGAACACTTAAACCTACATTTTTTGGTGTTAGACTTTTTTTTTTGGTTATAGGTGTAGGATGAATTCTAACTCCATAGTTGGATAGGAAGGTATCATGGTTAGACATTCTGAGCAGAGACTTATTCCTTTTATTTCCCCTTTCCTGAGGCAATGCCAAAGTACAGAGGGTTTTCTTCCAGTTTCACCCACTGAGGATGTGGCTTTTCAGAGGGCCTGGCTTGGTATGGGAGTTTCCAGTCTGATTCTTGCCTTGCCAGCAGACACTTGGGGGCCAGACCACATGCAGAGGCCAGACCACTGCCAACATGTACAGAAAGCAAGATAATTACACTTTTAAAAAGATCGCTCTGGTTGTCTTATGGAGAATGGGTTACAGAGGGCTTGAAGAGTGGAGGCAGAGAGGCAAGTTAGGATGCTATTATAAATCTCAGGAGAGAGGTGTTGCCCCCAGGACAGACAGAATGGTGGTGGACGGGGAAGGTTATTGATTAAGATGGTCTGTCTCTTCCCATAGACCGTAAGATACCCAGCCTCAGGGTGAGTATCATCACAAAGATGTCTTTTTCATCTCTGAGTCCTTCCAATGCCTGGCACAGAGAAGGCATTCACAGATGCTGATTGAATTAAACTGTGGAATCAATAATGGTTCTGGAGCTGTTTTTTTTTTTTTTTTTTTTTTACCTTCTTTTTTTTTTTTTTTTTTTTGAGACGGAGTCTGGCTCTGTAGCCCAGGCTAGAGTGCAGTGGCCGGATCTCGGCTCACTGCAAGCTCCGCCTCCTGGGTTCACGCCATTCTCCGGCCTCAACCTCCCGAGTAGCTGGGACTACAGGCGCCCGCCACCTCGCCCGGCTAGTTTTTTGTATTTCTTAGTAGAGACGAGGTTTCACCGTGTTATGGTCTCGATCTCCTGACCTCGTGATCCACCCGTCTCGGCCTCCCAAAGTGCTGGGATTACAGGCTTGAGCCACCGCGCCCGGCCTTTTTCTACCTTCTAAATGACTGTTTTCCTTAAAGGGAAATGACATGAAGGGATTCCAGGCAGTGAACTCATGCCTGTCTCTGGCATTGCGAAGCCCAAGCCAGAAATAGAGAGCCAGCTGTTTGTAAGCCCAAAAGCCTTAGGTTTTGGAAGGGTTTACTTTCCATGATAACATAGCTTTCTTTAGCCTGTGCACTTGTTCCTTACTTAAGGAGTCTCAGGCTCTGTTTGAGATTACTTACACAAAACCTTACCATCTTACTGGATTTTTATTAGAAATTACTAAACTTTATGACTCTCTAGGCAGGTTGCAAAGATGTTCCTCTAATGATATATTACAGCTGTGAAAACTTCTTCCTCCTAAGGCGTTCTTTTTGGAAAAAATGCTCTGTGTTTAGAGAACGAAGGGAGAGGCAAGTGGTTCCTGCTGTGTGACAGTTTAATAAGCTTTAGCTGGTCACTAAGAACTGTTGTTCTAAGAATATATGCAACATTTTCCCATTAAATGTGCAGCAGTATTTCTAGAAGGTATGGTAAAATAAAACATATATATGCAATTTTAAGTTTTGAGGCCTGGAAGTTCTTTATTATTCATTCAACAAATATGTGTTGAATGTCTACTGTGGCTCAAGGCCTGTGCAAGGCATGGGTGATCATTATCAGACACTATCCCTGTCATCCCTACTCGCCCATCATGTTCTTTTGTGTGAATTAGGAAAAGGCACCCATTCCTCAAGGAAAGAATATTAAATTCATCAGTATGGTACTTACATATCAATAGCAAATTTGTTGCAATGGATTATTAATGATAAATGAACATTAGTTATTAAATAATATTTATATAGTATAATGAAGTATTGTTGATTTGAACTTGAAATCAGAAATATTCTGGCACAGTAAGCAAACAGCAGATTATTGAATTACAATATGAATGTGAATCTTCCAATTTAATCAGTACATTGATACCAATGAGGGATTTAAAAAAAAATGTAAAGGGACTCATCAATCATCTATCAGATGTCAAAGCAGATCCCTATTTAGAAACACAGACTATTTTAGATACGATTAGATCAACAAGGTCTTTTTTTTTTTTTTTTTTTTTTAGAGACGAGGGTCTATTGCTGTCTCACCCAGGCTGGAGGGCAGTGGCACAATATCAAATTCTTGGGCTCAAACCATCCTCCTACCTCAGCCTTCCAAGTAGTTGGGACTAGGCGCATGCCAACCAACTCAGCTTTTTTTTTTTTGTAGAGACAAAAGTCTTACTGTATTGTTCAGGTTGCTCAAACTCCTGGCCTCAAGAAATTCTCCTGCCTCAGCCTCCCAAAGTGCTGGCATTATAGGTGTGAGCCACGATGCCCAGCACATGGTCTCTTGATTATTGAATTTGCTAAAGGGGAACAAGACATACTGGCTTATTAAAATAAGATACGACTGCCATTGCCAGAAAATTCTTATCATAAATAAAAAAACAACCCAAATATAAAATCATCTGATGTTAGTTTACAAAGCCAAAATATTTCTCAATTCCCAGTTTAAATCAACAAGTACCTTCATGATGACAATATGTATTATACAATAACTTATATTTGTTATCATGAATAATTCTTTTGTTATACAGTTTATAATTATAAAAATATTCCAAATGTTAAAGATGTTTACCTGTGAACAGCATCATGGCACTTTTTTTTTTTTTTTAATTGAGATGGAGCCTCACTCTGTTGCCCAGGCTGTAGTGCAGTGGCACGATCTCGGCTCACTGCAACCTCCGACTCCTAGGTTCAAGCAATTCTCCTGCCTCAGCTTCCCAACTTGCTCGTTTTATAGGTGCGTACCACCACACCTGGCTAATTTTTTGTATATTTGGTAAAGATGGGATCTCATCATGCTGGCCAAGCTAGTCTCGAACTCCTGACCTCAAATGATCCACCTGCCTCAGCCTCCCAAAGTACTGGGATTACAGGTGTAAGCCTCTGCACCTGGCCAGCATCATGGCACTCTTGTTCATGACTTAAAAAGCCACACATGGTGGCCTTGGATGCCCTGTGCTGGGGGAAGCAGATGTAGCTGATGAGTCCACTGTGGGCTGCTAAGAGCCCTATTGGAAGTATATACAACTATGGTGGGTGACAGAAGAAGGTAAGATGAGGTCAGTCTGGAGGTAGAGAAAGGATTGTGTGAATGAGAGGCTTCCAGGCGAGTAAGGTCCATGGCCTTTTTGACATATTTTGGCTATAAGTAGCCTTTAAGCCTTCTTTCCTGGTTCTGGCTACTTTCTGGATACATGAGATAGCTGTGTTCCAGATTGGTGAGGTGTTTCTATCTTTAGATAGACTCTCTGATCTTCTTTCTTCCTGCCCACAACTTCCTCTGTCTTCAGGTCTCAGCTTAAATCTCACTTTCTCTAAGAAGCCTTCCGGGCTCCTTCCTTCCTCACCTTGGGTCGATGCTCTTGTTTTGTGCTCCCTCAGACCCCATCATAGCATGAATCAACTTTATTGTGGTTATTGCTTGTTTGATTTTCTTTCTTTCCCACCAGATTTTATTTTATTTTATTTCATTTTCTGAGATGGAGTCTCACTTTGTTGTCCAGGCTGGAGTGCAGTGGCGCAATCTTGGCTCACTGCAACAACTCATTCCCAGGTTCAAGTGATTCTCGTGCCTCAGCCTCCCGAGTAGCTGGGATTACAGGTGCATGCCACCATGCCTGGATAATTTTTTGTACTGTAGTAGAGATGGGGTTTCACCATGTTGCCCAGGGTAGTCTCAAAGTCCTGATCTCAAGTGATCCACCTATCTCAGCTTCTCAAAGTGCTGGGATTACAGGTGTGAGCCACCACCCTGGGCCACCCACCAGATTTTAAATTCAGCTAGTGCAAGGGCCACATCTGTCTTGTTCATTATTATTATTATTGGATCCCCATACTGCACAGTGCCTGATATACGATATAATCAGATTTTGATAAATATTGACTGAAGTAATTTTCTCATTCATTCCTCAAACATTTCTAAGCCCTTACTTTGTGCCATGGACCCTGCCAAGCACTGGGCAAACAAAGAAATGAAACCCTGTGTGTCCTTTCCCCGGAGAGCTCCCTCTCTGCTTATTACCATCCGGTGTTACAGGGAAGGAGGAGGGGAAGGGCGGCTGGCTTAGGTTCAGGGTCAGAGAGGTTCTCCTCTAGGAGGGGCCTCTGAGCTAGATCTGGGGGATGAGGGGTGAGCAAGGTAGCAAGGGGCAGAGGCTCAGCATGGATGGTGGCATGGTGGCAAGCAAGTACACTGGGTGTTTAGGAGACTACAAACTGTTCTTTTTTTTTTGAGACAGAGTCTTGCTCTGTCGTCCAGGCTGGAGTGCAGTGGCATGATCTCGGCTCACTGAAACCTCCACCTCCCGGGTTCAAGCAATTCTCCTGCTTCAGCCTCCCGAGTAGCTGGGATTACAGGTGTGCACCATCACACCCTGCTAATTTTTGTATTTTTAGTAGAGACGAGGTTTCACCATGTTGACCAGGCTGGTCTCGAACTCCTGACCTTAAGTGATCCACCCTCCTTAGCCTCCCAAGGTGCTGGGATTACAGGTGTGAGCCACCGCACCTGGCCAACTGCTAACATTTTACTCTGGCTGGATCACAGGATGTAGGAGGAGAGTGAAGGGAATGGATCAGAGAGGTATGCAGGAGCCAAGTCATACAGAACTGAGCTGCAAGCGGAGAGCTCTAGGGACCCATTGGAAGGTGTCTGTTTTAAACTTTTAGAGACTGGGTTTTGCTATATTGCCCAGGCTGGCCTCGAACTCTTGGGCTCAAGTGATCCTCCTGCCTCAGCTTTCTGAGTGGCTGGGATTATAGGTGCACACCATCATGCAGGCCTGCACTGGGAGGTTTTAAACAGGGATGTGTGTGTGTGTGTGTGTGTGTGTGTGAAAAATCTGATTTGTATATTAGAAAGACTCCTCTGGCTATGGTGTGGAGTGTATTTAGGGGTTGTGGTGGTGAGCTGGAAGTGGGGACGCCCTCCTTGAGGGCAGACAGCATTGCTTCCTCCTCAGTCTCTAACATCTGGCTAGTGGCTGGTGCCCAGTAAGCACTGAAGTGATGCTGTGTGATGGAGTCAATCTGCAGAGACAGCAAGGTAGGATTCAAAAGTCCTCATTGCAGAATGGCAGCAGAATCACTGCTGTCACTGAGTGAGTAGGGGAATAACATTAGTTCTACTTTTCAGGCCAGGTAACTGAGTCCTGGCCTGATCAGAGGACATGTCCCTGGTCACACAGTCTTTGCAGGTAGCAGGTCAAGCACCTTCTCCTCTGTCCCGTGCTGCACCTAGGAACCGGGCTGGGGGGTAGCAGCGGTGCTGGGGAGAGTGAGGCTTGTTGGGGTCCCTCCTCTCTAGGGACCACCCTCCTCCTTTCTGATGAGGGAGGGGCCCAAAGAGGCATCTCCAGGCTTCCAGCCACAGAAGCCCATCTCACATGTCCCCTCCAGGCAATGGTGCTCCCTTTCTTGCATCTCCTTCCAGGCAGAGAGAGACGGAGACCCAGGGGGCAGCTGAAAGCTGTCTTCACCAAAGCAGCGGGGAGAGATTTGTGTGTGGCTCGCATTCTCATCGCCTGGGTATCACGCTGCTATTTAATAAAGGCCTCATTGCTTGAAGGGCCATTAAGTAACCAATGATATATTTCAACCTCACTGAGGAGGAAGACGCAGAGTTAAATCAAATTCAGACTGTGTGGAAATAAAATCCTAAAGAGACTATTCATATGCACGCCCTCTGCTAAGGGGAAGGGAACAAGCCATGGGGTCCACTCTAAGCCAGGCACTGGATAGTTGCTTTTGCATTAGTTTTCTTGCTTAAAATGTTCCAGCAATGCTGGTGAGCAGAGACTGTGCTGTTGGTTTTGTAGGTGAGGAAATGGAGTGCCTGAGACACCAGCCAGTTATAGGTAGAACTATCCTCTCAGCCCTTGGTCTCTGATCACACGGTGCCTGCTCCTCCCACGATGCCATGCTGTCCTCCTGGGGAGCGTGTCCTCTCCATAAGACAAGCAATGGTTGCTTTGTGTACCAAGGCTGAATGGCAAGGAGGTCAGCAGCCTGTGCCCGTGTAGACCATATGCTGCCCAAAGGTAGGAACCCCTCTGTCTGCCCCCACACCCTGGCACAATGTTGCACATACAGCTGGATGAAGGCTGGTAGGTTCTTCCTGCCCTGAGGAGGGGAGCGCTGGTCTTTGCCACCCTGTCATCACATTCCTTTTGTCTGTCATTCCGTCTCCTTCACTCCTCTGTCCCCTCAGAGACACTTGTCCAGCCCTACTGGAAGATTGTTTTGAGTCCATCCCGAGACCTTTGCTGGGTAGTAATGAGCAGGCAGATGAATCAGGTTGTGATTCTTCCTTGGGGTGTCACATTTAAAAGGAGACTCTGGATGACAACTTTGTCTGCAAGGGCCAAGGGGACAAGGTACCTCAGGTGGGATGAGGGCCGTGGAGGTGATGTTCTCACACTCAGTTTTTACTCATGTCCTGGAAAAGCACCTCAAGCCCTCCCTAGCCAGCCTCACCCCTGCCAGGCTTGCCGCTGCCCCCACCCCCTGTTGTGCTGTGGCCTAATAGCCCGAGGTAGTTGTGCCACCAACCTTTGCTCACACAGAGCTCTTGGCCTGGAATCGCTTTTGTTACCCTGACTCCCTGCTGGCTGAATCGGAACCCCTTTCAATATCCAGCTCAGTTATGAGCTCCATCCTGAAGCCTCACCTGCCCTGCGAAGGAGCCACTTCTTCCTGTCTTGTCAGAGCCCTTGGTGTGTCCCTTCCTCTGTATGTTGCTTTTCATGGGGGTAGTGATTTGCTTAAGAGCCGTGTCTCTCACTGAACCCTAAGAAGTTTGAGGACAGAGATAGTGTTCTGGTGTGTGTGTGTGTGTGTGTGTGTGTGTGTGTGTGTGTGATTCTCTATGCCTGGCCTAGAGTAGGTGCTCAGGAAGAGACTCTGACCCAGGAGAATGTGAGAATGTATAAGGTGGGGCCAGCGATGCCATGATGAGCAGGAGCAAGTCCAGTCCTATTACTCTCCTCTCTCTGTCTTTTGGCCTCCTTCCAGGAAAGGCTGCTTTTGTGTGGGGGTCATGCTGCTGGGTCTTCTCTGGGACTGTCCAGCAGGGGTTTTCACCTACCCTCACCTGGGAGAGTGACCAGACCCTCCTCCCCCAGAGTCCCATCCCTTCCGGCCTTTCTTTTGTTGTTGTTGTTGTTGTTTTGAGATGGAGTCTCACTCTGTCACCCAGGCTGGAGTGCAGTGGCGCGATCCTGCTCACTGCAACCTCTACTGCCTGGGTTCAAGCAACTCTCCTGCCTCAGCTTCCTGAGTAGGTGGGACTACAGGCATGCTCTACTATGCCCGGCTAATTTTTGTATTTTTAGTAGAGATGAAGTTTTGCCATGTTGGCCAGGCTGGTCTCAAACTCCTGACCTCAGGTGATCTGCCTGCCTCAGCCTCCCAAAGTATTAGGATTACAGACGTGAGCCACCGTGCCCAGCCCCTTCCAGCCTTTGTTGTCTTCTGTCCTGAACCTCTGGCTGACTAGCAGTGAACAAATGAAAACTGGCCACACTTCCTTTGCTTTGAAATGTGTCTGGCCTAGCCTGAGGAGGTAAAGCTTAAGTACTTGGGGAGTCTCCCACTGCACCGGTAGCGACCATCCTACTCATCTCTGTATTCCCAGCCCCTTGGAACAGTGCCTGACTCACAGGAGTTGCTCAATGATGATTTGTTGAACACAAAGGGGTTTTACATTTCTTGGTCTCTGTTTTCTTTGTTCACTGTGTGTATTCACTTGAGTAGGATAAACAGTTGTAAAGAGTAGGCCCAAATATGTAAGGTCTCAACATCTGGAAGTCTATTTCTTACTCTTGGGATATGCACCACTTTCACCTTGGCAGGGTCATCATTCAAGGGCCCAAGATTCATTCATCTGTGGCTCTGTCCTTCCCTGGGGCTTCTGCATCACCCACACCCAGGCACAAAAAGGGACAGAGCATGGAGGAGCACCTACAGGAGGTTTTTATAAGTGATCCCAGGAAGTGGTGCATGTCACTTCTGTGACTGGCACCCACTGGTGCCAGTCCACTGGCTGGAACCCAGGCACCTGGTCACACCCAAGTGCCAGGGAGACTGGGAAATGTAGCCCAGTGTTGTGTCCAGGAATAAGAGGAAATGGAATTCGGTGAACACCCCCCATTATCTGCCACAATGCAGTGTAGAAAAAGTGCAGGATTTGGAGTCGGCCAGAATCACCTTCAAATCCAGGCTCTGCTTCTTACTAGCTGAGTGCATTTGGGTGAGTGATTTAACTTCTTTGAGCCTTAGTTTCCTCAGCTGAGTGATGGGGGATAATAACCCCCACCTTAGAGGAGGATCGAGAGATAATGTCGGGACAGTCCCAATGGTACATAATAGGTATCCAACAATGTAACTATTACTATTAATACTATATGGATTTTTATCTTTATTATTACTGTATATCCTAGTTTTATTGATTAACAATTTAATAACATGCACATGATAACAAATGTACATAGTAGAACAGTACATCCCACCTATAGTTCCCTTCCTCAAAGGCAAACCACCTTGAGCAGTTTTCTTGGTATGTTTCCAGAGATATACATATCTAGGTATATATTGTATAAATAGCCCTTTTTATATACCTAGTGTTTTAATATAATCCACTCGATTCTCTACCTTTTACATAATTTAGTAATTTAACTGAGCTATTGTTTTGTATCATTATATATTGATTTACTGCATCCTCTTTCATGGCTACCTCATATTCTGTAATACAAATGTACCATCATTTGCTTAATTAATGCCCTATTGATACACCCTTGGCTACTTACAGGGTGTTACCACTGTATGTAAAGCTGCAATGACCATATCCTTGCATATACATATTTGTGTACTTGTGTAAGAATGTCTGTAGGATAAAATCTAGGAATCACACCATGCATTTCATTCTCTTCAAAACTAAGGCATAAAATTTGGAATGTTTTCACTCTGGTAACTGTTGTGGAGTGAAAGAATTAGGACTTGAGATTTGGCTTGTCATAAGAAGTGGGAAATTAAGTACACTGTTTACATTTAAAACCTTTTGCTCAGGCTAGGCATGGTGGCTCACACCTGTAATCTCAGCACTTTGGGAGGCAGAGGTGATCACGTGAGGTCAGGAGTTCGAGACCAGGCTGACCAACATGGTAAAACCCTCTCTCTACTAAAAATACAAAAATTAGCTGGGCATAGTGGCGGGCGCCTGTAGTTCTGGCTACCCAGGAGACTGAGGCAGGAGATCTTGGCTGCAGTGAGCCGAGATCACGCCATTGCACTCCAGCCTGGGTGACAGAATGACTCTGTCTCGAATAAATTAATAAATACAACATCTTTTGCTCACATAGACTTTTGTATCCTCATGGTGCCTTGGATTCAGATTCTGCAGCAGTAATATTGGCAGATTTATAAACCAATGCAAACCTACTCTTAGTGAGTTTATCTTCCCACATGAATGTCTACCAGCTTTCCAAAGCCCACATCTGTCAAAGAAGTCAGATTCACCGTAATACAAACAAAGTGCATATTTTGTTTTTGTTTTGAGTGGTAGAGAAGCAAACACATTTGGAGACTTTTCTGTGTTAGGGAGTTTTTATAGGTTATTTTATTAATTCTTGCAAATCCTTTGAGGTGCAATTATTATTCCTGTTTTCCATACAAAGAAAGGGATAGGTTCACAAAGGTTGAGTGACTTGCCCAAGGCATGCAGAACCAGGATTTGAACTCAAGTCTTGATGTCATTATGATATGGTCTGGCTCTGTGTCTCCACCCAAATCTCATCTTGAATTGTAATCCCCATAGTCCCCATGTGTCAAGGGAGAGACCAGGTGAAGGTAACTGAATCATGGGGGAAGTTTCTCCCATGCTGTTCTCATGATAGTGAGTGAATTCTCATGAGATCTGATGGTTTTATAAGGGGCTCTTCCCCTTTCCCCTTCCCCCCTTCTCCTTCCTGCCGCCTTGTGAAGAAGGTGCTTTGCTTCCCCTTCCGTCATGATTTTAAGTTTCCTGAGGCCTCCCCAGCCATGCTGAACTATGAGTCAAACCTCTTTCCTTTGTAAATTACTCAGTCTGGGGCAGTTCTTGATAGCAGTATGAAAACAGACCATGCTACTCTGGATTTAATTAGGGGATTCAGCAGAACATTCCCGGATATCAAATAAGTTTTACCTATTGTGTAGACATTTGCCGATCTGCAGTGCTTCTGAGAGATTATGTGGCCTCTCTAAGCTTAGTGGAGAAAGGGAGTCATGTCTGTTATGGCCCCAAGCTTGGTTTTTAACATGCTTAGTCCTAAAGTCATGGATCCAGCAATTCCCAGGTGACTAGTCCTATCTTTATGGTCAGCTCTGCTGGTTTCCACCTTTCCATGGTCTCCACCCCTTAGTTCTAAGGCAAGATTGCTGTCTCTATGACCCTGGACTCTGGCTTGTGATTTTTGTTGTCCTTCCTTGTTGTTTCCCACCCCACCCCCTACACCTTTGATCAAAATTCTCTTCTTGTATCTTCTGTCTCTTAGTAAAGGGAAATCTTTTAAAGCACCGTTTAAATTGGATGACATTATTATTACTAAGGTGACCTACAAACCGTACCACCACCACCACCACCACTACCACTACCACCACCACCACCACCACTCTGCTCCCCAGTCCACCAGCCTTTGAGCTGGTGTCACTTTAGTCTGTAGTCTTAAAGACCTCAACACTTTGGAACCTGGGTTCAGTTCTCACAGCTCCCAGGAAATCTATTATCTAAGAACAAAATTAGCACATTAACGCTCCCCCTCCTTCTAGTCCACCCCCATTTAAGAACGTCCTATCCAGAGAACCAAACTGTAATTCAATCTACTCTACACTGGGAAGGGCCTGTTTTTCTACAATATAGCTTAGAATCAGTACTTTGTGCCTGTGAATGTCTCTTTTTAAGATTTAATATATCTTTATTAACTGCTGATTGCATATTAGTACAGTCCCTCTCTTGCTGGGCTGTAAATTCACTCTTGTTTTATTATTCATTGACAAGAATTTGTTAATGACCTGATAGTGTCAGGTCACCCTCTCCATTGTCTCACCCATTCCGCAGAATAAGTCTACGATGGAGGTCATCATTAGCCCCATGTGCAGTTGGGGAAAATGCAGCTCAGAGAGGTTCATTAACTTATCTATGTTTGTCTAGTAAGTGGTAGGTCTAGGATTTGAACCCAGGTTGTTTGGATTCTAAATCCATAAGCTCTCCCAGCTGAAAGCCAAGGCTTGTAGTTTCTTATTATCTTGCTGCTTCCGTGAGTCTATTCAAGTCCTTAATTAGTGATGACTCGAAATTAATAGTGTGTTACTGAGCCTCCTGGTGTGGGAATCAGTTTTGTTTTGACAGAAAGTCACATAACCTATACTAAGAAGACATTACTTAATCCAGAATGAGAGACTGTAAAAGCCCATAGGAAATCCGGAAGAAAGGAGGGGCAGCATTTTTATTTGACTGGCTGGCTGATTGATCTCTAGAGGTTTTTATTTTTTACCCATTCCTTTTCTTCTTACAAGGCTAAATTACTTCGAGGAACTCTACCCAGTTCTTAAAATTGGCCAGGAGATTGCAGTTAAGTAAACTATTGTTTTGGGTTTTAGGTTTCCTGAAGCCATAACTTAGCATCTCCCAAACTTGTCTGATCCTAAGAATCACCTGGGGCATTTGTTAAAATTTGATTTCCCAGTAGGGGTGGGACCTAGGGACTATTTTTTTTTTTTTTTTTTTTTTTTTTTTAGCAAACCCCCTTAGGCGATTCTTCTGATCAACTAGTTTGGGAGACACTAAGTGTCACCACTGGGAATTTGGTCCCCTTTGTGGACCATCCTCTTTAGAATTAAAGCACCGGGGCTCACGTTATATTACAGTGGAGGGAACATGAATTCTGGAGTCAGAAAGCACAGGTCCCAGAACCCCAAGCTGCCCCCTTATAAATTGGGTTAATCTTGGACACATAACTGAGTGTTCTAATCTTAAGACCTCTGTGTGCCATTTCCTCTGCCTAGAAAGAAAAAATTGTTCTCCTTTCTCTCCCCACCTCTTCCCTCCTCCTTTGTCTTCTTACTCTTCAGCTTTTGGGAAAACATTCCCTGATTCCTCCCAAGCTGGGTCACTCATAATTATTTTTGTAATGAGTTCTTGTGTCTGTCATCCCCCACTAGACTCTAAGCTCCACAAAAGCAGAAACTGTGGCTCTAATGTTTATTATTGCACACCCAACACCTAGCACAGTGTAGTGTGAATGACTCAGAGTCTAATTTGTATCATCTATAAAATGGATAAATGCTATTGGTCAACAGGGGTATAGGGAGATTACATTACTGAGCGTGAGAGCAATCGTTATACAATAGGCATCTAATCAATGTTAGTTTTTGCCTTCTTTTGAGGAACTCATTTATGATTATTGTGCTGAATAGAATAGATTATAACCAAGGCTTTAAGGGTCTTTACTTGACCCACTATCCTAAAAAACTTCCAATATTCTTAACGTTTTAGAATTTAGCTTTCTTTTCCTCCCCGCCTCAAGTCAAAGTAATGTTTTTCACTGTCTTTTAACTTTGTTCTGGTGACCCATTTTGAGGTCTTTAATAATTTTACTTGATTTCCTGTGGATAACATATCTTTAAGATTTCTTTATTCAGTTTGGTGCTGAAAAGGAAAATGATATAATTGTAGATTAAACTTAATATTTTAAAAAGATTATGGATGGCAGAATGGATTTCAAAGATAGCTTTATGGAATCTCTTTTCCTGGAATTCTTTAGAAGACAAGAAGAACATTGATGTGTGAATACTCTCTCTAATCCATTATGAAATCTAGGCTGATATTAAGTGAACTAAATTCGAATTTTCTTGTTTCCTAACACTTAGGAATATCTTTCAGATATATGACTGCCTTTTAAATTTAAAGGGTATGAGAAAAACTTGTTGTTAGTAGATTCTTCCTTCTGTACATTGGCAAAGGAGTCTGTCTCATTGCTAGGGTGACCAGCTGTCCTGGTTTGCCCAGGCCTGAGGGGGTTCCTAAGACACTGGACTTCAGTTTTAAAACCAGGACAGTCCTGGGCAAACTGGGATGAATTGGTTGGCCATCCTATTCTTGGAGAAAGAATTGGAGCAACAGTGAATTAAGCATTAGCATGCTTTCCGTTGTTTTAAGAAAAAAACAGGAACCATAAGAAGTTAAAATTGCCTTTAAGAAATTCTGTGAAAGTTTTTGAAAATCAATTTTGCTTTTAAAGCCACTAAATGAAATACAGGTGATCTTAAATAAACGTATTGGCTTTTGTGCCATTTTTGAATTCAATGATAGTGATTTCAAAATAAATAGTATTGTATTTTAAAACGCAATTCTATCTTTT
This sequence comes from Papio anubis, assembly GCF_008728515.1. Taxonomy (NCBI): domain Eukaryota; kingdom Metazoa; phylum Chordata; class Mammalia; order Primates; family Cercopithecidae; genus Papio; species Papio anubis. The sequence goes on along the minus strand of NC_044988.1, from coordinate 91,750,222 downwards.
CTGTACCTGAATGGCTGCAGCTAGTGACCTGTTTTCTAGCATTAATGTCATTTTCACTGATATGTTTTGAATGGTTCATGTTTGAAGTATTTTCTTCCAGTTAAAAATCAACAATAGATCTGATGTTATCATATATGGATCTTAAAATAGATCGACTTTAAAGTAAGGGTCTTAACTCACATTAAGTTGTATATTATTTAAATCTCACAAGGTAAAATTTAAAATTATTTTAATATGTATTTATGCCTATTTTATTCCCCAAAAGTATGTAAAATGGCTTTCAAAAAGACACACACTGTTATACGTTTTTAGTTTCTTAACATTCAGGTAAAAAGCTTAGGGCAAAGGAGCAATTAAGATGATATAATAAGATAAACTCAGGCCAGGTGCTGTGGCTGAAGCTTGTTATCCCACCATTTTGGGAGGTCAAGGTGGGAGCATCTCTTGAGCCCAGGAGTTCAAAACCAGCCTGAGCAAGATAGCAGGATTCTGTCTCTACAAAAAATAAACAAAATTAGCCAGGCGTGGTGGCATGTATTAGGGAGGCTCAGGTGGGAGGATTGCTTGAGCTTGGGAGGTCAAGGCTACAGCGAACAGTAATTGAGCCACTGCACTCCAGCATGGCTGTTAGAGTGAGACTCCATTTCTTAAAAAAAAAATCTGAGGAACGTTAATATCTAGAAATGCATAATATATCATGCCTGTAATCCCAGCACTTTGGGAGGCCGAGGCAGGTGGATCACCTGTGGTCAGGAGTTTGAAACCAGCCTGGCCAAGATGGTGAAACCCCGTCTCTACTAAAAATACAAAAATTAGCCAGGCATGGTGGTAGGTGCCTGTAAACCCAGCTACTTGGGAGGCTGAGGCAGGAGAATTGCTTGAACCCAGGAAATGGAGGTTGCAGTGAGCTAAGATCATGCCACTGCACTCCAGCCTGGGTGACAGAGCAAGACTCCGTCTCAAAAAAAAAAAAAAAAAAAAAAAAAAGCCTAATATAAAGATCTTGCACAGTTTTTATAATGAGACACAGATTTGGTTTGGAGCTTTCTGGTTACCAAGGAAAGACAGAAATGTACCAAGTGGTAAGTCATATCTATCAGATCAAATAGAAGATGTTGAAGAGAAGCTTGGCTTTTCCTAGCACTGACGCTGGGAGAAACTCCCCCAGAGGGCTTCATAAAGGAGCCCCTGTGTGATGTGGTGAATAGCATCCTCCAACAGCCTCCTCTAATCAGTGCAGTGTCACAGTTTTGTATGAGATCGAGCCCCTCAGTGCACTCTGAGGTATAACAACAAAGTGCCCATTAGATTGGCTACTATATTTAATACAGTGGGATGTTCCTGGGATGTGCCCTATTGGGCTGTGCCTCAGAGTCCCCTGGTGAGCATTTTAACACTCAGATTCCTAGTTCCCTGACAGGATTACCTGACAGAGAACCACCACCTATTTAGAATTTTCAAAAGAAATTCAAAGAGGAAACCCAAATGTCTAATAAACACTTGAAAAAAATAATTCGGCCAGACGTGGTGACGCACACCTGTAATCCCAGCACTTTGGAAGGCCTAGGCGGGTGGATCACGAGGTCAGGAGTTCAAGACCAGCCTGGCCAACATGGTGAAACCCCATATCTACTAAAAATACAAAAATTAGCTGGGCGTGGTGGTGGGTGCCTATAGTCCCAGCTACTCAGGAGGCTGAGGCAAGAGAATCGCTTGAACCCAGGAGGCAGAGGTTGCAGTGAGCCAAGATTGCGCCACTGCACTCCAGCTTGGGCGACAGAGTGAGACTCCATCTCAAAAAAAGAAAAAAAAAAAAGGAAAAAAAAATTTAGTTTCACTAGTCTAATCATGCAAATTAAATGCAAGAAATGCATCTAAGAAATGCAAATTAAAATAACAATGAAATACCATTTCACATTCATCAAATTGGCAAAAATACTTAGCAATATTTAGTGGTGTTAAAAATGTATCTACTCTTCGACCCCAAAAATTCCACTTCTAGAGAAATTCTTGTCCATGTGCTCAATGAGATACAATAAGGATGCTTATTGCAGTGTTCTGTGTAATGGAAAAATTGGAAAGCACTGAAATTCCATCACTAGTGGGACGCATGCATCAATTTATGTATAGGGTTGAATTGTGCCCCCCCCCCGACAAAAAAAAAGATATGTCCAAGCCCTAACCAGTATCTGTGAATATGACCTTATCTGGAAATAGTCTTTGCGGATGTAATTAAGGATCTTGGGATGAGTTGATCCTGGTTTTAGGGTGTGTCCTAAATCCAATGACAAGTGTCTTTATAAGAGACAGAAAAGGAGAAGACAGACATATGGAGAGGAGGGTCATGTGAAGACAGTGGCAGGGATTGGAGTGATGTGTGAACAAGGCAAGCGATGCCAAGGGTTGCTGGCATCCACCAGAAGCCAGGAAGAGGCATGGAGTGGATCCTTCCTTGGAGTCTTCAGAGGAAGTCAACCCTGCTGACATCTTGATCCTGGATGTCTGGTCTCCAGAGCTGTGAGAGAATAAATTTCTGTTTTAAGCCACCAAGTTCATGGTAATTTGTTATGGCAGGCTTAGGAAACTAATACACTGATCTTCTCCCACACCCCAGGGATACCTGGAAGAGGGCATAGTTATACAGTTCTTCTTCAACAAGAAAATGGACCCATGGAGCTAATAATCTCCCACAGTGTAGTTGAAACAGTCTTGCCCTGATTTGAGGCTGAAAGAGCCCTTGGAGACCATGTAGTCCAACTTCTCCTCCCATTTTACAGATAAGGATACCCAGAAAGAGGAAGTGGTTTGCCCGAGACCTGGAACTAATGGGTTTGAATCCAAGTGGCAAAACTTGGATTCAAACCAAGATCTGATTCCTGTGTTCTTCCCACTTCAGTCAAGGCAATGGCACTAGCTTGTGTCTGGTCCTTTCGGATCTATGTGGCAGCATGGACCAGAGGAAGGAGCTCACGTGTTGGAACTGGAAGGCTTGAGTTAATGTCTTGTCTTTCCCATACTCTACCAGCATGGCAGGGAGCAGGTTATGTAACTTCTCTAACCCTTATATTCCTCTTCTGAGCAGTGAAGCTAACCTTTTCTCCTAGAGCACTGGGATTTCTGGATGGTGAGGCTTATATAAGATACTACATGTGAAAAGGTGTTTATTAAATTGTGAATCACTATACAAATAGTAGCTATCATCATTGTCATCTAGTCTAGCCTCAGATCAGGAAAGTGAAAACTCAGCAAGCGTGGTGGGAAGAATTCTAAGATGACCTTGAATGATACTCTCCCTTGTATAATCCTCTTCCCTTTGAGTGTGGGTGGACCCTGTGTCTATGATGAGACATCGCCCCTGTGACCGTGTTACATTGTAGGGCAAAAGGGAGATATCCCTGGGGCTGATCTAATCAGGCCAGCCCTTTAAAGGAAAAGAGTTTTCTCTGGCTGCTTGCAGAAGAGGAAGTCTGAGAGATGCATTCCAGCCAGTCAGGAAGAAAGCAGATACCCATATTATCAATTACCTATGGGGGTCACTATGACAAGCAGCCATGGGCAGTCTCTAGTTGCTGAGTGTGGTCCCTGGCTGACAGCTAGAAGGAAAATAAGGATCTCAGTCCCTCTGCTGCAAGGAGATGAATTCTACCAACAACCAGTGAGCACAGATGATGACCCTGAGCCCAGATGAGTGTCATAACCCTGGCAAAACCTTAATTTGAACCTGGTGATAACTGGAGCAGGGAACAGAGAAACCAGTTACACCATGGTGGATTCCTGACCTAAAGGACTGTGAACTAATAAATAGGTGTTGTCTTCAGGCACCACGTTTGTATTAATTTTTTGTGCAGCAATAGAAAGCTAATACAGGTTACACATTTTTTTTTCTGGATCACAGAGCATTACCTGCACATGTGTACATGTCTGTGTATCCCTCCAAGAAACTTCAAGCTTCTCTAGGGCTAGAGCTGCATCTCATTCATCTCTAGAGTCATTTTGGCTGGGTTTGTTCCTGGCTCTGCCACTTATGAGTTGAAAACTGAGGCAAGTTACTTTATGTCTCTGTGCCTCAGTTTCCTCATCTGTTAAATGGATATGATGATAGCACTTACCTCTAGGGTTGTTAGGAGTTTTAAGTAACTTAATACATTGAAAGTGCTTAGAGCCATGCCTGGCACGTGGTAAATGCTCAGCAAACATGGCGATAGTGGTTTTATTTTATATCCCAGCCCTTAGCCCAGTAGCTAGCATGTGATAGGCATTCGATTAATGTTTGTCAAGTGGATGAATTAATTAATTATGACTAGAATCTCAGTTTCCTGAGTCTTAATCCCACAATGTTTCTTTTAATCATTATTTGCAACAGGATACAGGCTTTTCCAAAGCTAAGTTGACTGGCTCGGTTTCTTCAAGGTGCACCGAGAAAGCATCAGATTTATCACAGCATGGAAATGCAGAAGTGTTTAAACTGGTCCCAGAGTGCTTAAGGACCTGCATGCTGTGGATGCTGACTGAAAGCCGTACATGGCCTAGCTCTGCCTTAATAGACCATGCCAGCTGATCAGGGTGACACACACTTAATGCAATTGCCTCATTATCTGGTCATCAGGGAAATGCCAGCTGTCATTGCCAACTGAACTGGGCCATCAATCAGTTTGTTCTGAGTTCATTAAGTAAATTAAAAGGTATTGCTTAAATACTTAGTAGAGGAATAACAGCTCTCATCTCAAGGAGCTAGTGAAAGCACTGGATTTGGCCACAGCTATTAGCTGTGTTGAGCTGTGAAAAATGAGATTTGGAACTTATAGCTCAACATCAGAAACAAAAGGAGGCTCCAGAATTTGATAAAGATGCCCATACATGCTAGCCCCCTCTCCCATCACTTTTGGGTAGTTATTGCTGATGATACCTTTTAAAATTCTAAACAGCAGAGTGGACTCTCTCTCTTGCAGCCAGGAGCTGGCCCATCCCTCTTGAAACTGGACCACACTGTGGTCATATATTTCCTTTCCCCTGTGGTGAGGTGGACATGAACATTATTGTTAAATCCTTGCCTGGAGGAATGAAGGACCAAATCTGAACATGACCGCTGTAGGCTTGAGCAGTTTCACATTAAAATTGGTCTTGAGGTTTATGGATTCTGGCTCCACTGAGTTCCCTGTCTGTTGCAAAGCCCTGTGGGCAGGCTTTCCTTCCTCCACATGGAGCTACACGCCATTAATTCCTCTAGCATCTGTTTCGTGCCTACTCCCTCCCAGGCACTGGGCTAGGCACCAGGAGTATGGAGATCATGAAGGTGTTCCTGCCTCAAGGAAACTTATGATCCTGCTCCTCACGGTCCTGTGCCTACACCACCTTCCTGGCTTCTAGACTTGGCAAATTCCACCTCACCTTTGACATTTCTTCCAAACCACACCTTTTCTTCCAGCAGAGTAACTCATGCTTCTGCTTCATGCTCCTGTAGCCCTTTGGCTCTCATCTGCTAGAGCCTGGGTGAATTTGCATTATCATTTGTTTACAAGTCCATCCTGAAGACAGGGACTGAGCCTTATTCTTTTCTGAACCCCCCAAGTGCCTGACATTGAGTTGATACATAATAAAGTTTGCTTGAATGAAAGACTAAGTTCGTAAAAGGGCATAACTATTCTTATGTAAGGTGTGTAGGAGGGTGGAGGTGGGGATGGAGCCAGAGAATAAATGTGGTTTTTAAATATCTCTTTTACCACCAGAGGGAGAGGTGTGTTTATAAATACCTCTTTATGTGAGCCTTTAGGTTCTGTGGTCTCAAGGCCAAAGAGAAGCTCAGGGCCTTTCCAAGCAACTTCTCAAAATGTTTTTACTTCAATTAAAAGTAGATATGATTGGCCGGGCGCAGTGGCTCACATCTGTAATCCCAGCACTTTGGGAGGCTGAGGCAGGCAGATCACTTGAGGCCAGGAGTTCAAGACCATCTGGCCAACATGGTGAAACCCTGTCTCTACCAAAAATATGAAAATTAGCTAGGTAAGGTGGTGGGTGCTTGTAATCCCAGCTACTCACTAGGAAGGCTGAGGCAGGAAAATTGCTTGAAACCGGGAGCCAGAGGTTGCAGTGAGCTGAGATTGTGCCAGTGTACTCCAGCATGGGTGACAGAGCGAGATTCAGTAAAAAAAAGAAAAAGAAAAAAAAGAAAAAAAGAGTGGATTTGAGCTTGAATCGTGTCACCTTACAGCAGATCACTTTCTATTTTTCCCTGGAACACTTTGTCATTTATTGTTCTTTCTTACTGGAGGTTTAGGAGTGGTAGTGGGAATTTATTCACAGATTCAAATCTATAGGCAGTAAAATGCCATCCTCCCTGAACACCTTTAATACAATAGTGGGGTTTCATGCAATATTTGTTCTTGGCGCCAACTGTCTAGGGCAGCTGAAAGAAGTCTCCTTCCCTTCCCACCTCTGGCCTTTGCTTTTTCTCAGTAATCACTCCAAGAACACATCCACCCATTCAGCACTTCTTTCCTCTATGATTCGTCTATGAAGAAGGCACGTGCCCTTCTTGCCTTGGGTTCTCTCTACTCCCATTCCTGAATTTCCAGTTCCTGTGGGATACCTCCATTTGATGTCCTGTTGTCCCCTCTAGCTCAGTTCTTCTAAAAGTTAATTTTTTCTCCCGTTTATACTCCCATTCCGAACACTATTGCATTAGCGGTTCTGTTGGGCACTGATATCAGGAGGTGAGGCTTGGCATAGGCATAGGCATCCAGGTGGAAGATGCAGTGCTTTGAGCGGGAATTCTGTAGCAGTCTGTTCAGCACTCTGGAGAGCTCCTAGGTGGGGCCAGGTCCCTTCTCCCAAGAATGGGCCTGAGAACTCAGTACACACCCCATCATCACCGCAGTTCTATGATAGTTAGGGAACCTCATCCATTTCTTCTAGGCTCAGTTCTGTGGGGCCTAAGAATTTAATGGGGCTGGGTTCTAGTCCTTGTTCTACGACTTACTGGATGCAGTACCAGAGGGTTAAATAAACTGGTTATTTAATTGCTCTGAGTTTAGGTTTTTCACATAGGTAAAGTGAAAATAATATATGCACCTATTTCATAGTGTTGTTGTGAGGGTGAATTGAGATAGCATGTGTAATATACACAGCACATAAATAGTGGCCACCGTTTTCATTATTATTACGGAAATTATCAGTACAATATTAATTTTTGCTACTATGTGATTGTATGACTTCAGGCTCTTGTGGCAGTGGCACATCTCTGGGAGTTTCCGGCTGGCTTTTGGGATCAGGAGGAGCAAATGAATTTGGAGCGGGGCAGAGCCCATTCACCTTTAGTTAGTCCTCTAGGAGACCTCTTCTGTCTCCCTTGGGTACATTATTTTGGCAGCACTGGATACATCGTGCTCAGCACAAGTCATTGTCGATTGCTGGAAAAGAAGAGCAGCCCCTTGTAGATTTGCAGAGTGGGAAATATCCTGCATGTGGCAAATGGGGAAATAGGCTTGAAGAGGTCTGTGAATGCCCGAGGCGGCTCCGCGAGTCAGTGGCCACACACAGGACCAGCTCCTTGGGCTCCTGGCTGCTCTCTGCTCAGTCTTTGCCTGTGCACTTTGCTTCCTTCCTCCCCAGTCTTTTGGTAACTTCCCTTTTATTCGTCAAGAGTCAGTTCAAATGGCTTCTACCTCTCCGAGATTTGGTTGCTCCTTCTGTGAAATGGGGATATGATGGCTATTTAAAAGGTGGTGTGGAGCTCTGAATGGAAATTTGACAGTATAGGTAAAAAGCTTGGCTTAGATGGTGACTGCAGGCATTATTTGTCTGACTTGTCCACTGGTTCATTCATCCTCCTATGTTGCCCTGTGATGGTTAATACTGAGTGTCAACTTGATTGGATTGAAGGGTGCAAAGTATTGATTCTGGGTGTGTCTGTGAGTGTGTCCCCAAAGGAGATTTAACATTTGAGTCAGTGGGCTGGAAAAGGCAGACCAACCCTTAATCTGGGTGGGCACCATCTAATCAGCTGCCAGCACAGCTAGAATATAAAGCAGGCAGAAAGATGTGAAAAGCCTGGACTGGCTTAGCCTCCCAGCCCACATCTTTCTCCCATGCTGGATGCTTCCTGCCTTTGAACATCGGATTCCAAGTTCTTCAGCTTTGGGACTTGGACTGGCTTCCTTGCTCCTCAGCTTGCAGATAGACTATTGTAGGACCTTGTGATCATGTGAGTTAATGCTTAATAAACTCCCCTTTATATATGTATATCTATCCTATTAGTCCTGTCTTTCTAGAGAACCCTGACTAATACATCCCCCCTTCAGCTTTGCGTCTCACCACTAACCCTCTGCTCCTATGTGTGGAATTTCTGAGCATCCCCCGAGCATACTACCTGGCTCAAAGGCATGACTTGCTTATGTGTTGAATAAATGAATTTATGGACCGGCAACACCATGTTGCCTTTAGACCAATGCTCTGGTGGGACTTGTTATTGGGGAAAGTACTGAATTGGACTGGGTTCCTGGGTAACTGGGAAAAAGCCGTCCTAAGAGAAGTCAGGTGTGACTTTCGATAAAGTTGTCTGATATCCTGGGTGGGAGGTAAGTGTTGCTGAAATGGAAACCTGATTTGCATTGTTTCCGTTTCGGTTAATAAACCATTTAAAGTTTTGATGTGGAAGAGTCTAGGTAATTTGAGGCCTAGTGGTAAATTGATATAATTTACCAACTGTGAGGAAGTAGAGAACTGGGAGATTACTGTTGATAATTTGCAGGGTATAATGGAGTTAATTTATAATTTATAATTGATATTAGAGCTCTTTTCCATGGACTGAATTATGATGGAATGGAGTGAGAGTCATTTAAAGAGATTATTTTGTTGTTTGTGTCACCCTCATGAATTGGAAAGTAGAAAAAGAACACAGAGCTAAATTGGTATCTAATCTTTTCAGAGCTATTTGCTAAATAAACTGGAATTTTAATTAAAACTGCAAGCCAAGAGGTAAATCACTTTAGAAGTTTGTGAAGTTTTTTCTTTTTCTCTTGCCTAATAATATAATTACTACTAATAAAGATTCTTTATGGGTGGGAAATTAGACAGCAGAATAAATAACTGGAGGAGGTTGCTATGGTGCGCTCAAATTATGAAAGGGGCAAGGTTATCTTCCCCTCCTACTAATGGGGATTTTTGCTCCCCATTGTTAAATTGTTTGGTAACAATTTTGATCTCATTAAAAGTATTGCAATCACAAGCGGAAGCAAGGTGGACGATGGGCCTCACCGTGGCTCTTCCAGCTTTCATTCATATGAATCAATGATAATGAATGGATTTAATAAAAAATACAACATGCTTTGGTGATTAACTCAGTGAAGGATGAATGGCACACTTACCCGGGGTATCATATTTGCAGTAATGAAGAAGAAGTGAACAGGAAAAGGAAACTTCATAGATCACAAGAATTGCCACTTTCCAGCAAAAGGTTGTTAATTACTTATCCTCTTGCTATATTTATTGGCTCTATTAGAGGATGAGTAATTATTGTGTTCCCGGGAAACCCACTGGAGCCAGACGGCGCCTTTATTACATTGGAAGGCTCTTCAGGGTGCTAGTTATCTGTGTGGGAGCTCTCCCTTCAGATTCCCGAATGACTAGGAACCTGGCGGAGGTGAGGCAGGAATGTAGCCCACGAGGAGAAGGGAAGGGGCCTGTGAAGTGTGTGAACTGTCGGAGCAGTCCTTGCACATGGAACCATGACTGCCCTTACTTCCCCATGCCTGCCCCCAGCCCTGCTCCCTGCACTTACTTTTTCCTGGCCCCAGTCACAACCCATGCTCCCTCCCCTTTCTCCCAGCCTAGGTCGGCTTCCTCATGGTCTTAACTGCTCTCAGTCTCTCTCCACTCCTCATCCTCACTCCATCCTCCCCTGGTCTGACATAGCCCTGCTTGGGCACTGGGCACTTTGCACATAGCCCTGCTTGGGCACTTCCTCCGCCTGCAGAGTCAAGCTGCAGCTCCACAGCTTGCCCTGTGAGCCCACTGTGATCTGTGTGGGCTGCGTGGACCTCTCCAGCTTTGGCTGTTCCCCTGTCCCCCCAGGCTCCAGGCATGTGGGACATCTCTGCTGTCCCAGACTCCCTCATTCATGTGTGCTGATCCCTCTGCCTGATTTCCCTTCGTCTCTTCCTTTGCGAAGGCCTACTTTACGCCCCACTCCAGTGGCCCCTCCTTGGTTAAGCTTTTTCTCATTTAGACCAGAAACCACTGCTCCTCCCTCTGGGCTCTCACACCGCTCTTTGGCACGCGGAGTGCATTTGCAGATCTGTCCACAAATCTACCTCTACCCCGACCTGGCTCCTGGATCCCTGGTGGACAGAGCCATGCTTCATGGAATGTTTTTCCTGAGGTGGGTTTGTGGAGGGCCAGCTTCTGCTTTCTCTGCCAACGGGCATGTCTGGGGACACTTCCTCTCTGCCTTTCTCACCAAGGGACTTAACTAGATGAACAATCCAGAGAATCTCAATATTCTCTAATTGGACTAATTTGACTCCTACTGTCTACCAGGCCGTTCACAAACAGACTTTCACCTATGCGGTTGTTTTCATCTTTACAACATCCCCTGTGAGGGAGGCTCTGCTACTCATCTTTCTCAGATGATGAAACCAAGGCCCTTAATAGTTGGCAGGGCTGAGATTTGAATCCAAGTCTCTGAACTCGAGGGAAGGAGCCTTTCTGCACGTGTCGGCTTTCTCCAGAGGTTACATGCCTACTCATGAAGACTCATGAGGCTTTAATACCATGATTGTACCATGTGCACATTGTACCATGTGCACTTTGCTAGTCCTGCAAAACACCCCCATCTCCTAGCTCTTTTGGGTAGCAGAAAGATGGATGAAGGAGTATAAGTATGACGTGAAGAATGATAAGAAAGAATGGAAGAGAAAAAGGAAACCAACATTTTTTGAACACCTACTATGCATCAAGCATTGTGTGCCAGGCCCTGTGCTAGGTGGTTCAAACGTATTATTAATCCTCGTAATAACCCAATCAAGTTGATGTTACTGTTCCCGTCGAGGAAACAGGCTTGGAGTTGCTCCCACAGGGAGGCTTTCCCACCAGCCCCTTCCAAAGACACTGCAGTCGGGAAGCTGTCTGGTCCTTCACCGGCATGGGGAAACGTTTTCTCACCAGCCCCATTTTCTGTAGGCAAGAGTGAGCCTGGAATTTTCCTGAGCCCCTCAGTTGGGGTAGAATTTCTCCTCTGTCTGGGGAGCAATGCTGTTCACTGTGATGTGAGCAGCAAGGCAGAGAAGTGAGCGGGCCTCCCTCTTTCAGCCTGAAAGGGACATGCCTTCTTTGGATGTGCTCACATTTGGCAGATAGAACTGTGTTCCATCTGGTCACACCCTTCAGGATTTCATCAATTTCCACCAGTATTTTCTTAGTTGGCTTGTTTTCTTGATTGAGGAAGAGTGATAGATTTTTTTTTTTTTTTGGTCCACTCTTGAAGGGCAGTTGCTTAGTCCTTTCTTTGTCTTAGTTGGCCTCTTCTGGACTTTTCTGTGCTATGTTTTTTCTTTTACAATTTTTATTGTTATAGATTCTTTCTAATTTGGTCTTGAGGTCTCTCTGTTGAGTGTGGCCACAAGCCCAGATAGCCAGTCTCTAGGAGAGCCCTGACGAAGGGGATGGTTGAGTTTGGGTGTGTGTTAGATGAGACAACACAATGAGGAGGTGAAATGGAAGAAATTTATTACTCAGAGGATCCAGAGAGATTAGGGGCATTGACTGGGGACCATCTGGAAATCTAGAGGGGACAGAGAGCGCAACCAGTGAATAGGAAGTGAGAGTGAGTGAGTGAGCAAGAGAGAGAGACACACCCCCACACACACACAGAGAGAGAGAGAGAGAGAGAGAGAAGAGAGACAGAGAGACTCTGGTGTTGGTGATTAGGTTTTGTTGTGGTCAGCAGCTGTGGGTGCACTGGGTTTTGGGTCCGTAGGATGAGCAACAAGCAGTCAGTATCACCAACAACGACATGGAAAGGAAAGTTTTAACTAGGCCAAAGGTGATGTGGTATGATTGGGTTTCAAATAACTTATGCCAGGCCACAAAATGAATGCCAAGGCAGAAACTGCAGGGTATATTAAAGAAATTTATGACATCTTCTTTGAAGTGTTTGTCACAACTCTCTGCTCTATGTGCTCATTCCATCCATCCATCCATCCATTCCCCTTAGTCGAATTGAAGGAGTGCAATCTTTGGAGATAAACCAACATGGCTTCAAATTCTGGGTTTGTCACTTATTAGCAATGCGATTATATTTCTTTATCTGTAAAATGGAGGCATTTATGTAAGATATCAGGCACATTGTTAAGTACTCAATAGTAATTATTATATTCATTATATTATAAGGATATATTTATCTTAAATTCCTTCATTCTCAGAACATGTTCTATCTCTGGGACCTTGCTCTAAAACTGAAATGGTGCATTCATTATCTATTGCGGTGTAACAAATTTCCCCAAAACTTAGCAGCTTAAAACAGAAACATCCATGATCTTATACCATTTCTGAGGGTTAGGAATCTGAGTGTGACTTAGCTGGGTGGTTCTGGCTTAGGCTTTTTCATGAAGCTACAATCAAGCTGTTGGGCAGGGCCACAGACCCTGAGTACTTGACTGGGGCTGACGGATCCACTTCCAAGCTCACTCACATGGCTGATGGCAGGTGACTTTGATTGCTTACCACGTGGGCATCTCTCTAGGCATTCCCAAAGCAAGGGGGAGTGGGGAGACTAAGGCAGATGCCATAGTCTTTTTATAAAAATATCCTAAATATCAGAAGTGATAGCTTATCACTTCTGCTGTATGCCATTGGTCATCTAGAACAAGCCTGTGACAGTGTGGGAGAGGACACACAGGGAATGAATTCCAGGAGGCAGGGATCATTGGGGACCATCTTTGAGGCTGCAGACCACAGGTAGGGGAGAGGGTAGAAAGAAGAATAAAATGTCTCTCCCCTGAAGCATCCTGTCAGGTGAGGGAGGCAGGCGTGTAAACATAAATGCCCCGTGAGGCAGTGACTATATTACTGGCACCAACAGAATGCCAGGGGAACATTGGAGAGAACTCTATTAACCTGCCTGAAGGCATCATGGAAGGTTTCCCAAGTGCAGGCACACCGCAGTGTCCTTACTCAAGAGCTGTCCTAATGACACGCGATATTTGGTTGGCGTCTTTTTAAATTGAAGTTACTTGTTGAGGTGATTTCCTTGGACATTAAAAATAATAACCTGTCTCATATAACAGCAATGTACTGTTTACAGAGTGCTTTCCCATGTGTTATCACAGTCCACATAACAGCCCTGGGAGGTGGACAGGTTTTATTACTATTGTTTTTCTCAGTTGTGGCTGAGCTGCGGAAGCTTAAAAGGGCAAAGTCACTGTCAGAGTCTCTGAGCAGGGTGTGGTGGGTTGGGCTTGAGCCCGGGTGTTGCTGGTCCATGCTTGGTGCTTTAGCCACCTCACCTTCCCTGTGTTTCCTTTGAGTACTTTGGACCCCTCATCTTAGAGCAGCCATATGGACCATTTCCCGCCTACAGATGCATTGCCCACAGACTTGCTCATATCAAAGCTTATTTGCCACCTTTATCCTCAGTCACTTGAAATGCTTTCTGTTCATAGAGAAGCTTTATGAAGAAAATCATTCACAAAGTACAGAAATGTGAACTGTGCTTTCATCAGCATTCACTGTGAAATTTCATTTTGCAAAATCCCCAGGGGGACTTGAACTTTCTGTTTGGGCCATTAGAAGAGGGACCCGAACATCAATTCCTTAAACACAGATTTGCTCAAAGAACATTTAACAGCTTCAGTTCTCATGAATGTGACTATTTTGCAAGTTTGCTTTTAGTTCTTCTGGTAAAGTGGGAAAAGATTTCGGGTCCATCCAGGTGTATACTCTGGGGGAGGAACTTGCTTTGTGACAAAGATGGTAGCATGTAGGGTGAGGGTAGGTTAGTTACAGTTATTCATCTGTGACTAATAAATAAGACTATAGCGATCTCCAAAAAGACATCTTCAGTGCTGAAGTGCATGGGCCTTGAAACTGTGCAGACCTGGATTTGATCCTGCCTCTGTCCTTACTATAATACCTCTGTGACCTTGGGAAAGTTATTTACTCTCCTAGCGCTTGGTGCCCTCATTTGCAAATAGGGTTAATAGTAGCACCTATATCATAGCCTTTATCATAGGGTTAATAGCACCTTTATCATGTTTGTGGATTAAATAAGGTCATACATGTAAAGTGTTTAACACATAGACATAGGAATAAGCATTACCTAAATGCTAATGTTAGTGGTGATGATGATGACATGTATTTGAATGACTGCTCTTTGTGAGTTCATTCATTCATGAAACATTACTGCAGACATTGCTAACACTGGTATCTGAGAATAACTAGGGGCTGTAGGGAGTCTTTGAATCTCCTAAGCTCACGTGGAATATTTTGTGCATGTGTGTGCTTTTTTTTTTTTTTTTTTCTTTCCTGGCACAAATCTCAAAGGGATTTATGACCTCAGAAAGGTTAAAAACAAAGCCTACAGGGTGCTGAAGACTTGGTGTTAGGGGTACACTGATGAGCATGGGGCTCTCCTTGTGCTTAAAGAGTTTGCGAAGAGGCCAGGCGGACAGATGTGCAGACAAGATGTTGCAGAATGACCTGTGATGGGTGTAGCGACAGAGGTCACAGACAAAGAGAGCCGAGAGATCATCATCATGGAGGGGGAGTGGATGGGCAAGCCCAGTCAGAAGATCCCAGGCGGAAGAAATGACATGAAGAAACCCAGGCCACCGAACAATAAAGTGCCGTATCCTTAAAGGATCGAGAGCAGTCACAGTGGCAGTGCGAGTGCCCAAGAGTTAAGTGACCCAACTTGAGGTGGGCAGGTTGGCAGAGGGGAGTCTGTGAAGTGTCTTTCAGATGAGGCGTGGGGCTTAGCCTTGATCCTGTGGTCAGTCCCTGGGGAGGCATTGAAGAGTTGTAAGCAAAGGAGCGATATGGTCAGAGCTGTGTTTAAAAATAAAAATCTGGGCTGAGCTCAGTGCCTCACATCTATAATCCCAGCACTTTGGAAAGCCGAGATGGGAAAACTGCTTGAGGCCAGGAGTTTGAGACCAGCCTGGGCAACACAGCGCAACTCTGACTCTACAAAAAGTAAAAGATACAGTCAGGTGCTGTGCCATGTGCTTATAGTTCCAGCTACTAGGGAGGCTGAGGCAGGAGGATCACTTGAGGCCGGGAGTTTGAAGCTGCAGTGAGCTATGGTCACACCACTGCGCTCCAGCCTGTCTGACAGAGTGAGACCCCATCTCTGAAAAAAATAAAAATAAAAATAAAAATAATGAAAATAAAAGTCTCTCATCCTGCTGTGTGTCAGGTAGACTAAAGAGGAGACCATGGAGGAACGGAGATGGGGGAGGAGGCTGGTGAGAGATGAGGCCCTGAACTAAGGCAGAGGCAGTGGGGATTCAGGAAGGAGAGAAAATTAAAAATAAGCTAGGAGATCAACCAGAGGGCTTGCTGCCCAGTGGATGTTGAGGAGGGAGAAGGTGACATGGGTGATTCTCAGGATTATGGCTTCTAATTTTCCTGTGGGCCTGGGACCTGCCAGATACCTGGTTACACCCCACTGGAGACCTGAGACAAGCATGTCAAATTGTTCCTAGCCCTGGAAATGCATAGTGTTAATGAGGGAGATAAGGATTACACATGAAATAACTAAAGAACAGCACAGGCACATCCTAAGCATAGTGAGAGAATCAGGAAGGTGATGGTGTGAACTGGAGTGGTTCCAAAGCTCTCTGTGGCGTTATATCAAATGAGCAGTTTTTAATGTTCATCTTGTCTGACCTCTCAGCCTCCCACCACTCCTTTAGTCTTGAAACACTTTTCCCTTGCTTTTACAACACGTAGTCTCTCTCTCTGTGATCTCTCTTTCCTGGTTGGCTCGCTGGGTTCATTCTTTTCTGGGGGCGGGGTGGTGGGGGTGGTGGGGGTGTGCTCCAGCACAAGGTGCAGCCCTACCTGAGCTGCCCCCTGCTGAAGTCTCATCTCCACCACTTCCCTCTTGTCTTCTCTGCTACAGCCACCCTGACCCTGCCTCAGGCTTTGCATTGTGTCAATGATAGTCCTACCTCTGTGCTTTTACACATTTATTTTCTGTCTGAACGCCCTTCCTCCCTCATCTCCTAGTCAACTCCCATTCTTCCTTCCAGTCTCAGCTCAAATTGCCCATCCTCGGGAAAAGGTTGACCATTTGATTTATTGCCCAAACTGGGATACATTTGAAAGTGCTAGGGGTGTTATAAACAATAACACCAGGACAACAGGCATACGTTGGAAGCTTCCTGGACAAATGGACACCCCTGACACGGGGTGACCTTCTCAGGCTCCCCAGATGTGATTGGGTCCCCCTGTGCCCTCGTTGCTCTTTGGTATTCCTTCCACAGCCCCTACCATGGTTTATAGTGATAACTTTGAGCACCATCTGGCTTATCGCCTTCTCCCCAGTGGACTGTATACTCCACGAAGGCAGACATATCCTGTTGTGTTGTTGGTTCCTGAGACCCTTTGCCACATAGGAGGTACTTAATCAACACCTAATGAGTACCTGAATCAATGATGGAACTCAGATTGTATTGTTCTGTGGCATGTACTAGGCACTTCCATTTCCATATCTTGGTTGGTTCTCCTCGCTATCTTCCCACGTTTCCTCATCTCCATCTCCTGAGGATAGAGGCTTGATTATGATCTCACAGTGAGTGCCAGAGACAAGTCTAGGACTCTCAGGTCTTCTGATCCCAAATCCAGTGCTTTCCCCAAAAGTGTCTGAGGAAGAGAAAAGGAAAGATGTCTACCAGATTTAGAACCCGGGTAACTGCGAGGATGGTCAGGACTGGAAAAAGATGGAGAATGGGGATCTGAGAACCATTTGTCAGCTTTCAATGCTGACAATCTGAACAGCATTCTACGCTGCAGACAGCTCAGAGTAGAGCCACAAATGGCCCCTCAGCCGCAGAGGGTGTATTAGTCTGTTCTTGCTATAAAGAGGTACCTGAGACTGGGTAATGGATAAGGAAAAGAGGTTTAATTGGCTCGTGGTTCACAGGCTGTACAGGAACAATGGCTGGGGAGGCCGCAGAAACTTACAATCATGGCAGAAGGCAAAGAGGAAGGAGGCATCTTACATGGCTGGAGCAGGAGGAAGAGAGAGAAAGGGGAGGTGCTACACACTTTTAAACAACCAGGTCTTGTGAGAATTCACTGTCACGAGAACTGCAAGAGGGAAGTCTGTCCCCATGAACTAATCACCTCCCACCAGGCCTCTTCTCCAACACTGGGGATTGCAAGTCGACATGAAATGTGGGCAGGGACACAAATCCAAACTGTATCAGGGGGCTTAAGCAGATGGTGTTTTGTTTTTATTGTGGTAAAACATACATGATATAAAATTTACCATTTTAACCATTTTTAGGTGTACAGTTCAGTGGCTTTAAGTACAATCACACTGCTGTCCAACCATCACTGTCATGCATCTCCAGAACTTTCTCATCTTCCCAAACTGAAACTCTGTACCCATTAAACACTAACTCCCTATTTCTGTTCCCTTCAGCCCCTGGCAACCACCATCCTACTTTCTGCCTCTTTGAATTTGACTACTCTAGGTGCCTCAGATAAGTAGAATCATATGATATTTGTCTTTTTGTGTCTGGCTCATTCACTTAGCATCACATCTTCAAGGTATATCCATGTTATAGCAGAATTTCCTTCTTTTATGAGGCTGGATAATTTTCTATTGTATTTATATACCATATTGTGTTTATTTTTTCATCCACTAATGGACACACCTGGGCTTTTTCTATATTTTGGCTATTGTGAATAATGCTCCTATGAATGTTGTATATAAATATCTGTTTGAGTTTCAGCTTTCATTTCTTTTCCTTTTTTTGAGATGGAGTCTCATTCTGTCACCCAGGCTGGAGTGCAGTGGTGTGATCTCGGCTCACTGCAACCTCTGCCTCCTGGGTTCAAACGATTCTCTTGCCTCAGCCTACCAAGTAACTGGGATTACAGGCGCACCACGATGCCCGGCTAATTTTTGTATTTGTAGTAGAGACGGGGTTTCGCCAGGTTGGCCAGGCTGATCTTGAACCCCTGACCTCAGGTGATCTGTCCACCTCAGCCTCCCAAAGTACTGGGATTACAGGGGTGAGGAACTGCACCCAGACTGCTTTCATTTCTTTTGGGGGATACACCCAGAACTGGAATTGCTAGATCAATCAGCCAGTAATTTTTTTTAAAACTACAGCAGCTTTCTATATTCTTAATGCACAAGGGTTCCAATTTCTCTGTATACTTGTCAACGCTTATTTCCCGTTTTTTTTTCTTTTTTAGATAGGATCTCTCTTTATCATCTAGGCTGGAGAGCAGTGGTACAATCATAGTTCTCTATAGCCTCAAACACCTGGGCTCAAGCAATCCTCTCACTTCAGCCTCCCGAGTAGTTGGGACTACAGGCATGCCACTATGCCCAGCTAATTTTTTGGGTATTTTGTTGCTGTTGTTTGTTAGATGGGGGCCCTGCTATGTTGTTCAGGCTGGTCTTGAACTCCTCCCATTTCAGCCTCCCAATGTGCTGTGATTACAGGTGTGTGCTGCCTCACCCAGCCTGTTTTTGATAATAGTTATCCTAATGGGTATGAAGCAGTTTCTTATGATTTTGATTTGCAATTTTTAAAATAATTAATGATGTTAAATATGTTTTCATATGCTCATTGCCATTAGTATATTTTAGGAGAAATGTCTATTCAGGACTTTTGTCCATTTTGTAAGTGTTTTTTCATTGTTGAGTTGTAGGAGTTTAAAAATATATTCTGAATATTGATCTATTATCAAATATATGATTTTCATGTATTTTCTGCCATTCTGTGGGTTGCCTTTTCACTCTGTTCATAGTGTTTTTTGATGCAAAAAAGTTTTTAATTTTAATCTTTGATTTACCTATTTTGTTTTTTGTTGGCTGTGCTTATGTTGTCGTATCCAAGAAATCATTGCCAAATTCAGTGTTATGAAGCTTTTCTCCTATATTTTCTGTATTTCTAGTGTTATGAAGCTTTTCTCCTATATCTTCTGTATTTCTAGTGTTAAGCTTTTCTCCTATATTTTCTATATTTCTAGTGTTATGAAACTTTTCTCCTATATTTTCTATATTTCTAGTGTTATGAAGCTTTTCTCCTATATTTTCTATATTTCTAGTGTTAATGAAGCTTTTCTCCTATATTTTCAATATTTCTAGTGTTATGAAGCTTTTCTCCTATATTTTCTATATTTCTAGTGTTATGAAGGTTTTCTCCTATATTTTCTTCTAGAGGATTTAATAGTTTTGGCTCATATGTTTAGGCCTTTGATCTATTTTGGGTTAATTTTTGTATACAGTATAAGGTAAAGGTCCAACTTCATTCCTTTTGCATGTGGATATTCAGTTTTCCCAGCACCGCTTGTTGAAAAGACTGCCCTTTCCCTATTGAATAGTCTTGTCATCCTTGTTGAGAATCATTTGATCACACCTGAGAGACTTTATTTCTGAGCTATCCTATCCCACTGGCCTCTACATCTGTCTTTATGCCAGTACCACACTGATCTTTTTTTCATTTGTTTTTGTTTTCATTTTTAAAGCATTTTTGGTTCACAGCAAAATTGAGCATATGGTGCAGAGATTTTCCATATACCTTTTCCCCCACCTGCATTCACAGCCTCCCCCACCATCAAAATCCCGAATCAGAGTGGTGTATTTTTTACAACTGATGAAACTACATTGACATGTCATCATCACCCAAAGCCCATAGTTTACATTACTGTTCACTCTTGGTGCTATTCTATGGGTTTTGAAAAATGTATAATGACACGTATCTGCCATTGTAGTATCATACAGAGTATTTTCACTGCTCTAAAATCCTCTGTACTTCACCTATTCATCTTTTCCTGCC
This sequence comes from Papio anubis, assembly GCF_008728515.1. Classification (NCBI taxonomy): domain Eukaryota; kingdom Metazoa; phylum Chordata; class Mammalia; order Primates; family Cercopithecidae; genus Papio; species Papio anubis. The sequence goes on along the minus strand of NC_044988.1, from coordinate 91,730,204 downwards.
CTCTGGCCCCTGGCAAATACTGATCTTTTTACTGTCTGTAGTTTTGCCTTTTCCAAAATGTAATTTAGTTGGAATCATACAGCATGTAGCTTTTTCAGATTGGCTTATTCCATTTAGTAATATGCATTTAAGATTCTTCCATATCTTTTGTGGCTTGACAACTCATTTCTTTTTAGCACTGAAAAATATTTCATTGTTTGGATATACTGTAGTTTATTTATCCACTCACCTACAGAAGGACTCACCTACTGAAGGATGTCTCAGCTGCTTCCAAGTTTTGGCAGTTATGAATACAGCTGCTATAAACATTCATGTGCAGATTTTTGTGTGGATATAAGTTTTTCAACCCATTTGGGTAAATACCAAGGAGAACTAATTGCTGGATTATATAATAAGAGTATGCTTCGTTTTGTAAGAAACTGCCAAACTGCCTTCTAAAGTGGCTTTACCGTTTTGCATTTCCACCAGAAAGGAATGAGGGTTCCTGTTGCTCAACATCCTTGCCAGCATTTTGTGTGTCAGTGTTTTGGACTTTGGCCATTCTAATAGGTGTCTGGTGGTATCTCATTGTTATTGTATATACTATTTCATTACCATAGCTTTGCTACAGGTTTTGACATCAGGAAATGTGAGACCTTCAGGCTGGGCGCAGTGGCTCATGCCTTTAATCCCAGCACTTGGGGAGGCCGAGGTAGGTGGATGACCTGAGGTCAGGAGTTCGAGACCAGCCTGGCCAACATGGTGAAACCCAGCCTCTACTAAAAATACAAAAAATAGCTGGGTGTGCTGGCGGGTGCCTGTAATCCCAGCCACTCGGGGGCTGAGGCAGAAGAATCGCTTGATCTGGGAGGCAGAGGTTGCAGTGAGCTGAGATTGTGCCACTGCACTCCAGCCTGGGTGACAGAAGACTCTGTCTCAAAAAAAAAAAAGGAAGTGTGAGAACTCCACTTGGTTCTTTTTTTTTTTCAAGATTGTTTTGGCTATTTGGGGTCCCTTGTAATTCCATATGAATTGTAGGGTGGATTTTTTTATTTTGAAAAAAAGTTATTGGGATTTTGATAGAGACTGCATTGCATCTGTAGATCATTTTGGGTGATACTGACATCTTAACAATATTAACTCTTCCAGTCTATGAGCATAGGATATCTTTCTATTTATTTGTATTAATATATTCTTTAATTTCTTTTACAAATATTTTATAGTTTTCAGTGTACAAGTCTTTCACCTTTTTGGTTAATTCCTAAGTATTTTATTCTTTTTGATGCTATTATAAATGGAATTCCTTAAAAAATATCCTTTTTGGATTGTTCGTTATCATGTATGAAGACACAGCTGATTTTTATGTGTTTATTTTGTATCCTGCAACTTTGCTGAATTTGTTTATTACTTTTAATATTTTTCTGTGGAATCATTAGAGTTTTCTACATATGGGATCATGTCATCAACGTACAGATAATTTTGCTTTTTGTTTTCTAATGTGGATACCTTTTATTTCTTTCTCTTGCCTATTCTGGCTAGAATTTATAATACTATGTTGATGTTAAATAGAGGTGGGCATCTTTGTCTTATTCCTGATCATGGAGGAAAAACTTTAAAGCTTTTAGTATTTTACCATTGAGTATGATGTTAGCTGTGTAAGCGGACAGTTTTTAAAGGAGCTTAAAAAGAGGTAGGATTATGAAATCCTGGGACTTATTTAAAATTATGTCCCCCATATTTCTAGCACATAGTCTAACATATAATAATTCCTGAGTGAATGGACATGTTTTTAAAAATGGTGGTTTGTCAAAACTGAATGAGCTAAAGATGCCTCTAAATGGAGGATCTATTTGGTGTTTATGAGGGTGGTAAGGATTGAAGAGTGATGAAAAAGGAGATAAGAGTCATTGGGTTGCCTGCTGACAAGGTGTTAGTTCCTCATTGTGGGCAACAAAGCCACTTTACCCTTTGCGTGGGTAGCCTGCTTAATTCTGGTTATTTTCTCCTTCTCTATATTAGCACTTAACAACTAGAAGAAAATAACATATGTTGTATCTCTTTGTATTTGTGAGTACTGAATTAATAACTTACAGCCTATTGCATAAAAAGAAAATGAGCAAAATGCTATAAATTATAGATGGAAGTTGTTAATATGAGTAGAGTGTACAACATATGCCTCACTGTGCACAGCTTTGAAAGAATGTGACTGATTTAAGTGACTTGAGTCTGGCTTCATTTCAATGTGGAATGGATGGAAAGCATTGAGTCACCACCATTTCATTAGTAAGGCTATGTTCTTCCATCGGACCTTGGCTCCCCAACTTGAAGTAGGTAAAAATTCTGATTACCTGTAGTCCTAGAATGGGAAAATCAAAAGATTTTTATTTAATGTGTTAGCATTCCTATTCGCGTGCACTTTTAACAAGCAAATTCTGATATGAACTAACATGGCCTCCCTTTTCTCCTTTAACAAGGTAATCTGAGTTACAGATTTAAAAAATAGGTTCATTAAATGCAGAGCTTGTTGATAACTTTGAGAAGCAGCAGGATGTAGTGGAAAGAACAGGCACTTTTGTCTCAGTGAGAGATTTTCTGGCTGCAAATAATTGAAACTCTATAGCTTGTGCCAAACAGGATTTTAGAAGACCAAAAAGGTATTCTCAGGATACAAGGCTGTCTTATAGGCTCATGCGGGTCTGAGGCCACTCAGTCTGTGTTTCTAGGGTTATGTGGTCTCATCTCTGCCTTCCCTCCCACACCTGCTCCTTTCTTGTCTCTCAGCAGACTGTGCACATAGCCAAACACAGCTGCCCTGCCGTGGCTTTTTATCCCTGCCAGTTGAAGGGCCAGCAGAGGCTGCCTGGCGTCTCTGATTTCCAGATTCCTAGAAGAGAGAATCTGGTTGTCTCATCTTGAGTCAGATGACCACTCCTGATTTGTTCATTTATTAATTCAGGAAGTCTTTACGAGTTTCAGGAACTGTTTTAGGCATTGGCATTCATCTCATCTTCATGGAGAGAGAGAGAGAGAGAGAGAGAGAGAGAGAGAGGAAGAGGGACTCTGAAAGCTTATTCTTTTGGGCTCGGTTGAGGGTTGTAATTTTCAGAGGAAGGGACGTATGGGCTTGGAATTTGGATAGACCCAGACTCAAATCCTGGTTCCTCCTCTTACCAGCTCTGTGTGGCCCTTGGGCATGTTAAATTACCTCTGTCAGACCCAAGTTTTGAATCAGCAAAACGGGAGTAATCCTTTATAGGGTAGTTATAAGGATTAAGGTGAAATGGTGCCTGCAAAGCCAGGAGTGTAGTATCTGCCACATGTAATCAGAGCTCTACCACTTGGAACAAGTTTTTAAACCTGTCTGAATCTGTTTCCTCATCTGTAAAATGGGAAAGAGTATCACTTACCTCATATGTGTATTAGAAGGATTAAACCATGGTAAGTGCACCAGGGTGCCGGGAATTTGTACGTAACAGATACTCAGTGTGGTCACTGCTCTTCTTATTCTTATTGTGAGTCACATTTTTTCTCTTCTAGTTCCCATTTGGCCGGCGCTTGCCTTGTGATATCTACTGGCACGGAGTTTCGTTTCACGACAATGACATATTCTCCGGTCAAGTGAACAAGTTTCCAGGTATTTGCTGTTATTGTTGACATTTAAAAATGTTTCTAGGGCCAAATCTCAGGTACACTTTTCTACAAAAATATGACAGTTATTTTTGAGATCAAACTTGGGGACTCTTAATTGGGAGTTGCTGTATTCACTAGCTATTAAGGATTTAAGGGCCGGGCGCGGTGGCTCAAGCCTGTAATCCCAGCACTTTGGGAGGCCGAGACGGGCGGATCACAAGGTCAGGAGATCGAGACCATCCTGGCTAACACGGTCAAACCCCATCTCTACTAAAAAAATACAAAAAACTAGCCGGGCGAGGTGGCGGGCGCCTGTAGTCCCAGCTACTCGGGAGGCTGAGGCAGGAGAATGGCGTAAACCCGGGAGGCGGAGCTTGCAGTGAGCCGAGATCCGGCCACTGCACTCCAGCCTGGGCAACAGAGTAAGACTCTGTCTCAGAAAAAAAAAAAAAAAAAAAAGAGGATTTAAGGATTGGAGACAGACTTTTAAAGGTTCAAAGGCAGGCTTTCTTGGTCTAATTCCACTGGTGGAAGAACATGGTTTCCACTTTTTGGGTTATACATATAATGTGGGGTTCTAAGGAGAGGAATATATTCTCAAAATGAAAAAAAATAGAACATTTCACTCTTGCAGGAAACAAAAGTACCAAAATTCTAGGCATATGTCATAGAAATGGGGTATCAGCTTCCCTTTTCTTTAAGTATTATATTTGGAAGTATCATTTTTAAAACCAAATATACCAGTCTCCATACTAAGTACTACAGCCTGCAGCCAGCCTCTGCCTTTTGCCTAATGACATTATCTCAGCAAGACTTATCCTACAAGGAGAAATCTTAATGCTAGAAAAGCGTCATAGCCAGAACTAAGATATCCTCCCTCACTCCACTACCAACCTCCCAATACAACTTTTTTGTTTTGCGTTTTAATCTCTACCACTTTTTTGAGATGGAGTCTCGCTCTATGGCCCAGGCTGGAGAGCAGCAGCATGATCTTGGCTCACTGCAACCTCCCAGGTTCAAGCAATTCTCCTGCCTCAGCCTCCTGAGTAGCTGGGATTATAGGCCTGCACCACCACACCCGGCTAATTTTGTATTTTTAGTAGAGACAGGCTTTTGCTATGTCACGTTGGCCAGGCTGGTCTCAAACTCCTGACCTGAAGTGATCCACCTGCCTCAGCCTCCCAAAGTGCTGGGATTACAAGCGTGAGCCACTCTACCGGGTCTCTTTGTTAGTTTTGATGGCTGAATGAAGAGGATATTTAAGATGGTAGGACAGCTTAGGGAAGAGCACTGGATTAAGCTGGGTATGATGCAGTCAAAGGGCCTTCCACTTATTTTTTAAAATGTTAATATATTTCACAGACTGTATTATAATGTCATAATAAATAATTTCTAAAAAGAACATCACCCTGAATCCCATGTCTCATTTAACAAAACAGCGATGTGAATATTTCTATATTTCCTCCCAAACCTTAAACATGTTTACTCATCCTTTTTGCATGGTTGCAGTCCTAGTGTAGTAGCCTAAATATAAGGTGTTTTCTCTTAGTATTTTATCAATTTTACCTATTTTAAAGGGAGAATCAGTTTACTCTTTCCTTGACATTCTACCCCACGTCTTTAAGAAAACACATTGCAGAAAACACAATAGCCCGTACGTTATACACTGGGTGGTAGTTATGCCACATCCACTAGGGGTTTTCACCTAAGCATGCAGTCTTACAAGTTCACTATCACAGACCACACTTGGCTCAGATTCACTTAGAAGGATACAGGGCAGGAAACACAGCTTGCTGGCCAGTCAGTGTCAAGCATTTCTCTTCAGTGGAGTGTTTGCAGGAGTTCCAGGGACTAGTCTCTGGCTCCTCAAGTGAAAGCTCAGGTGCAAAAGGACTAGATCCACATTGGCGGATATGAGTCTTTCTTGGCTTAGATGCCCCAGAGGAGCCAGAATCTCTTAGAACTGCTCCGTAGTATGGCTTCTAAGGTCCCAGCAAGGGTCATATTAAGTTATAAGAATCGTCGCACTCAGAAAAGCTTGGAGCTATGGCTTTCTACTAGATATTTATGCAATTTACCAAGTCAGGGATCATTTTAACCATATGCTTTGTGCCTAGTAATTCAGCTAACATTCTGCCTTCATTGTTTTCTAGGGGAACCGAGATAGAAAGTTAACCCAAGGTCAAATTTATCCTTAGAGAAGGAGAAAGGGTTTTGTTACAGAACAAGAATGATTGTTGCAGCCAGAGTTCTTGCCCAACAGTTTAATGGGATAGCTATTATTTTTTGCGTCTTGCTGCTCAGAAAAGGATGCTTTGTGATGCCACTTAAAGGACTTATTAGGATGTTGGAAGAATACAGTTTGGAAGAGAAAATGCTTTAAATGAGGACTGAGTTCCTAAGACATGAATCATCAAATGAGGCTTCATTTACATTTTCCCCATTTGCTCATGCCTCACCTAGTGGCTGAGAGTAGGAAAGAAGTAGCTATAGATCTACATTCAGAATACAAATTAGAAATATAGAATGAAGTACCCCCCCAAGGATTAGTTTCATTAAAGGTGCTAGAATGATATTCATTCCAAACAAGCAAGTTTGCCCCATCCTGTATTCCACATGTCAGTGATTGGAACATAGACTTTTCCACTTTACTAACAGAAATTAATTAGTTCTAATGACAAAGAAGGCTCTTGAACCTCTAGGCAGAGGAACAGTACTGCCACACCCTCTGCCCTGTGAAAGGTAGTAATCCTCAGCAGAGGGGTGATTCCAGAACAGTCTGTCCTCTGATACCAGTTTGTGTCCAAGCTTATTTTCTGTCTCTCATATATCCCATAACTCTAAATGCACTTTCTATGCATTGTATATTACTTAGGGTAAGTTCTAGTGGATATCCCAGGCAAGTATAAACACTATATGTGCTGGGTCAACTGAGAACAGATATATACACATGGAAGTGATTAATTTTGTTTGTGTCAGCACATTAGATTTTAGTCACTTTTCTATGGGTAATTTCCTGGTTCAAAATACATTATTATATTTTGGCTGATGAATTAAGACTTTCTATGAAAATAATCTGATTTAGATACGTCTAAAGAAAGTAGATGATTAGATATGTCTACTTTCTTTAGACATATCTAAATCAGACATATCAGATTAGACATATCAGATTTAGCTCTAAGAAAGTCCAAAACTGTCCATTCTCAGCTTCTGAGCAGGTCTTTTGCTGAGCTTCAGGGTCTGAGATGTATGGCATCACATGGCAGGTGGTACCTGAGAGCCCACCTGAGAAGGAGGCTTTCTGCTGGAGAGGGAGGGAGCTTCAGTGAGGAACATGTGGGGACAGCCATCTATCAAGCATTGGTCTGGGCTCTGGAGCTACAAAGACACAGAGAAAGGCATGTAAAGAGAGAAGAAAAATGCAGCCTAAGGGCTATGCTGGAGGAAGCTGGAATGCTGTGGAGGTCTGGAGCAAGGGCAGGCAACCTAACCCAGATTTGCCCACGGAGCAGCAGGGTGAGAGATCCTGGAGAAGAGGACTGGCGTGGAAACTGAGCCTCCAGGATGGATGGGCCCGATCCCCATGCCAAACAAGGGAGCAGAGTTGGTGCAAAGACAGAATGCCTTGAGCATATTGCTCATTCAGCAAAGGGCAAGTGGCCCACCATGGTTAGAGGGCATCAGGTGAGCGGGGTAGGGGAGGGGTGATGAGCAGGAACCCAAGTATAGCATTGTTAGAGCCTGAAAGTCATGGGGAGCCACTGAGGAATTTTTAAGCCAGACAGTGACATGGGTCAGCTTGCATGTTAGCAAGATCAGCCAGAGGGACACATTAGAAATGGGTGAGACCGCTGACAGAAGAAACAGAGATGTAGCTAAGAGTCTGCTACAACATCCACCCGAGAGATGAATGAATCAGGGGCAATGGGAATAGAATAGGATGGATCTGAAAGTATTTATTTGTTGTTTGGTGGTTCTGATGTGTTTTTGCCAAGAATTATTGTTATAAATAATATTTTGATTGAATAGTGCTCCAAGTATAGCTCAGTTTTGATTTGTTTTGTTTTATGTTAACTGGGTGAAATAGGGCTGCCTGGGCAGACCTGAGATTGAACTGTTACGCTCTCAGTTAACTTGAATGGGATGAGACCCACCAGGACTTGAGACTCCAGCATAGCAGACGGAAGCACCCAGGCCTGCCTCAGAAGGAGGGGCAGGAGGTAAGCCCTTGGTGTCAGAGACTCCCACCTGAATTAGGAAGTTTTCCTAATTGATAGGGGAACTGCCCTCATAGGGACATCTAGGGAGAGACCTTATTGAGAAACCTAGGTGGACAGTCAACCTCGAAAGGAGCTGTTGTTAGGTAGCAGGACCCCAGACACTGGGCTAAAGACACCGACAGGAGGAATCCAGCCCTTGCGGAGTGGGCTTGAGGGGAACAGAGGAGAGGCTGGAGAAAGGAGGGGCATTGGAGAGAACAAAGAAAAGGCCTCAACTCTGTGCATTGCTAAGGCAGCCGCTGAGGCTCCAGGAGCAAAAGATAAGGTCACCAACATTTGGAGACAAGCAATAGAGCACTGGAAAAATGGGTAAAATTCTTCTTATCTGATTGGAATACAAAGTCTAGGTCAGACTTTTAGCAGAAGGGAACTGGGGGTTAGACCTAGAGCTTCTATCTCAGATCGGAATTGGTCCTAGAGCCCAGGGAGGGGACACAGGTGACAAGGGGTCAGGTGCTGCAGCTACTTAGGGAAACGGGACAGGGCCTGGAGCCAGTAGGGCCTGAAGTCAGCAGAGCTGGCCATGACCTCCCTTCTCACAGATTTTCTCTGGGAACATGTGTCCTGGATCAGCTAGAAACCCTGCTGTGCTTGTCAGGGTCATAATGAGAGAAGATGCCACTCCCACACCTGTCTCTGAGCCACCTCCAGAGGTGGAGATGCCAGCAGCTTCCATGTGGGTTCTAGTGAGGGGCCAGAAACTGCCTGGTGGCACTGGATAGTAGCACAGCTTAGATATGGAGGAGCAAAGGTTTGGTGCTAAGTGGAATGAGAGAGGTCTACACCAGTGCCTCCTGGAGACAGGCATTCAGGCAGGGTCGGAGTGAGCTGCCTCCCGCCTGCAGGCAGGAAGTGCCTGGCTTCCAGGGGTGCTTCTTAAGTTGGCCATTTTCAGTAGAAAACTGCCTGGAGACACAAAGGTAAACTTGGAAACACTTATTAGCTGGTGTGGGGCCTGATGATGCACATTACAGAAGGAGCCATTGCTGATATTAAATGAATATTGACTGAATTTGCAGGACATACATTTTCACAAAACTTTTCTGGAGCACCCAGACTGCCCTCATGTACTCACAGCCCTCTGGGTTGTGTGAGCCCTTCTGACCTGCTGAGGGATTTTGGAGGGAGAACCTTCCCCTGGCACAACGACTTTAAAATGCAGAAAATACCACAACAATATTTGGTCAGGAGGCATCCTCTATGTGGAGTAAGGTGCTGTATTACAGTTAGTTATGAAGGCTTTCAGTTCAATATGGTAACTAAAATGTTAGTCAACCTCAAGCAAAAGGATTCCAAAAAAGTTGAAGTTTTGCTTTGTTTACCTTGTGGTCAGCTCTTGTGTTTATAATGCAATGATTCTAATTTTGTGGGGGAATAAAAGGAAATAGCTGTGATTTTCCAGACTCCCTTCTTGGGAAGCTCAGAACAGTGTCCTCAGTGAGTTTTCTTGACTATTGAACAGTTCATGTTAGAGAACAGTTTATTAGTGCTTTTTAAGCTCCTTTATTTCTTACTTAATCCTTCCCTATATCCTTCTAAACAACAACTAAGACCTGGACACTGACATCTTGAAGCTGGGACCTTTAGATTTATTGCACTTTTTAATATGCTGATGGAAGCAAGAAGGTGGTTCTTAAAACTTTCCTTCACAGATGTTTACCCTTTACTTTCTGAATGTGGGAATTTAGAGGAACCTCATTCATTCTGACTGCCCATTTGGAATGTGTGATAATTTGGGCATGCCAAGCTGACATGGAACTTCGTATTTTCTATTAAAAATAGTTTTGCTAAGCACATTTCGAGTGTCAGTAATGGAACTGTTTGGTCTCTTTCAGGGTAAAGGACATTTTTAGCCTTCATTTTTGGCAGTGATATTTGTCTTAAGAGATAAACATGATAGCTGGGTGTGGTGGGCACGTATGTAATCCCAGCACTTTGGGAGGCTGAGGCAGGTGGATCACCTGAGGTCAGGAGTTTGAGACCAACCTGACCAACATGGTGAAACTCCTTCTCTACTAAAAATACAAAAATTTGCTGGGTGTGGTGGCATGCACCTGTAATCCCAGCTACTCAGGAGGCTGAGGCAGGAGAATTACTTGAACCCAGGAGGCAGAGGTTGCAGTGAGCTGAGATCGTGCCATTGCACTCCAGCCTAGGCAACAAGAGCGAAACTCTGCCTAAAAAGAAAAAGAAAAAGAAATAAGGATGATGCCGGGCATAGTGGCTTACGCCTGTAATTCCAGGGCTTTGGGAGGCCAAGGCGGGTGGATGGCTTGAGCCTAGAAGTTCAAGACTAGACTGGGCAATAGTGAGACCCTGTCTCTACAAAAACAAAAGCAATACAAAAATTAGCCAGGCATGGTGGCACACACCTGTAGTCCCAGCTACTCAGGAGGCTGAAGTGGGAGGATCACTTGAACCTGGGAGGCAGAGGTTGCAATGAGCTGAGATCATGCCACTGCACTCCAGCCTGGGCATTAGAGCAAGACTGTGTTTCAAAAAAAAAAAAAAAAAAGAAAAGAAAAAAGAAAAAGAAAAAAAAAAGAAAAGAAAAAAGAACGAAACATGTTAAAATTGATAATAATTTTTACCTATTTGCTTAAAATTTGCTACACTATATAGTACTCAGTTTCTTCTCTTGTCAAAGTTACTAGTGATGTGAAAAATCCACCATTCTTTTCATGTTTTATAACAGTGAGACATTTTAATTCCCTCTGGGCAAATTAATGAGATAGGATCAATGTCAGTGTTAGTCCTTATAACTGAGGAACTCCTACAGATTGCATTTTTTCCCTGAAAGTATAAATCATGGTATTCTTTTTATTTCCTGTCCTTCATTCAAGGAGACAGATTTTATGCTGAAAGATGTGTGTTTTCCTATTTCATGCCTTTAATACTCATGAAACAGTAAAAGAAAGAAACTTAATTAAGCCTCTCATAATGTAACCAGAGTCCACTAGATAATATTCTCTAGGGTGCAAGATGGAAGGAATCCCAGAAGCATGTAGGGTGGCCCCAGATTAAAGAAGGTATTAAATTTTAAGTGCAAGATATAAATGGTTCCCTATTCATTACCTAAGGAGGTGACAAAGAATAAACTAGGTGAAAACTCATTCCTTCAAACTGATGCTTCATTTTTATAAAGAGAAAAGAACACTCATCCATTACCTCAGGTTTTTCATTAACTCAGTAGTTCTTTCCAAACCATGAGTCACCGCTGTGGGGAACAACTCAGACCTTTTCTAAAAATCCTGCCTGAAAAAGAGAATATGTCGGGTGGGTGGTTTTAAAAGTCCCAAATAATGGCTGTTTTATAGCTAGTAGCCCACTGTTGTTAAAACCTCACAGCGTCTCTTCTCCCCAGGCATGACGGAGATGGTGCGTAAAATTACTCTGAGCAGAGCAGTGAGAACCATGCAGAATCTCTTTCCTGAGGAGTACAACTTCTACCCTCGCTCATGGATTCTGCCTGACGAGTTCCAGCTCTTTGTTGCTCAGGTAGATGGCACTCCGTCCCCATGACCCCTGAATTATATTATGGTTGCAACTGTGTCCTGGGTCCTGTGTGCTGGGAGCTGGGGCAGGGGGTCCCAGGAAGCTGAGACTAAGGGAGCGTCTTAACAGTACACAGTAGGTGTTGACAGCTATCAAAACAGCTTGCAGAGTTGAATGAGTAGGGTGACAGGTAGGTAAACTGAAGAAACTGGTCTTGACACAAGGAGACAGATATCAGAGCTGGATCATGGAGTCAGGATGCTGGAGAGCCAGGGAGCTGGAGCCAGAGCAGGCAGTTGGGCCCCCAAGTAGAATGGGGCCACTGGGGGAATCCTAGAGCCGTGGCCTCCCCAGCTTCCTGTGGCCTGAGATGTGGGAGGTCAGGCTCTGTTTAAAGGCCAGGGAGCAGGTCTGACAAACTCATGGGGAACCTTTTAAGTGTTTTGCTTTAAACTTGTTCCAGAATCAATTGTCAAGTGACCCATTCCATCTCGAAGCACTACGTTTGAACATGTAATACCGTGGAGCCCTCACCACTGATTGTGAGGTGGAATCAGTAGGGAAGTGGAACTTAGACCTGCCATTTTTGTTAGCCTTTTGGCAGTTTCATTTAGAATCCTTTGAAAGCCTTTGTGTGCAAATTTCACAGTCTGGCCCATAACTCTGGGGTAACTATACAACCAATGCCTGTCTAATTGTGATAAGGCTAACACCATTTACAGGTCCTGCTATGTTCCAGGCTTTGTGCTAGAAGTTTAACATATTTTACTTATTTTTATTTTTATTTTTGTGTTTTTGAGATGGAGTGTTGCTCTGTTGCCAGAGTGCAGTGGTGCGATCTTGGCTTACTGCAGCCTCTGCCTCCTGGTTCAAGCCATTCTCCTGCCTCAGCCTTCTGAGTAGCTGGGACTACAGGCGTGTGTCACCGCACTGGCTACTTTTTTTTTTTTTTTTTTGTATTTTTAGTAGAGATGGTGTTTCACCACATTGGCCAGGCTGGTCTTGAACTCCTGACCTCAAGTGATCCACCCGCCTTCACCTCCCGAAGTGCTGGGATTACAGGCATGAGCCACCACACCCAGCCCACATTATTTCTTTTAATCTTCACAGCAATCTTGTGAGGGTGGTTTTATTATTATCCCCATTTTATGGATGAGGAAACTGAGGCTTTGAAAAATTTAGCAACTTGCTTGATAAGTAGGATTTAAAACCTAGAGCTATTTCAAAGGCATATGCTTTCTATAGTCTATTTTATTGCCTCTGTATTGTTTTGGTTTTAATATTGAATTATAAAACTTGTAATAAAATTATACTTTACTAAACACAAAAACAGCTCGAAGTGATAATTTTTAAAGAACGTTTTCTGTGAGATGGTGGTCACGTGGGTTTATATACATTGCTTAAAATTCATGGAACTATTAACGTAAAATGGGTGCATTTTATTGTATGCAAACTATGCTTCAATAAAGTTAATTTTAAAAGATAACTCTCAGCTGTTCCTCATAATTACCCCCCAATATCTCTCTTCTGTGGCTCTGCTCATGCTGTTGTTGCTATGTGGAATACCTTTCCTTCCCATCTTTACAGCTCTGCATCCAACTACAGTCATGAGTCACTTGACGGGCACACATTCTGAGAAAAGTGTCACTGGGTGATTTCATCGTTGTGCCAACACCATAGAGTGCACTTACACAAACCTAGACGGTGTAGGCTCTTACACATCCAGGCTATCCAGTATAGCCTATTGCTCCTAGGATACAAACCTGTATAGCATGGTACTGTACTTAATACTGGTAAGTCTTTTTTGTATCTAAACATAGAAAGGGCAAAATACTGTATAAAAGTTAAAAAATGGTACACCTATGTAGTACACTTCCCATGAATGGAGCTTACAGGACTAGAAGTTGCTCTGGGTGAGTCTGTGAGTGGATAGTAAGGGAATGTGAAGGCCTAGGACATTATACTACTGTAGACTTCAGAAACACTGTATGTACACTTAGGCTACACTAAATCTATTTTTAAAAAATTTTCTTTGATAAGAAATTAGCCTTAGCTTACTGTAACTTTTTACTTTCTAAGCTTTTTAATTTTTAAAAACCTTTTAGACTGTTTTGTAATAACACTTAGCTTAAAACACAAACACACTGTACAGTTATACAAAAAAAATTTTTCTTTTTATTCTTATTCCATAAGCATTTTTCTATGTTTAACTTTTAAAATTATTTTTACTTTTTAAATTTTTTGTTAAAAAACCAAGACACAAACACATACATTTGCCTAGGCCTACACAGGGTCAGGATCATCAGTATCACTGTCTTCCACCTCCACATCTTATCCCACTGGAAGGTCTTCAAGGGTCAGTAACATGCATGGGGCTGTCATCTCCTATGATAACAGTGCTTTCTTCTGGATACCTCCTGAAGAACCTGCCTGAGGCTATCCTACAGTCAACTTTTTTTTTTTTTTTTTTTTTAGAAGTAGAAGGAGTACACTCTAAAATAACAATAAAAAGTATGCTATAGTAAATACAGAAGCCAGTAACATAGTAGTTTATTATCAAGTATTATGTACTGTGTATAATTGTATTATACTGCACTTTTATACAACTGCCAGTGCAGTAGGTTTGTTGACACCTGCAGCACCACAAACATGAGTAATGTGCCGTGCTACAAATCTAAGATCACTGATTTTTAAATCTTAAAGCAAATTTCCTTCTAGGCACTGCTATGGATACATCTCAGGAATTTTTGTATATTACATTTTCATTATAATTCAGTTGAAAATATTCTCTAATTTCTCTTGGGATTTCTCCTCTGCCCATGGGTTATGTAGAAATGTGTTGTTTACTTTTTAAGTCATTTGGGGACTTTCCAAGTATTTTTTGTATTGATTTCTAATTTAATTTTGTTGACAGCAGAGAGTATATTCTGTATTATCTCAGTCTCTTTAAATTTATTGAGAGTTTTCTTATGGCTTATATATTGTCCATCTTGATGAGTGTTTCATGGCACTTGGAAATAATACGTGTTCTGAGGTTGTTGATGTAGCGTCTTATAAGTGTCAATTAGGTCAAGTTGCTATTGGTGGTATTCACATCTTTTTTACTGCTTTACTACTTACTTGTTCTATCAGTTACTAAGTTAGTGTTGAAATTTCCAGCTTTAATTTTGGATTGTCTGCTTCTCCTTTTAGTTCTGTCAGTGTTTTCTTCATGCATTTTGGAGCTCCGTTATTAGCTTGATGATTTGACTCCTTTATCAGTAACTTGTCCTGAAGTCTATTTTGTTTGATATTAATTTAGCACCTCTAGTTTTCGTTGGCTTAGTATTTGCATGGTATATCTTTTACCATTATTTTACTTTTAACCTATCTGCATTTTTAAAGAGTGCTTCTTGTTGACAGCATGAAATTGGTGTGGTCTTTTATTCAGTTTGACAGTCTCTGCCTTTTGATTTGTGTGTTTAGTCCAGTTAATCTTAATATGTAATGCTAACTGTTGGATTCAAGTCTATCGTCTTACTATTTCTTTTCTATTTATTCTTGGATTAATTGAATATTTTTAGTATTTTATCTCTTTTTTAGGCTTCTTAGCCATACATCTTTTCAAAATCTTTTTGGTTTTCATCCTAGCCCTGGTATCTAGGGTTTACAATGCATCTTTAACTTACCACATTAGCCTTTGAGTATTACATACTTCAAGTAAAATATTAGCACCTTACAGCAGTATAGTTCCATTCCCGCCCTCATCCTTTGTGCTATCGTCATCTGTTTTACTTCTAACAGTGTTATAAACCACACAATACATTGTTATTATTTTTGCTCTGAAAAGTCAATTATCCTATAAAGAAACTAAAAAATGGGTACATTTGTCTTTTATACTCACTCATGTATTTACTATTTCCCGCATTCTTCATTCTTTTGAATGGGTCTGGGATTTCATTTGGTATTATTTTCCTTTGGCCTCAATAATTCGCTTCAACACATTTCTTGCAGTGCAGGTCTGCTGGTGACAAATTCCCTCAGCTTTCATTTGTCTGAAAATGTCTTTATTTTGCCTTCAGTTTTTAAACTGCTTTGAAATAATTTAAAACTTAACAAAAAAGTTGCAAAAATAGGACAGAGAGAGACCCCAAATTCTTCATCTAACTTCCTCTAATGTTAACATCTTACACAGTGACTGAAACTGGGAAATTAACATTGATATAGTATGAAATAACCTACACTCTTAATTTGCATTTTGCCTGTTGTCCTGCTAATGTCCTTTTTCTGGTATAGGATTCACTCCATGATCCCTCATTGTATTTAGTTGTCATTTCTCCCCAGTCTTCTCTAGGTTGTAACAGTTCCCTGGTCTTTGTCTTTTGTGACCTTGACTCTTTTGAAGAACACTGGTGATATAGTTTGGATCTGTGTCCCCACCCAAATCTCATGTTGAATTGTAATTCCCCAGTGTTGGAGGTGGGGCCTGGTGGGAGGTGATTGGATCATGGGGACAGATTTCCCCCCTTGGTGTTGCATAGTGATAGAGTTCTCATGACATCTGGTTGTTTAAAAGTGTGTAGCACCTCCCTCCTCTCTCTCTTGCTCCTGCTCCAGCCACCTAAGACTTGCCTGCTTTCCCTTTGCCTTCTGCCACGATTGAGAGTTTCCTGAGGCCTCCCCAGAAGCCGAGCAGGTGCCAGCATCAGCTTCCTGTACAGCCTGTGGAACTGTGAGCCAATTAAACCTCCTTTCTTTATAAATTACCTAGTCTTAGGTATTTCTTTATAGCAGTGAAAGAACAGTCTAATACAACTGACTAGTTATCTTTTTTTTTTTTTTTTTTAGAGTGAACTTACATTTGGATTTGTCTGATTTTTCTCATGTTAGATTCAGTTTAGACATTTTTGGCAAGAACACTATGAAAGTGATGTTGTTAGGTACATGATGTCAAGATGTCTTATCCCTGGTGATGTTAACTTTCATCACTTAAAGTAGTGTCTGCTAGATTTCTCCACTATAAAGTTACTATTTTTCCCTTTTTAATTAGTGTCTAGTAAGGAGATATTTTGAGACTCTGCAGAGAGCCTAGTTGTCTAGTAAGGAGATATTTTGAGACTCTGCAGAGAGCCTAGTTGTCTTATACTTTTTAACAGACAGCTTTGTTGAGATATAATTGACATCGAATAAACTACAGATATTTAGAATGTGCAGTTTTATACATTTCATATTTGTAAAAAGCCATGAAATCATCACCACAATCAAGATAATGAACATATGCATCATGCTGAAATGTTTCCTTGTGTCCCTTGGTAATCCTTCCATCCTTCCCTTCTTTTTTTTTTTTTTTTTTGAGACAGAGCCTTGCTCTGTCGCCCAGGCTGGAATGCGGTAGCATGATCTCGGCTCAGTACAACCTCCACCTCCCAGGTTCAAGCGATTCTCCTGCCTCAGCTTCCTGAGTAGCTGAGATTACAGGTATGTGCCACCATGCCCAGCTAATTTTTGTATTTTTATTAAAGACGGGGTTTCACCATGTTGGCCAGGCTGTTCTCGAACTCCTGACCTCAAGTGATCCGCCTGCCTCGGCTTCCCAAATTGTTGGGATTATAGACGTGAGCCACAGTGCACAGCCCCTCCTTCTCTTCTTTCCTCTTTTCCTCTTCTCCTATTATCAGGCAACAGTGGATCCACTTTCTGTCAAGATAACTTTGCACTTTGTAGAATTTTATGTAAATGGAATTATATAACAGGCACTCCTTTTTGGGGGGAGGTCTGGCTTCTTTCAGTTATTTTGAGATTCATCCATATTTGTAGTATGTATCAATACTTCATTGCCGAGGAGTATTCTATTGAATGTTTATACCACAGTTTGCTTAGACCTTCACCTGCTGCTGGACATTTGGGTTGATTCTAGTTTTCTGGCTGTGACAAATACACTATGCACACCTGTGTGTAAGTCTTTGCGTGGACATGTTTTCATTCCTTTTGGGTGAATGCTTAAAAATGGAATTGCTGGATCATACAGTAGGTGTACATTTAATTTTAAAGAAAGTATTTCTTGTCTTCCAAAGTAGTTGTGTCATTTTATAGTCCCATCCACAATGTATGAACATTCCAGTTCCTCCATATCTTTGCCAGAATTTGGTAATGGTCAGTCTATTTATTTATTTACTTAAGACAGGGTCTCGCTGTGTCGCCCAAGATGGAGTGCAGTGACCTGATTACAGCTCACTGCAGCCTCCGTCTCCCAGGCTCAAGCGATCTTTCCAAGTAGGTGGAACTACAGGCACAGGCCACCACACCTGGCTAATTTTTGTATGTTTTTTAAAGACAGGGTTTCACCATGTTGCCCAGGCTGGTCTTGAACTCCTGAGCTCAACTGATCTGTCTGCCTTGGCCTGCAAAAGTGCTGGGATTACAGGCATGAGCCGTTGCTCCTGGCTGTCACCGTGTGGGGCCAGTGGTCAGTCTTTTTAATTTTAGCCATTCTAATAGGTATGTAGTGGCCTGTCATCAGTTGTATTTTGCACTTCCTAAAGACTAATGATGTGGAGCTTTCTTTTCATGTGCTTGTTTGCCATCCAGATATATTTTTTGATGAAATGTCTGTACACATTTTGCCTATTTTTTTAAATTGGATTGTTTATTTTTATTATTGAGCTTTGAGAGTTTTTATATATTTTGAATACAGGTGTTTATGAGATATACCAATTGTAAATATTTTCTTCCAGTCTGTGCCTTGTCTTTTTTATTTTTTAATTTTTAATATTTGTGTCTACATAGTAGGTACATATACTTATGGGGTACGTGAGATGTCTTCTCATTCCCTTCTTATCTTTTGAAGAGCAAGTTTTCAATTTCGACAAAGTCCAATTTATCAGTTTTTTCTTTTATAGATCATGCTTTTTGTGTCTTAAATAGGAATTTGTATCTAATCCAAGCTCAAAAGATGTTCTCCTATGTTTTTGTCTAAAAGTTCTACAGTTTTAGCTTTCAAATTTAGTCTGTGATTCATTTTGAGTTAATTTTTGTCTGTGGTGTAAGGTATGGACTGAAGTTCACTTTTTTGCATATGAATATCCAGTTGTTCCAGAAACATTTGATCAAAACACTAATTTTTCTCTTCCAAATTGCCTTTTCAGCAGTGTCAAAAACAGTTATCCAAATATGTGTAGGTATATTTCTGAATTCTCTATTCTATGTCATTGATCTATTTGTCTCTCTTTCTGCCAAAACCTCACTGTTTTGATATAGCTTTATAATAAGCCTTGAAATCAGGTAATGTAAGCTCTCCAACTTTGTTCATCTTTTTCAAAGTTGTTTTGGCTATTGTAGTCCTTTGATCAGCCATATGAAATATAGAGTCAGCTTTTCATTGTCTATAAAAAAGCCCACTGGGATTTTGAATGGAATTGTGTTGAATCTATGTATCACTTTGAGTAGAATCAACATCTTAACAATGAGTCTTCTGACCCATCGACATGGTGTATCTTTCCTTTTTTTTTTTTTTTTTTTTTGAGACCGATTCTCACTGTCTCCCAGGCTATAGTGCAGTGGCGCAATCTTGGCTCACTGCCACCTCTACTTCCCAGGTTCCAGCGATTCTCCCACCTCAGCCTCTGGAGTAGCTGGGACTACAGGCGCCCGCCACCACACCCGGCTAATTTTTTGTATTTTTAGTAGAGATGAGGTTTCACCATGTTGGTCAGGATGGTTTCGATCTCCTGACCTCATGATCCGCCCGCCTCAGCCTCCCAAAGTGCTGGGATTACAGGCGTAAGCCACCACGTCCGACCTCTACTTAACTTTTTGAACATATGGAATACATTATTATCTCTCTCTTAATGTCACTGTCTCCTAATTCTAACTCTGTCCATTCTGAGTTGGTTTTGATTTTTCTCTTCATTGTGTCCCATATCACCATGTTTTTTTCATGTCTGGTAGTTTTTCGCTGGGTAACAGATATAGTGAATCTTACCTTATTTGGATGTTGGATATTTCCGTGTTCCTGCACATATTCTTGAACTTTGTTGTAGGATCCAGTTAAGTTACTTGGAAATAGATTTCAGGTCTATTTCAAGATTTTCAAGATTTGTTAGGCAGGACTGGAGTGGTACTCAGTCTAAGGCTTACTGTTCCTCACTACTCAAGCAAGAATCTTATGTGTGCTCTACCCATTGCTCCACGAATCATGATGTTTTCTAGTCTGGCTGGTGAGAAAGACACTACTCCTGGCTCTGTGTGGACACCAGGCACTGCTACCTCTGCTTTTTTGGGGGTGTTTTTCAGGTAGTTTGGCCTTGGATAGTTTCCTCAGGTGCATGCTGATCTGTACCCAGCAAAACATTTAAGGGAGACACTCTAGAGTTCTCTGTACAAAAGTGTCCTTCCCAATACTCTGTCCTGAGAACTCTGGCTATCTCAGTCTTCCCTGACTCACAGTTCCATTTTCTCAACTCAGGGCATCCACTGGGCTTCACCAAGGTCCTACTGCCCCTACACTCTGCACTGGAGCCTGGAATCTTTCTTAAGGTAGTAATCTGGGGCAATCCTAGGGTTCACATCATTCAGTTCCTGTCTCTCAGGAATCACTGTCCTTTGTTGCCTCATATCCAGGTCTTCAAAACTGTTGTTTAACATATTTTGTCTACTTTTTGGTTGCTTGAGCGATGTGGGGCAAGAGTCAAGCAAGTTTCTGTTATTACAGTGTGGCTGAAAGTGGAAGTTCTCTAAAAGAATGAATACTTAACAATAACAATAGCAACATTTGCTGAGTGTTTTTATCTAGATTACTGTTTTGGGAAGTTTGGGCTGCTATAATTGAATATCATAAACTGGGTGACTTAAATAACAAACATTTCTTTCTCACAGTTTCGGAGGCTGGAAATCCAAGATCAGCATACCAGCATGGTTGGGTTCTGGTGAGGGCCCTCTTCCTGGTTTATAGCTGGTCACCTTCTCATTGTATGCCTACCTGGTAGAGAGAAAGAGGACTAGCTGCCTTCCTCCTCTTATAAGGAGACTAGTCCCATCGTGTGGGGTCCACCTCCATGCTCTAATTACCCTCCAAAGAGCCTATCTCTTAAAACCATCCCCTGGGGGGTTAGGGTTTCAATATGTGAATTCAGAGGTGGGGAGGGAACACAAGCATATAGTCCGTAACAATTACCTAATTTAAAATTCTTTAGCAACCCTCGCAGGATTCTTCTATTATTCATAGGCGAGGAAACTGAGGTACAGAGTGGTTAAGTCATTTGGCCGGGGTAACACAGTTTGGAAGACTGGCTGCAGTGCCAATACTTTTCCCTTCTGTGTAATAATGTGGGAGGATATTTGAATAGATGTGTGTATAAGGTACAGAAATGTTCCAGAGAAAAGGAGTAAAACTTCGCTGGTGATGGGGAGCAGGGATGGACAGGGCTGAGGGCAAATGGAATAGAGGGAGAGAGAAAGCTTCCTGGTAGAGGTGACACCGGACCTGATTTTGTATAATGAGTTTACCTGGCAGACCAGCCACAGAAGAGCATTCTACCTAGAAACAATAGCTTGTGCAAAGGTACGAAGTCATGAAATAGTATTGCATTTTGGAATGATGAGCAGTTTGGAGTCACTAAAGTTTAAGAGAAAAGGATTTAGGGCAGGCACGGTGGCTCACACCTTGTATTAGTTCATTTTCATGCTGCTGATAAAGACATACCTGGGACTGGGTAATTTATGAAGAAAAAGAGGTTTAATGGACTCACAGTTCCACATGGCTGGGGAGGCCTCACAATCATGGCAGAAGGCAAAAGGCACGTCTTATATAGTGACAGGCAAGAGAGAATATGAGAACCAAGTGAAAAGGGAAACCCCTTATAAAACAGTCAGATCTTGTGAGACTTATTCACTACCAAGAGAACAGTATGGGAGAAACTGCCCCCATGATTCAATTATCTCCCACTGGGGCCCTCCCACAACACATGGGAATTATGGGAGCTATAATTCAAGATAAGATTTGGGTGGGGACACAGCCAAACCATATCATGCCTGTAATCCCAGCACTCTGGGAGGCTGAGGTGGGCAGATTGCTTGAGTCCAGGAGTTCGAGACCAGCCTGGGCAACATGATGAAACCCTGTCTCTACTAAAAGTGTGAACGATTTACGGGTATGGTGGTGTGTGTCTGTAGTCCCACCTACTCAGGAGGCTGAGGTGGGAGAATCACCTGAGCCCAGGAGGTCAAGGCTACAGTGGGCCAAGATTATGCCACTGCATTCTAGTCTGGGCAAACAGTGAGACCTTATCTCAAAAAAATAATAAAAATAAATGAAAAAGATCTGGCCCTAGATGAGGTATGAGAAGGAGAGGGTGGATCACAGAGGGTCTTGAATGCCAGGGTAAAGCACTTATCAAGGGGAAGCCATGCAGGGGTTTTAAGTGGAGAGGCAGGAGATATATTATCAGGTTTTAGTATTAGAAAGGCAGTCTGTTGGAGAGGATAGCGTAGATTGGGAGGGAAGAGAAATGAGACCTGTTAGAAAGGCTGTTCTATTCATCTAGGCAGAAGAGATGCTGAAGGTTGTATGGAGACACTCAGGCAGGAATCTTAGGCAGAGAAGGATCAGAGGTGAGGAATATTTGGAAGTTGGCATCAATGGGATTTGTAGATTGATAGAACTGAGGGTGAGGAAGAAGGCAGACTTGGTGCTTTCAGGAGTCTGCTGAGTCACTAATTGCCAAGATGGGAAACCCAAGAGGAGGAGGGGGTTAGTGGAGAAGAAGGAAAGTTAATTCCTTGGAGATGGCAAGTGTTTGTTGCTCAAGTATTGATGCCTGATTTTAGCTGTTCAGGGAGACTCTTTCCTCAGCAGTAAAACAGGGAGGCTGAGTTAGGTGACTGCTCTGGTCTTCCTGCTTTAGTGTTCTAAGCCCTGAAGTTTCAAAGCCCATTTGATTGATGCTGAAAGTCCTCAGGACTGGATAGTTCTCTAATATGAAGGAGGATTTCTTTGTCCACATAATGGAATCAATTTAAAAACTGCTGGTTTAGGGCCTAGTACATACAGAATAAGACTCTAAAAACCCCACAGTAGTCGTTTGCTGGAGCTCCCTGACACCGTCATCTGTTCCTTACAGGATCTTGGTTCCCTCTCCTCGACTCAGTCCCATTTCTTCATCTCTTGAATGTGAAAGCAATTCTAGCCTTAGAGCAAGTGAGCATCCAGTGAGTCTGTGATGATGAAATGCAATGAATACAGGGTCTCCTGCTTCTGAAGCAAAGCATCACATTTTATCACGTGATGAAGAAATGCTTTATTAGCTGCAAACCTGATTTTCTAAGAATGTGGCAATTAGCCGGGCGTGGTGGCGGGCGCCTGTAGTCCCAGCTACTTGGGAGGCTGAGGCAGGAGAATGGCGTGAACCCGGGAGGCAGAGCTTGCAGTGAGCCGAGATCGCACCACCGCACTCCAGCCTGGGTGACAGAGTGAGACTCCGGCTCAAAAAAATAAAATAAAAAAAAGAATGTGGCATTGTTATTTTAGTAGCTCCTTTGTTTTAATACAATGCATTGAAAGTAAAAATTCAAATAATATAGACATGTGTAAAGTAAAAAGTGGAAAAAAGTCCCCACTCTTCAGAAATTGCTTTTGTTTAGTGTGTATCCTTTCAACCTTTTCCTGTGTATAAACAAATATAGCTATAACACACAGAACTGTTTTTTCTTTAAAAATGCTTTTTTTCTAGGCTGGGCGTGGTGGCTCACGCCTGTAATCCCAGCACTTTGGGAGGCTGAGGTGGTTGGATCATGAGGTCAAGAGATTGAGACCATCCTGGCTAACATGGTGAAACCCCGTCTCTACTAAAAATACAAAAAAAAAAAAAAAAAAAAAAAATTAGCCGAGCGTGGTGGCGGGCACCTGTAGTCCCAGCTACTCGGGAGGCTGAGGCAGGAGAATGGCGTGAACCCGAGAGGCAGAGCTTGCAGTGAGCTGAGATTGTGCCACAGCACTCCAGCCTGGGCGACAGAGCGAGACTCCATCTCAAAAAAAATAAAATAAAATAAAATAGAAAAATAAATAAAATGCTTTTTTTTTCTTTAAAAACATGGGATTATACTATCCATTCTTTTCTTTAACCTTCATTTTCTCCCATTGAACGTGCACAGGACATCTTGCCATGCCAGTGCTGCATAGATGCATTATGACTTTAAAAATCATCACCCTGTTGGCTGTGCGCGGTGGCTCACGCCTGTAATCCCAGCACTTTGGAAGGCCAAGACAGGCAGATCACGAGATCAGGAGTTCGAGACCAGCCTAGCCAACATGGTGGAACCTCTTCTCTACTAAAAATACAAAAATTAGCCAGGGGTGGTGGCAGGCGTCCATAATCCCAGCTACCCGGGAGGCTGAGGCAGGAGAATCGCTTGAAACAGGAAGGCAGAGGTTGCGGTGAGCCGAGATCACACCTCTGCACTCCAGTCTGGGCAAACGAGCAAAACTCCGACTCAAAAAAAAAAAAAAAAAAAAAAAAGCCTCACCTGTTGTTGATGAACATTTAGATATTCTCATGTGTTTTGGTTCAACAAACGATGCTGAAGGGAATATCCTCACATAGGTATCTTTATACACCTGTGCCAGCTTCTCCTTTGGATAGATATCTCAAAGTGGAATTGACATACTAAAGAATATAATGCATTGACATTTTTGACAGGTGAAAGCCAAACACAGGGTTTTATTAGAGGTAGTGCACTTAATCCTGAGAGTAAAACAGTGTCCTGACAGTGCCTTGGAAGTGAGGTCTCAGAGTTGTGTGTGTGCAGTGGCTTTGCTTTGTGATTCCTGGCAACAACAGGAGGAAATGTGAGTTTCTGTAAAACAATGGAAAACCTGACACTTTGTAGGTTGTTTCTTACATTAATTAGGATTAAGTTTATTTCATTAAAGAAAGAGGAATACCCACATTACCCTGCTCTTCATTTGCAAAACTGGTACTCAAATGTGATCAGCAGGTGGCACCAGGCGGAAGCGAGTGGGATTCTCAGTGAAAATTTTTGTGAAGAGTCGACGCGGATGCAGGCTTTCTTTCCAATTTTAGCAGATGGCCAATAAAAAAATTCCTTAGAGTTTATTTTGCATATGGTCTTCCATCTGGGTATTTGAGAAAAGTACAGTTTTGTTATCAAAACAGTATTTATTATGGTGAAAGAGTTTGTATTTCTCAGCAGAAGAATTTTTCACTGACTATAGCCAAAAACCTGTTCAATAATGTTTTGCAGTTTCTTGGAGGGAAGCAGCAAGCATGAGATTCTTCCATTTTCCTCTCCGGTTACCACCCCAAGTTAGCGTTTATTGATTCAGCTCCTCAAGGCTGAATGAAGTGCATTATTTGCAAAAACCCCCAGAGAACAATGTCCTCCACTGGGTTTAGGAACCAGCAAAATGTAGCATTATAAGTAGGTCAGAGTCAAGGCAGAAAGAAAACTTGCAGTGTGAAGTGTATATTCTTTGTCCTGATTCCACATGTATCGAATAACCTTCCGGTAAATCGATTACTCGCATCATTTTTCTTCCTGTAGACAATGTGCTGATTTGACTGACTTTGGGTAACCCAATGGCTTATCAAGAAGATGCAGTTTAAACTCCTGCACACGCCTTATAGAGCCCTTGCCAACCTCGGCAGCTACACTTGTCCCCATTTCTGAACTCTTACTCCTGGGTCCTTCCATAGTCAACGTTTTATTAGATATTCAATGGCATCAAGACCTCACTTACCCCTGACTGCCTTTCTTTTTGCCTGGAGCACCCGTCTTCTTTCTTTTCACCCCACTCCCACTTCCAAGCTGCTGCTTTTTACCTGACAATTTTGTTAGTTTTTCAGATTCCTGCTTAGCTTTAACTTTCTCTATAAAGCCTGCTCTGCCCCCGACGTCTGGAGCAAGTTCTCAACAGCACCTTGTTGTTTTTCTTTTCATGGTACTTATGCTAGTTGCCCTGTCTAGTGACTACCTGTTTAATTACCTTTCCCTCCTACTGTAAGTTCCACAAGGGCAGTGACCAGATGGGTGTCATTCATCATTACCTCTCCAGCGCCTGTCACAGTGCCTGGCACACAGTAGGAACTCAAATATGTCTGCCAAATTGAGTTGCAAATTAATATGCATATGCTGTGGTTTACTTTTTTTTTTTTTTTTGTCTCTTGTGAGTTTAGTCACCAAAGGTTAGCCTCTTTGAGGCCGGGGGTATCTGCAGGACCCAGCCTGTCACTTCACTAGAGGGTGGACCAGGCTTGGAGCATGATAAACTTACCAAAGTGATGCCGTCCAGTGGGAACGCCGGGTGGTCACCAGCCAGCCTTTCTCTGGTGATGACCCAACCTTCAGCCACACACATTGCCCTCACACATCTGCAGCAAGCCTGGGGAGTGACATGGAGAATGCAGTGTCTCCTGCTTCTGAAGCACGGCATCCCTGGAGGCCGATGCAGTGGCCCTGGGTTCTGGTGTATAACTAGTAAAAGAGTAAAGACAGAAGTGAGGGGACTCCAGCTGTCAGAAGAAGGCAGATGATTCAAAGTGGTTGGCAGGGACTCTGTAGGAGCCATGGTTTCACCTCCCCATCTGCTTCCAGTGTTGTTTCCTTTGTTGCCAAAAATAGAACTTCACCTCCCGCTTGGATGTATCATGCTGCTCTTGTGCCCCTTGCTTAACAGTTCAATGTGTTAACTGGGAAAACAATATCATCTGAAACTCAGGATGCTGCTCCTCTCTGGAAAGTATATTTTCCTTTCTGGAAAACATACTTAGATCCTATTCATCAGGAAGTCCTTTTAAACAGCCCAAGGGATGACTGGCATCTGTGTTGTGCTTGCAGTTTACAAAGTGATTTTTATACACGTGACCTCTTTTATCTTCACTCCATTTGGGAAGGTATCATGATCTCCAATTTACAAATGAGGAAATAAAGGATCAGAATCACAGGTACTTGCTCCCAGTTATACAACTGCTGGTGTACTCAGATATTCTTACGTGGTTTAGTGCAATCATTTCCTGAGGCCTACTAAGTGCCAAGTGCTATGAATACAAAATACGTTAGAAATCCCCTTGCCCTCAGGATTTCTGGTAGAGGAGAGTGATCTTTCATTCATTCGGTTCATTCAGTGCCTGTGTTTATATGCGTTTATAGGCTCTACATCCCATCATCTTTCCACTATATCATGTTCTTATTCATCATCTTATAGATGAGGAAGCTGAGATTCAGAGGGTTGAGTAACTTGTCCACAGTCCCATGGACTATAGGTTCATGTAGCCGGGACTAAGACCCACATCTTCTGACTCTGTCACAATTTCCTTTACTATGAACAAATATTTACTAAGTGCCCTCTATATGTCCAGCCCTGGCAGACTGGGGAGACAGACAAAACATATAGTCTCAGCTTCCAGTGAAGCGTCCTGCTTAGCAGAGGAGACGGATGGTCCAAGCTGGGATGTAGTTAAACATAGGCACTGTGGAAACCAGCATAACATGGAGTGGGGAAGGTGGGAAGGTGGAGAAGTCAGGAAAAGTTCCTATGAAGTCATTTCAAGTGAAATGGAACACTGAACTGGAGTCAGGAGACCTAGGTTCAAGTCTTTTTATTTTATTTAATTTTTATTGTTTTGAGACAGTCTTGCTGTGTCTCCCAGGCTGGGGTGCAGTGGTGTGATCTTGGCTCACTGCAACCTCTGCCTCCTGGGTTCAAGCAATTCTTCTGCCTCAGCCTCCTGAGTAGCTGAGATTACAGGCCTGCGACACCATGCCCAGCCAATTTTTGTATTTTTAGTAGAGACAGGGTTTTGCCATATTGGCCAGGCTGGTCTCGAACTCCTGGCCTTAAGTGATCTGCCTGCCTCTGCCTCCCAAAGTACTGGGATTACAGGCCTGAGCTACGTGCATGGCCATAGGTTCAAGTCATGACTCCACCTCTTCACTGACTATGAGACCGTGGCCAAGTCATCTAGTCTTCCCCCACCTGCCAAGGCTTCTTCGGTGCCTCTTCTGCAAAAGGAGGAGATTGTAGATTTTCGCTACGATCCCTTTCTTCTAATTGTTTGTGATTCTGTGGGTTTGGCTTTCCTGGACTTTCATAAAACTTTTCACTGGAGTTAAAATTCTGCACAAATTTCTGCTGCCAAGGTTTCAGTTGGAGCTCAAAGGGCTTTATGTAATCCATCACCTTCTTGCTAATGCTAGGGTCAGTGTAGTCTGGGGCTCAGCATCACAGCCAGTAATGAAGGCTGCAGTACAGCTGCCTCTGTGGGGCTGGCTGTGGCAACCCCCAGGCAATGGCAATTCCTTTACCTCTGCTCCACCCCCCAGGCGAGGAACTGAAGCTGTATCTGCACATTCCTCGCCCAGTATCCCTGTGGTGTGATTGACTGAGACTAGCAGATATTGGCTAAGCCAAGGCATCCTTCCTGTTGGCTCCTTCTGAAGGCCATTCAGAAAGATTCATATCTATCAAGGTTCTCACACTTCTTGACTGTTGCCCTTGCCCCCATTTCTTCTGCTGGGAGACCCTTCCTGCTGTTCTCCACTGCACAAACCTTTGCTACGTATCCTTGTTCAGAGCTGATGTCTCCAAATCTGTGAAGGCCCTTTCTGATACTTCCTCTCCTACTCCACCTGCTATACCCCTGCTGCCTTGACTGTGGGACAGTTGACCACTCTGTCCTCTGATCCCAATCCTGTACTCTCTCAATTATAGGACCCTAAAATACGCTATTTGCAGTGTTCCAGGCTGAGAGACAGTGAGGCAAGGGTTTGGGGTCAGAAATCCTTTCAATGCTAGGTTGAAATCCTTTCTTCATTACTTCCTAAGTGTACCCCTTGATAAGTTAATTACTCTGAGCCTCAGTTTCCTCATCTGTAGCATCAGAGGTTTGCTAGGAGAATCACACTGTATCCCCTCACTAAGTGAACATTTACTTATCTGCTCTCCCTGTTAAACAGGGTCCCTTGAGGAACTAGAATCTGGTCAGATTTATTTCTGCTCCCTAGTGCCCAACAAAAGGGGACCTTCAGGTGTATGTGTGAAATGAATGAATATTAAAAAAGGATTTGCAGTTTCAAATGGAAATCGAAGATGGAGCTAAGAATTGTCAGACAAAGCATTCTGGGTCTTTCTGGCTTTTTGAAAATGTGGAAATGAATGTATTTTAATTTTTAATAAAAATATGATCTTGAGATGAATTATCTCATTATGTGATGATAGACCACTTAGGAGAAGAAACGAGCTAAGACTTCTTTTTGACTGAAATTGTATCCCTGTTTGGCTTAACTTGATGTGTCTGTGTGTGTGAGTGTATTTCTTCCCGCTGCCAGAGACAGTCCTGTGCAATAACACTTCTAATGCTAGGAGCTTATTGTTTAATTTTCTAAACTTCAATTTGCCCCCAAATACTTTTAATGTCTTAAATCACAACTATTACAACCTTGCTACCTTGCTGTACTGATTTATTATGTGGAATTTTGAGATGAATATGATCATTAGAGGGCCACGGCTTTAATGTACTTTTTTTTCTCTCTCTCTCTCTAATGACAAGCTTTTAAAAAGAAAAAGTAGGAGAAGTAAACATTTTTCTGGGAGAGACTATTTTAAAGGTCAAGAAAACCTTGCTTCCCCAAAGGAAGTTAAAGGTCATCTTTCACCCCTCAATTTTTGTCCTTTCATTTCATTTTGCAGAAGTTCTTAGTGATGTTGCTTGAGTCACTTGACTAGAGATGTCTAATTTTCTACGAGAAAATAGTAGAGCCAATCTTGACTTCAAGTGCCATGCCCAAGCTTATGTAGTCCTCTCTGGGTACTTAGCAGGTACTAACAACCATTAGGTGACAGATCTTGCTTTGAATCATATTTTTATGACACTGAAAGCCATATTTTTAACTATCCTGTAAACTGCAACTCTGATTTTGAGGACATTTTGGCAGATTTCAGTTCTACAGAGAATTATCTTGGAAAGAACCTATTAAATATAAACAGATGTGATATGGAATATTCAAATACCCATGGAAAGCTGTCCCTCCATTGGATACATTTGTGAATACAGCTAACAATACTATATGTGAATGCTTGTTTT
Organism: Papio anubis; assembly: GCF_008728515.1. Lineage (NCBI taxonomy): Eukaryota > Metazoa > Chordata > Mammalia > Primates > Cercopithecidae > Papio > Papio anubis. The sequence goes on along the minus strand of NC_044988.1, from coordinate 91,700,746 downwards.
TGTAGCAGCATAACTAAAGGTTAGATGTCCATCCACGTGCAGAGCATGGCAAATTTCCTGTAAAAGCCAGATAGTAACTCTTTTCAGCTTTGTGGGTCATAGAGTCTCTGTCATAATTACTCAGCTCCGCTGTTGGAGTGTGAAAGCAGACATAGATCATCCATACGTAAATGAGAAAACTTTCTTTACAAAACAGGCACTTTACTTGAACCATGCTCCAAAGTTTGCCAGCCCCTGAGATAGAGGGCTAAAATCATCTCACTTCATTGAGGAGGCTCTAAAAGGGTGCTACAATTGCAGCAAGAAAAAATAGATGTATTTTCATTTTAAGCAATACCTGAATCTCATTTTTATAAAGGGAGAGAGCCGACATGGTTTTCATTTTCACTTAATACAACTTTCATTGCGTGTCAGTTGTATTAAATGATGATTAAGAGGAAAGGGACTTGTGTTAATTGATAAAGGTAATTTATAAGGAAGAATGTCTGAACTGTCAGATTAACTAAACATTAGAAGGCACTTCAGAGGCAGTATTAGTACATGAAATAATGTTAAGAAAAACATAGTAAAGCTCAATACTAGTACATCTATACAGGTTTAAGGACCACCTAGGATACAGTTTCTCTTGGAGAAATACAAAGGCAAAGAGAAATTGGAAAAAGAGAAATATTAGAGAATTAAATTTATTTAGTTTATGGGAAATTATATGATTATTAAAATTACTTATATATAGTAGCCATCTCTAGAGATAGCAAAGAAGAAAAGAGATTAGCCTTTATGGACTGGATTTAGATTTTGAACCATCTGAAATCATGGAATGGATTAATATAACCTCTTGAAATTAGTACATCTCTATTCTCTAGTTTTATGAAGCAGACACTAAAATGACTATATATGTGTGTGTATACAAAGTCATATATATTTTAAACTTTTATTTAAAGTCATATATATATACACAATATTCATTCTTCTTCTCTGGATAGTGTATAGTATTATATATGTGCATATATATGTTCTTTATGTATATCTACTTATACATAGTGTTTATATAGTAAATGTGTTTATGTACACATTATGGTATATATAGTACATACATATATAATATGTCTACATATGTATACTATACAGAGAATAGAGAACAATAAGTAATGTACAGATAAATATGCATCATTCATTTTATTAAATTTTCACATCAAAAAAGTTGGTGAAGTTAACAGTGAGTAGATATTAACAATTTTTAAAATTTTAATAAATTTGCATTTTTATTGTTTACTTAATAAAATTATCATTTTATTATGTTAAAATGTTTAATTGACAAATAAAAATGTATGTATATATCATGTACAATGTATTGTTTTGAAATATGCATACATTATGGAATGGCTAAATTGAGCTAATTAACATGCAGATTACCTTACATATATATCATTTTTGTTTGTGGTGAGAACACTTAATATCTACTCTCTTAGTAGCAATTTTCAAGAATACAATACATTGTTATTGGCCGGGCGCGGTGGCTCACGCCTGTAATCCCAGCACTTTGGGAGGCCGAGGCGGGCGGATCACAAGGTCAGGAGATCGAGACCACAGTGAAACCCCGTCTCTACTAAAAATACAAAAAATTAGCCGGGCGCGGTGGCGGGCGCCTGTAGTCCCAGCTACTCAGGAGGCTGAGGCAGGAGAATGGCGTGAACCCGGGAGGCGGAGCTTGCAGTGAGCCGAGATCGCGCCACTGCACTCCAGCCCGGGCCACAGCACGAGACTCCGTCTCAAAAAAAAAAAAAAAAAAAAAGAATACAATACATTGTTATTAACTATACTCACCATGTTGTAAAATAGATCTCTTGAACTTATTCCTCTAATCTAACTGAAATTTTGTATCCTTTGACAAATAGCTCCCCAATGACCCCAACACCTCTAGCTCCTGGTAACCATAATTCTGTTCTCTACTTCTATGTGTTCAACTTGTTTAGATTTCACAGATAAGTGAGATCATGCAGTATTTGTCTTTCTGCGCCTGGCTTATTTCACTTAACGTCCTTCAGGTTCATCCATGTTGTTGCAAATTACAGGATTTCCTTCTTTCTTAGGGCTGAACTATATTCCATCGTGTAAACACGCCACATTTTCTTGATTCATTCACCCGCGATGGACACAGGTTGATTCCATATCTTGGCTATTGCAAATCATGCTGCAATAAGCATGGAGTGCGGATCTCTCTTCGACATACTGATTTCATTTCCTTTGGATAAAAACCCAGTAGGATTTCTGCATCATGATGGGTAGTTCTATTTTTATTTTTTTTTGTTTTCCATAATGGCTGTACTAATTTGCATTCCCACCAACAGTGTGCAAAGGTTCCCTTTTCTCCACATCATCTCCAACATGGTATCTTTGATAATAGCTGTTCCAACAGGTGTGAAGTGACAGCTCATTGGGTTATTAATTTGCAGTTCTCTGATGATTAGTGGTTCTGAGCATTTTTTCATATCCCATTGGCCATTTGTATGTTTTCTTTTGACAAATATCTATTCAGATCCTTTGCCCATTCTTTAATAGGGTTGTTTGTTTTCTTACCACTGAGTTGAATATCTTATGTATTTTGGATATTAACCCTTTATCAGATGTCTGGTTTGCAAATATTTTCTCCCATTCCATAGGTTGTCTCTTTATTTGGTCGACTGTTTCCTATTCAGATTTTGACAATTATCCTAATGATGTATAGCAAAAGAAAGTCCCAGATCGTGCATCACATTTGGTCGTTGTGTCTTCTTAGTCTCCTTCAATCTGGAAGAATTTCTTAGTCTCTCTTTGTGTTTCATGACATTGGCATTTTTGATGAGCACAGGCTATTTAGTACACTGCCCCTCAATTTGGGTTTGTCTGGGGTTTCCTCATTATTAGATCCAGGATACACATTTTTGGCAGGAGTACCACAGAAGCAACATTGTGTTTTTCTCATGGGTATCATATCTGGAGGCACATGATATTCATGTGTCTTATTACTGGTAATGTCAACTTTAATCATTTGGCTAAGGTGGTGTCTGCCAGATTTTCATGGAAAAGTTGCTATTTTCCCCTTTCTAATTAGTAGGTATCTTGTGGGAAGATACTTTAAGACTACGTAATGTCCTGTTACTCCTCAGACTTTCACCCCCAAGTCTTCACCTCTGCTAACGATTCTTGCCTGAATCAGTTATTATTGTGATGTTGCCAAATAGTGATTGTCTACCTCCATCTTCCCTTCTGCATTTGTTCATTTGTTAGCTGAGTTTCTACTGCAAAGGAGAGCTTTGCCTTCTGATTTTCTGAACTATCTATGTATGTGTGCATGCCTGTTAGTGTACACTCATGGATTCTTTTTTTTTTTTTTTTTTTTTTTTTTTTTGAGACGGAGTCTCGCTCTGTCGCCCAAGCTGGAGTGCAGTGGCGCGATCCTGGCTCACTGCAAGCTCCGCCTCCTGGGTTCACGCCATTCTCCTGCCTCAGCCTCCCGAGTAGCTGGAACTACAGGCGCCCGCCACTGCGCCCGGCTTATTTTTTGTATTTTTAGTAGAGACGGGGTTTCACCATGGTCTCGATCTCCTGACCTTGTGATCCGCCTGCCTCGGCCTCCCAAAGTGCTGGGATTACAGGCGTGAGCCACCACGCCCGGCGGATTCTTATTTTATTCTGTGGGTTATAATATTTTACCATCATTATCTATTTTGATCCTCAAATTTATTTGAGATTTGGCCATGGAGGCCTGAATCGTCCCCTCCCCCCCCTTTTTTTTGAGACGGAGTTTCACTCTTGTTGCCCAGACTGTAGTGCAGGGGCATGATATCGGCTCACTGCAACCTCTGCCTCCTGGGTTCAAGCGATTCTCCTGCCTCAGCCTCCTACAGGCGTCAGCCACCACACCTGGCTAATTTTTTTGTATTTTTAGTAGAGACAGGGTCATTTTCTGAGCACCCTTTTACTTCTGCCACAAGAAGATGTTCCAGGATTTTCTTATATTTTTCCTTCCCTGCCCTGGAGTCAGCCAATTCTCCAAGAAAGCCTGGTTTCTTTTCATGGGTGCCAGGTGTGCATATTGCTACAGGGGTGTCATTCCAGTGCCCTCTCCCCTACTTTTAATCCAAATTATTTGTGATGTTGTGTTTAGTATCCTGAAATGAAATATAAGCAACCTATACATGTAGTTAAAATAAAAACAACCCCACCCTAAATGCTTGCTAAAGCAGAAAAATAAGGAAAAGTTCTTTTTTTGAGAGAGCATCTCGCTCTGCCACCCAGGCTAGACTGCAATGGCTCGATCTTGGCTCACTGCAGCCTCCACCTCCCAGGTTCAAGCGACTCTCATGCCTCAGCCCCCCGAGTAGCTGGAATTACAGGCATGTGCCACCATGCCCGACTAATTTTTGTGTTTTTAGTAAAGATGAGGTTTCATCATGATGGCCAGGCTGGTCTTGAACCTCCTGGCCTCAATAATCTGCCCGCTGTGGCCTCCCAAAGTGCTGGGATTACAGGTGTTAGCCACCACATGTGGCCAGAAAAACTCTTTATAATGAAATACTATACAATTCAATAAGTAAATACTTTGGCACGTTATACTCTATGACATAACGAAGTGGTCAGATGCTACCACTACCTTTAATGAATAAGTTTAGATATAAGAAAAGTGAGATAATATTTGATTAGTTATTACAGTCTCTTTAATATTTCTTCATATTTAACATTTTAAACTATTTTCCTGTATAATCACTGGGTGTTGTATGAGTGACTCAAATACTGTGAGCCACAATATCATTAGTGATATGTTTCTGAAATATCAACTAGACTAAAAAAAAATCCAGAAAAAAAGCAAAGTGTAATTTCTCTCTTTACATGATTCTTTTTTTTTCTTTTTTTGAGATAGAGTCTTACTCTGTTACCTAGGCTGGAGAGCGCAGTGGTGTGATCTGGGATCAAGCAATTCTCCTGCTTCAGTCTCCCGAATTGTTGGGATTACAGGCACCCGCCACCACGCCCGGCTAATTTTTGTATTTCAGTAGAGACGGGGTTTCACCATGTTGGCGAGGCTGGTCTCAAATTCGTGACCTCAAGTGATCCACCCGCCTTGGCCTCCTAAAGTGCTGGGATTACAGGCATGAGCCACCGCGCTTGGCCCTTATTTACATGATTCTTATATTCTTGGAATATTATGATACTCAGTTTGAACCCTGTAAAAACACTGTATATGTAACAGGGAGTTGGAGTCTAGGCTGTCTTCATGTTATATACAGAGAGATTATTCCCCCTTGTTAAGGTGTGGCAGGATTGCCCAGCTCATGGCTGTCTGTGTGGCACTCCAGGCCTCTGCCCAGTAATACCTTCCATGCGTTGTGACAATGAAAAACACCCCTGGAAATTTCCAAAACCCTCCCTAGGTGGCAGTACCAGCCCCGCTGAGTTACATGAATGGATCCTTATGGAGCAGAAGTGTTCTCATCTCTCTTCCTTAAAAAACATGCTGTTATGTTGCTGGAGGGCATTTGATTTTTGACACATTCCAGAATTATGTTTAACGCTATGGGTTTGCCTGATTCCCACTTTACTTTCTGAATCAGAATGGACCTGGTCTGTCTCCCTGCCTGGCTGGGGAAATGGCCTGAGTTCATCGCCAGGGTAGCCAGGACTTGCGTGCAGAGAGGGCACCAGCAGGAAAGTTTGTGACCTCTCAGCACAATGCCACCCTGCAGGCAACCTTATCATAACCCTTGTTCTTCAGAGAGTGTGTAGGATCTTGGAAGCCCTAAGCAGAATTCTCAATGGGGTTATCATACAGATGCCTCCATTGTACAGGTAAGGAAACTGAGACCCAGAGAGGGAAAGAGACTTGGCCGAATCACATAGCAAGTCAGACACTAATTAGGCTTTGAGTTGAAGTCAGTACCAACAAATAACTGAATCTTAGGGGTTGGAAAGGACCCGAGAGACCATCCAGGCCACTGCCCCGCTGGGTGAATCCCCTCCACACCCAGACAGATGGTCAGGCTCCAGCCTGTACTTGATCATCTTCAGAAATGGGCAGTTTACTATTTCTCAATGTACTTTGTCACATGATGGGACTGCTCTAACTTTTAAAATATTCCTGAGTTGACACGTTTCTCCCTGTGTCTCGTCCTCCTTTCCATCCTCTCTGGGTGCAGTTCGGCCCTCTTGATCCCGTGGGACATGCATATTACCTATACGCCCTATGACAACCCTTTAGAAATGCCAAAATTGTATCCATGTCTCCTGGGCTTTCTTCAGTCTCTGGCATTGTACTTGGCACTGAGATTATTGTGATGAACCAACCGGATGTGGTTCTTGTCTTTGTGGAGCTTTTATTACAGTAGGAAGACAAAGACTACACAAGTGTGAGCAGGTGCACTGAGGCTCTCTGCCCCATGGCCTCCGCCAACATGGTGTCATGGGCCCTGGGGCTGGCCAGACTGCATTTGATTCCATCCACAGTGACATGCATGGCCTCGCAGTACTGCTTTCAGTCTATCAAACTCAAATAATCACCATCTCATAAGGGTGTTGGAAAGATGAGCAAGAGAGAGTATTAATAAGAACGCTGTATTGGGAGACCGAGGTGGGTGGATCACCTGAGGTCAGGAGTTCGAGACCAGCCTGACCAACATGGTGAAACACTGTCTCTACTAAAAAAATACAAAATTAGCTGGGCATGGTGGTGCATGCCTGTAATCCCAGCTACTTGGGAGGCTGAGGCAGGAGAAGTGCTTGAACCTGGGAGGCGTAGGTTGCAGTGAGATGAGACTGCACCATTGCACTCTGTTACCCAGGCTGGAGAGTGCAGTGGTGCAATCTCAGCTCACTGCAGCCTCCGCCTCCTGGGATCAAGCAATTCTCCTGCTTCAGTCTCCCGAGTTGTTGGGATTACAGGACACCTGCTACCATGCCCAGCTAATTTTTGTATTTTCAGTAGAGACAGGGTTTCACCATGTTGGCCAGGCTGGTCTCGAAATACTATACAATGCCAGGCACTCCAGCCTAGGCAATAAGGGTGAAACCCAGTCTCAAAAAAAAACAAACAAAAAAAAATGCTGTAAAGCGTTCAGCATCCTGATGCTCAATGCATATTAGTTTCTTTCTCTTTCTTTTTCCTTCCCCCAGTCTGACATGTTTGACTTAAAGCTCAGAAAGGGCTTAAAGCTCAGGACAAAATGATTTATCAGAAGAAAATCAGCCAGATTTATCTCTGCTGCTCTTGAATTTCACCCTTTGGTTAGATAACTATGAGGTACTTTATATTTTTATTTTATTAATTTTTTGAGATGAAGTCTCACTCTGTCACCCAGGCTAGAGTGCAATGGTGTGGTCCCAGCTCACTGCAACCTCCGCTTCCCGGGTTCAAGTAATTCTGCCGCCTCAGCCTCCAGAGTAGTTGGGACTACAGGTGTGTGCCACCACACCTGGCTGATTTTTGTATGTTTATATTTTTAGTAGAGATGGGGTTTCACTATGTTGGCCAGGCTGGTCTCAAACTCCTGACCTCGTGATCCACCTGCCTTGGCCTCCCAAAGTGCTGGGATTACAGGTGTGAGCCACCAGGCCTGGCCGGGATACTTTAAACATTGTACAGGCAAAACACAAAAAAGGAATGTATGCAGCCAGGCCCGGTGGCTCACACCTCTAATCCCAGCACTTTGGGAGGTTGAGGCGGGCGGATCACGAGGTCAGGAGTTCGAGACCAGCCTGACCAACATAGTGAAACCCCATCTCTACTAAAAATACAAAAAAGTTAGCCAGGCACGGTGGTGGGTGCCTGTAATCTCAGCTACTCAGGAGGCTGAGGAAGGAGAATCGCTTGAACCTGGGAGGCAGAGGTTGCAGTGAGCTGAGATTGCACCACTGCACTACAGCCTGGGTGACAGTGCGAGACTCCATCTCAAAAAAAAAAAAAAAAAAGGAACATATGCATATTTCGATTAAAGTTGAAGGCAAAAAAGTAAATGATCTCACAGATTAATTGCTAAAATGTTATAATATATATTGACTAATGTCACCATTGACTAACATTGCCGTATCACCATATCTTATATATTGACATTGTAATCAGTCCACATTATTAATCTGAATATGTATGAGTGCCTATTGGTGTTCCCCAAGTACATTATGATTTTAAAAGCAATCCCTGACCATGCAAGTCTGGGAAGTGCTGGACCAGAGAGGTTTTATGATCATCTCTATTTGACAGATGAAGCTGATACTATCAAGTAACACATGCCTTGCTATTTCTTATACATATTTCTTCTGTGGCTGTTTAGCTCATAGTATTCTATCTTGACATCCTGAAACAGCTGTCCTGTTCAGACTGTAGCATAGCTGTTCTGTCTTTGTGGGTCATAGGTGAGGTTTCCCTAAGCAGGGTGGACTTTCCAATGTCCAGTGAGTTGGCAGGGACGTTTGACAGGCTGGGGATCTCCTTTTTTTTTTTTTTTTAAGACAGAGTCTTGCTGTGTCACCAGGCTGGAGTGCGGTGGTGCACTCTTGGCTCACTGAAACCTCCACCTCACGGGTTCAAGAGATTCTCCTGCCTCAGCCTCCCAAGTAGCTGGGACTACAGGCGTGCACCACCATGGCCAGCTAATTTTTGTATTTTTAGTAGAGATGGGGGTTTCACCATGTTGGCCAGGATGGTCTCGATCTCTTGACCTCGTGATCCACCCATCTCAGCCTCCCAAAGCGCTGGGATTACAGGCGTGAGCCACCACACCTGGCCACTGGGAATCTCTCTCTTTTTTTTTTTTTTTATTATACTTTAAGTTCTAGGGTACATGTGCACAACGTGCAGGTTTGTTACATATGTATACTTGTGCCATGTTGGTGTGCTGCACCCATCAACTCGTCAGCACCCATCAACTCGTCATTTACGTCAAGTATAACTCCCAATGCCATCCCTCCCCACTCCCCCCTCCCCATAATAGGCCCAGGTGTGTGATGTTCCCCTTCCCGAGTCCAAGTGATCTCATTGTTCAATTCCTACCTGTGAGTGAGAACATGCGGTGTTTGGTTTTCTGTTCTTGCGATAGTTTGCTGAGAATGATGGTTTCCAGCTGCATCCATGTCCCTACAAAGGACATAAACTCATCCTTTTTTATGGCTGCATAGTATTCCATGGTATATATGTGCCACATTTTCTTAATCCAGTCTGTCACCGATGGACATTTGGGTTGATGCTGAGCCTCCAGGGAATCTGGATGTTTTCCCAGGGGATGGCAAAACATTGCCTCTGCCATCTAAGGGCAAACTAAAGAGCTCTGTCATGCTGAGGTGAGCGTATCTTGTAAACACAATTATCAGTGCTCTTCTCTGTGTTTATTTCCCTTCTCCTCTCCTTGAGTCATCAATAAAGTCTCAAAAGCTATGTCTATGGCTGCGGGGGCCTAAGGAAAGAGTTGGAGCCCAGGTGTTGTCCAGAGCATTAAAGGGCATCAAAACTTCCCTCCCTGTCCTAAGACCATTGTGGCTGTGGTAGCCGCTAGCGAGATATCCCCAAAGGGAAAGTAAATTTGGGAGAGCAGTTGGGGCATCTGCTTCCCCAAAGAGAGGCTGCCTTCAGTGTCCCTCTCTGATTTATTAAGGAAGCAGAGAGGTTTCCTTTCAAATGACCACCCAGGTGAAGTGACAGACCGGAGATCAGGAAGCAGGTGCCGGCCTGACATTTCCTGGGAGCCCATGAGAGGGAGCTTAGCCCAAGGTGCTGTTGTCCCGTGGCCACCTGATGCCACTGAAATGAAAGTAGGGGAAACAGGCAGTGTTGATTTAAGGAAACATGGCTTCTGTAGCGACCCCCCGGTGGCACAGTAGGAGTTCCTTTGTACAAATCAGCTCAACTTGGCTTCCAACCAACACGCTCATTTAGAACACCCTGGAGTTTCAGGGTGATCAAAGGCATGAACAAGTAATTCCTTACATGTCAACACCTTCATGCTTCTCCTTGAAATTTAAACCAGCAGTTGAAATCCAGAGGCTTGCAGGAGATCCTGTTCTCACTCTCGTGGTGTAAATGATCAGGCTGAGTGTCCCGTTCCTGGGCGGGCACTTGGCCGCCCCGACCAGGCTCTCTGAGTGGCTGGGTGTGTGTTTAAAACTATCCTCTTGGTTGTGTCAGTTTCCCGCCAGTTCTCTTTAGAGGTCAGAGCTGTTGCCCAGAAGCACCAGCTCTGCACTGCTGTCTCCGTCCACCCTGGGCTTGTGAACCTGATCCAAGTACAGGCTGTGCTGCTGGGACTCAGGGCGAGTGTCCATCTTGACGGCCTTGACCCCTGAAGTAGGCTTAGCTTCCTTGTCCCACCCCCTGCCTTTTGGCTTACCACCTCCTGTGTGACCTGCAGGTCACCTGGCTTCGCTCAGTCTCAGATCCTTACTTGTAACATTATTAAGAACAGTGTTGCAGCTGGGTGCAGTGGCTCATGCCTGTAATCCCAACACTTTGGAAGGCCAAGGTGGGTGGATCACCTGAGGTCAGGAGTTCGAGATCAGCCTGTCCAACATGGGGAAACCCTGTCTCTACTACAAATACAAAAATTGACCAGACGTGTTGGCACACTCCTGTAATCCCAGCTACTCGGGAGGCTGAGGCAGGAGAATCACTTGAACCTGGGAGGCTGCAGTTGCAGTGAGCCAAGATCATACCATTGCACTCCAGCCTGGGTGACAGAGTGAGACTCGGTCTCAAGAAAACAAAAAACAGCATTTCACACACATACACACAAACGAGGTACTGAAGAACAAAACAAAATAAAACCTAAAAAAGAAAAAAAAAACAATACCAGTAGATTTCTCATGGCTTAGCTGTGCAGATTAAGTGAAATAACTATTGTAAGGCACCTCATAGGTGCTCATAAATGGTAGTTCTTACTGTTATGTATTATTATTAATAACATTCTAAAGTGTTAGCAGGGGTCCCGATCCAGACTCCAAGAGAGGGTTCTTGTATCTTGTGCAAGAAAGAATTCAGGGCAAGTCTGTAAAGTGGAAGCAAGTTTATTAAGAAAGTAGACAAATAAAAGAATGGCTACTCCATAGAACAGCCCCAAAGGCTGCTGGTTGCCCATTTTATGGTTCTTGATTACATGCTAAACAAAGGGTGGATTATTCGTGCCTCCCCTTTTTAGACCATATAGTGTAACTTCCTGACGTTGCCATGGTATTTGTAAACTGTCATGGCGCGGTGGGAGTGTCACAATGAGGAGGACCAGAGATCACTCTTGTTGCCATCTTGGTTTTAGTGGGTTTCAGCTGGCCTCTTGACAGCAAGCTGTTTTATCAGAAAGGTCTTTTTTTTTTGAGACTGAGTCTCGCTCTGTTGCCCAGGCTGGAGTGCAGTGGTGCGATCTCGGCTCACTGCAAGCTCCGCCTCCCGGGTTCACGCCATTCTCCTGCCTCAGCCTCCCGAGTAGCTGGGACTACAGGCGCCCGCCACCACGTCCGGCTAATTTTTTTGTATTTTTAGTAGAGATGGGATTTCACCGTGTTAGCCAGGATGGTCCCAATCTCCTGACCTCGTGATCCACCCGCCTCAGCCTCCTAAAGTGCTGGGATTACAGGCATGAGCCACTGTGCCCAGTCATCACCAAGGTCTTTATGACCTGTATCTGTGCTGACCTCCTGTCTCATCCTGTGACTTAGAATGCCTCACCTTCTGGGAATGCAACACAGTAGGTTTTAGCCTCGTTCTACCCAGATCCTATTTAAGATGGAGTTGCTCTGGTTCAAATGCCTCTGATAAAAGTATTAAGATGTATTAATACTCTAAGTAATGTATTTAGGGCTGTGAGCATTCCTCTAGGAGCTGATATACGGACCTGAAGATGATATGATTTAGCAGAAAAAGTGTGGCCTTTGGAAATTTGAACACACACCCATGCTCAGATCCTGGCTCCTCAGGGTATAAAATGTGTGATTGGGGAAATAAATTACCCTGTAAATCTCACTTTCCTTGCCTGCGATGGGAGGGCAGGTTGGTAATAATAATAGTATTAGTGTGAATCACATGCAAATGTGTGTGCGTGTGTGTGTAGCTGGGTTTGACTTATAAAAATGACAATTTCATGTGGCTCACTCTTTAATGCCTATCTCACAGGGTTGCTTATTAGAATGGAAAATAATGTATGGGAAGTGCCCAGCACAGAGCTTGTACTGCAGTCAGGTCACCTAGGAAGCTATTGCAGCAATTCAGGTGAGAAATGCTGAGACGATTAAGGGACTGTAAGACGTGTTCAGATGCAGAAATGTCAATTTGGTGATTGGGTGGGGGTGAGTGATGAGGGAGAAGGTGATCTCAGATCTCTGGCTTGGGAGTATGGATGGATGGTGGTAATGTTTACTGTTAGAGGGAACACAGGAGGGGTAGAGTTGAGAGAAAAGACAATGAGCTTAGTTTTGGACGTGTCAAATTTGACATATCTAATTGTATGAGTCTGGAGCCTAAGAGAGGTACGCTCCAGAGATAGAGTGGGGAGTTATCTGCTTTTGAGGCATACTTTAACTGAAGTCCAGGAAGTGATTGGCATCACCCAGGATTAGCGTTTGAAGAAATGTCACCTGTGATCCTGGATACAACATGACAGCATTGAACCAAATGAGACAGAGGCGGGTTTGCATAAGCACTTGCTGAGTCCACCTCCATTAAGACTCTTCCAGTGCTAGCTGGGGACATAGTGGACAAGAGAATTGACGGATGAGGGAAATACTGCCCCTGCCTTCAAGGAGTAAGCAGCGTAGTTAACTCTGCCACTTTTTTGTAGGGTCTTGGAATATGGAGAGAAACCTCTAGTTACAAAGCCTAGAAATGAAAATTCTGGGTTGGGTACAGTGGCTCATGCCCATAATCCCAGCACTTTGGGAGGGTGAGGCAGGAGGACTGCTTGAGCCCAGGAGTTTGAGAACAGCCTGGGCAACATAGCAAGACCCCGTCTCTGCAAAAACAATAAACAAACAAATACATAAGTCAATGAAAATGCTATTGCCTGTCTTGTAGGATTAGATCTCATGTATACATATTGACGTGCCTAGTGCACTGCCTGGCACTGATCAATACTGCAATTGCTCAATACTGCTAGTTTAGCCAAAAGAGCACTGGAAGGGAGGGCACTTTGTTTGAGTGTTGCAAAATAAGACATTCATATTCTTGCATTAAAAAAAAATTTAGGCTGGGCGCGGTGCGGTGGCTCACACCTGTAATCCCAGCACTTTGGGAGGTCGAGGCGGGCGGATCACTTGAGATCAGGAGTTTGAGACCAGCCTGACCAACATAGTGAAACCCCGTCTCTACTGAAATGCAAAACTTAGCCGGGTGTGGTGGCGGGTGCCTGTAATCCCAGCTACTTGGGAGGCTGAGGCACGAGAATCGCTTGAACCCGGGAGGCGGAGGTTGCGGTGAGCCGAGATTGCGCTATTGCACTCCAGCCTGGGTGACAGAGCGAGACTTTGTCTCAAAAAAAAAAAATAAATAAAAAATAAAAAGTTTAGTGTGTAAATTATGGTGGACTGCAAGGGACATAGGACTGTGGTGTGGGGAAGGAGGAAAAGCTGGGCCCAGTGATCTGAAGTGCCTGTGACTATAACCAGTTGTATACACTCGGAAGTGAGCTGAAGATTATTTAGCTAGTTCATTAGCAGGAAATCCTCACTACTGGAAAAACGATTTTAGCTGCAAGGGGAGCTTACTCAGCAGCGGAGTGTTATGTTCCAGGCAGGCTCAGCTGTGATGCCTTCTGGGCTCTCAGTAGGAGACTTGGGGAAGGAGAATGAGGCTGTGGGCCAGGGAGATGAGGCAGGCTGTGGGCTGGACTCTGATGGGGTGGCCCCCAGGAGTTGGGAAATGAGAGGCTGACACCCAGGCGGACCCAGGGAACAGCCGAGTCTCAGGAGACGGGTCCCAGCCACCCATGGGCAAGCACTGGAGGAGAGGATAGGCAGACGCTGAGACTCTGGCCAAGTAGGTTGGGATGAGCCTCACCTGGGAATCTGATCACTTAGGAGGATGATCAGGAAACCAAGGCAGCCTAATACAGATAAAATGAAATGCTAATAATAGTACTGTGAGAGGGAGTAAGTAGCTTGACCAAGGTCCTATAGCTAGGAAGGGGCTGAGCTGAGATCTGAACCCAGGGCAGCCTGACTCCGAAGCCCACGTCCTCTCTGCAGCTGCTGCTCGCAGACATCCAGTACGAGGACTCGGAGGAGGTAAAGGGAAGCTGCAGTCTGAGGACCCCCACGTGCGCCAGGGTCACCCAGGGCCCTTAGGAAGCTAGGCTTTAGGCCAAACAAGCCGGGCTTAGAACCCGTGTGGTAGGGGAATTAGGTGGGACTGGACAGAGGCTGGCTGGAACTGCACTGTGGGGAAGGAGCGGGGAGGCCAGGCAGGGCTGACTCACCAGGCTGTGTCCTCACTTCCCTCAGCTCCAGCAGTTAGGGGCAGGGTGTGAGAAGGGACCCAAGAGGAAGATGGACAGTCTCACAGTGTGACTGGGACCTTCCTATTAAACAGGTTTCAGTGTCCCAGGTGTGTTCTAGGGAGGTTTATGGTTGCTCACAAATGATGGGTAGATATGGCTCACAGAAGGCTGCTGTTCTCCAAAAGCAGGGTCCATTAAGTTGCACTGGTAGCAGGCTGGCATTGGGGTAAAGCAGGTGGAGAGACTGTTTCTTGCCCCTCGAGTTTTCTGAGCAGAAGCACCAGCTGCCTTGAGCAGCTGTGTGATGCTATGTCCACCTCCACAGTGAACTTGAGAACATCTTCAAAGAAAGGGCAGCGTGGCCTGGAACTGACCTAGCTAGATGACTGTAGATTTCTCACTGGACGCTCTGGGCCTCAATTTCCTCATTCTCCATAGAGTGGAGAGTTGGCGATTACATAAAGTAGTATCTTTGCAGAGCATCAAAATTTATAATAGCAGCAAACAAATGTATTCAGAACAAGAATGAGAGAGAGTACTTATTCCAAGTTTTCTTCTGAAAGATTTCTTCAGATGCCTAAATTAATTATGATAGAAACAGCTTAAGGTTGAATATCAGAAGATTTAATGTATTATTTAGGTTGGTGCAAAAGTAATGGTGGTTTTCACCTACTTTCAATGGCGAAACTTCTATTACTTTTGCACCAACCTAATAGTTCTGGTTCTGCTACTAGCTGTGTGGCCTTGGGCAAGTCTCCTTGCCCCTTGGCCTCAGTTTCTTTGTTTATAGTGTGTGTGTGTGTGCTCGCATGTGTGTACTCATGTGTGCATGTGTGTGTGTCTCTGTGTGTGTGTAGTGATGATTCCTTCCTGGGCCTCAAAGGGCTGGTCATGAAGATATGGGGAAGCTCAATATGGAGAAGGACTTTGGGAAGGAAAAGATGTGTGTATAGAGGGTTGCAGGCCAGGAAATGATACTTAGAGGGAACTTCCCAAGGGACCATAGATGATGGGCGGGGCTTTACAGGCAAAAAGGGGCAGGAGGCCGGTGGAGGTCCAGGGAAAGCCGGTGTAAAGGCATCGAGGTGAGAGAGAGGACAGGAGGGAAGGGCAGGAAGCGAGACTGCCAGGGTGCGTTGGTGCTGGCTGCCAAGGAAGGGAGGATCATCCAGGCCATGTGAGGAGTGCATGCAAGGGGTCAGCCCCAACTCCTTGGGGTTAATTGATGCCATCGCTCCAGTAAACTCAGGGTAATCATCAGTGATAAGCCGAACAGGGTTGCTTTCTTTGCTGCTTAGATTTTCTTAACTGGAACTCTTCAAAAGTCAGGGAGTGGTGAAAATGTTTGACCGCACAGTGGCAGGCACTACTTCTCATGGACCCGTGGTTTCCGCACTCACCACGGAGCTGAGAGGTCTGTTCGGATACCTGTGCTCCAGTTCAAGGTATGCCCCATCTGAGTTTAGAGTCTGAGTCTCATCTCTGTCAGACAGCAGCTCTTATTCTTTCTAAGCCTGGGAGACTTGTTGTATCAGAATTAATCATCTGTAGGAGATAACGGACAACCTGGCCTGGTTCCGATGAACAGTAAAGGGCTTGTGGAATATTATAAAGTCCTAAATTAGCTCTGTCTGGAGTCGTGCAAATAATACTCATTTGATGAGGTGAATTCCTCCTCTCCTTGTCCCCACTTTCCTTCAATAAGACCTGCTCCTCTCCCTGTAGTCCCTAAATCTGTACCATCACCCCTCCCCATATTGCTGAAGCCCCAAACCGTGAGCTTACCCATGACCCTTTCGTCTCTCCCTTTTCACATCCATCCAGTCACCATGTGCCCTGATTCTACCTCTTCTCTCAGCTCCTTATTTCAACCCCACTGTCCCTGCCCCAGCGCAGGCCTTCGGAATTTTGATAGCCTCGGGACCTTCCTAAACCTGGCTTTATTCCTTCCAAACTATCTTCTTCCTGGGTGCTCTGGTGATGTGTGGATGCATGTACCTCGTCAGTTGAAACTCCATCCTTCGCCTGCAGATCCAGTATAAATGCAAGATGTTTTGGGGCCTGTTCTGCCCATTCCAGCCTCTGGCCAGGTGCCCTCTTCTTCCTTTCCATCCTATCTCTGCGTAATCTGGCCCATTGTGAGGGCCTCGGCCATCCTCAGGGGCCTGATGACCCCAGATCTCTCTCCCAAGCTCCAGATACATTTCCCAGGGACCACAAACCTCTCCAGGTGTGCGCCCTCCAGGGTCCTCTGCCCCGCTGATCATCTTCCCACTGCCTCCCCCAGCCTTTCCTCCTCCCCTTGTATTCCATGTGACTACCTAGACATAGGGGAATTATCCTTTATGTTCCTGTCTCCCTCTCCCATTCACCCAGTTTTGTTGATTTTAGCTCCAAAATATTTCCTAAACCTCTCTCCTTCCCTCTGACTCCACTGCAGCCTCAGTTTGGGCTTTTCCTCTCTGCCCCAGACCACCCACCCACTTGGGTACATTTTCTGTGTGGTAGCCTGAGGCATCTTCACGTAGTACACATCTAATTAAGTTGCTTTCTTCTTAAAACCTTTCAGGGAGTCCCCATCGTTTTAGGACATTGCTCAAACTCCCTAAACCAACATTCGAGGGCCTTCCCTATGAGGCCTTACCTCCTAGCTAGGCCCGATCTTCCTCCATCCCCTTTCTTCTCATACATCCCTCATTTATTCTGGCATGGGCTCTGGAATCCGCCTGGGTTCAAATCCTGGCTTTGTGACCTATTGGCTGTGTAATCTTTGACAAGTTACTTGACATCTCTGGGCCTCCCTCTCCCTATCTGTAAAATAGGATTGTCGTGAGGATTAAGTGAGATAATACCTCCAAAATGCTTAGAACAGTGCCTGACCCATAGGAAGGCCTCAGCAAGTGTATGCTAATGCCATTACTATTATCGGTGGTGGTGGTGGTATCTGGCCCCTGCCTATCTCACTAATGGGATTTCCATTGCACACCCCCTCCACCTCCTTTATGTTCTCCAGCCATCAGAATTATCTGCAGTTTCCCCGAAGTGTCCTGCCTGTTCCTGCATTCATAACCCCCCACTGAAGCAGCACATCATCTGCCCGAGTCCTTCCTTTCTGCCTCACTGCTCTTTCTCCCATTCTGCCCCAACAGGCCATTCTTGCCCTTTCCATCTGGCCCTAGGTAACCTCACTGCAGACTGCCTTCCATCTTAACTGGACTCAGAAATTGCCTTGAACATTGAGGTAGGAATTTGCCCTGGGTACCAGGCTCATGTCCCTGAGGCTGGCAGGGGCTGGCCCTGCCTCCTGTCTGGCATGCACTGTGTGACATTGATTTTGTCTACCAGAGGCTTGTTTTTGCCTGAGATCTGTAGCGTGTGCCTGTGACATCAAAGGTCTGAGTTGCTAAGATTGGATGCAAATCCACCTGAGTGACAAAGGAGTGCCCTAACTGGTTTTGACTTCTTCAGTATTGCAGACACAGTATTTCTTGAGAAATTGGCCTCTTACCTGCCCCTCATTGCTAATAATGTTTTGTGGCTTGATATTCTAGTTGCTGAATTTCTCCCTCCAAACATTTTAGCTTGCTTCCTCCAAATGCCCTGCTGATTTCCTCAAATGCCTCATAAATCTCAGATCCAAATCTCCTCCTCTTATAGATCATCGCAATGTGCTGATCCAAACAGCACAGCGGGAACTCTCCGGTGTGATGAATGCCACTTGTGTGTTTGTAACGCGGCCTTCAACTGTGGTGATGTCAAGATAAATCACGGTTCAGCACTTGCTTGCTGGCGGAAGCCAGGGACCTTAGTCTGACCCATTTATTTTATAGGTGACTACAACAAAGCCCAGAAAGTTAGGGGACTTTCTCGAGGTCACACAGTCAGAAACAATTGGGACTAAAATCCAGATTTTTTTGTTTTTCACTGTAGTACTATTTCTAGCTTACCAAAAGCTGTGGCTTAAAAAAATTGAAAATTAATTTTAAAATTTTGGTAAAATATACCCAAGATTTACCAGATTAACCATTTTTAAATGAACGTGGTATGTACGTTAAGTGTACCGTGGCATTAAGTACGTTCACATTTTTGTACAACCATCATCCATCTCCAGAATTTTTTTCATGTTGCAAAACTGAAACTCTATACCCATTAATCATTAACTCTCCATTCTCTCCCACCCCAGCTCTGGAAAACACCATTGTAATTTCTGCCTCTATGAATATGACTGCTCTAGGTACCTCATATAAGTGCACTCTTACAGTATTTTTCTTTTTGGGTCTAGTTGATTTTGCTTAGCATAGTATCCTCAGGATACATCCATTTTGTGCCATGTGTGAGTTTCATTTGTAGTGGTGTTTCTTTAAGACCATTTTAATATCTTAGGAGAGTATCTTACTGCTCAGTAGTGTTGGAATTTTGAACGGGGTGACTTTCCCAGTAGCGTTTTCTAAATGTCCACTAGGGGGCAGTAAAAACCACATAAATTTTTCAATAGGCCCGAGGAGTGCCTGGAAATTAGGCCACTACCTCCTCTGTGTATCTCTTTCAGCCATCCGTGTATACAGTTACAAGGTAATGGATTTCAGGTCCAACAGCGGGTTTGGATAAAACTAGAGATACCATCAGTTGTAGCATAAGTGCAAGTCTTCCTCACACTCCAGCCAACACCAGTGCAGAATACTTCATTCAATATATTGGTTTCAGATGGTATTTTTATTTAATTCACTTAATCCAGTGATTCTCAGACAGAGTGCTCATCAGAATCACCTGCGGTGATTTTTCCAAAATACACATGCCCAGGTCTCATCTCAGATTGATTAAGTCAGAATTGCTGAGGCTGGGGCCCAGGTATATCGATGAGATTTCCATTCTGGTCCATGACTTCTTTTTAAGAGCCAACGTGTTACTTTTTAACTTTAATAGCTGCTGGGAAAGGGTCATTCTTAAATAAACCTCAGAGGAGAGCGAATATGAATTCTGAAAAATGTTTCTCTTTTTACGGTAGCAGTGGTGGAAGGGTCTGGTGGCTATGGGAACCACGTTCTGAACAATTGTGAGGGTTTCCTATAGATCACACCTGGGCTTTAACAAGCAAAGAACCCAGACAGAAGATGTGAAACTGGGGCAGTCTGGCCAACTCAGGATCTACAGATATAGTTCCTGGATGGCCATACTCAGGGTCAAAATCTTTTAGGGTGAGGCCAGAGCACAGACCTCAGTACTGTCTGATACATTAGGAGGATCTTTCCTACAGTAATAAGAGGAACAAGAGATCTTCAGTTTTATCTTAGAGGTAAAACTTGAGGTGGGGTAAGGAGACCTCAGTTCTCATCCTGACCATACTACTGGCCAGTTGTGCGACCCAGGGGAAGTCATGTCACCACTCTGAGCCTCAGTTTCCCCCTTGACTTTTGAGAGTACTGGATGTTGATCTCTGAGGATTCTTCTAGTTCTAAAAAATTCAATGATTCTATGAGTATTAATAATCTTGATTTGTATGGCACTATTCTGGCAAAGAGCAGAAGAAGTATTCAGGAATCCAATGAGTGACGGAGACTATTGACCAGGTAGTTTAATTTATTTAAGGCATACACATGGAATTCAAAGGAGAAAATATTGCTCTGGATAATATATTGAACCGTTAGTGTCTTTGGCATAGCAAAAGCTTTCCAGAGGGAAAAATTTCCTATCAGTGCAAACTTGACATTTTTCACTTCCTGATCCATAACTACCATTTGTCCAGCACACTTATATTTACTGTAAAGGGCCAAGTGTACGAATGCTTTGGTTGAATATTAAATAACTACATAAACGTCAAGGTCACAGTTGCAAGAAAGCCTCAGTGGAAGGCCCTGGGAGGCTTGCATTGATCTCTTGTGAAGTTCCATTCTGGGATCCTGCTGACAAGGGGAAACAATTGATGTGGACCATTGTTAAGGCTTTAAGTGTTTCTCCATTGTTAAAGATCTTTTACAAGCCTGGAAAAACTGATAGTGCCCAAGGAATTGGCAAAAGCTTCATTTAGAAATATAGGCTGGTCAAAGAGATAAGCACAAGCCAGAGTGCAGATGTCCTGGGTTGGGCTTACACAGCAAAGGCGGAGGGCTGAAAGGAGTCCCTCACTGGGGCACCCACCAACTCAGCCTGCCGGGCACTGCCCTCAGATTTCAGAGGGGAACTTTCACACCAGAAGCTGCAGAGAGCGTGGCTCCTCTTTCAAATCCACCCTTACATTTCCTCCAGCTTCTCTCTGCTTGTGAAAACCTCCTCTCCTGCCATTTCAGTCCATCCGCTCTCCATAGCTGCAGGAAGCACCTCACCAGCATCCGGGGTAATGAAGCGAGGATGAATTATGCAGATCCACAGGTCCAGACTGACTATCTGGACTGGTCTAGTGCCCGGATAGTTAATTATGTGAGTGTTCCACTGACCTGGAGGTGGGAGGAGAGCAAATACTGTGGACGACGGGATCTGGTTTCAAAAAGATCTCAACAGACGGAAGGATTGGTCAGGTCTACCAGATGAGCTTTAGAAGGGATGTAAACATAAAACAAACATTTCCTGTGCACTAGCTCGGCTCCATGTTTGGTATTGCACTTGGCCCTTTGTACGTTTTAGTTTATTTCATCCTTACAATGACCCAGTGAAGGTAGGTGTGTATATCCCCATTTTTAAAGTGAGGAAACCAAGACATGGTAGGATAGAGAAAGGTCCAAGGGCTTCAGTCATCAATCTAGATTCCAATCCCAATTCTGCCCCTATGTTAGCTGGCAAGTCACTTCATCTTCTAAAAAGAGTGACAGCCAGGCTTTGAGCTTTTTTTTTTTTTTTTGAGACAGAGTCACGTTCTGTCGCCCAGGCTGGAGTGCAGTGGCCAGATCTCAGCTCACTGCAAGCTCCGCCTCCCGGGTTTATGCCATTCTCCTGCCTCAGCCTCCCGAGTAGCTGGGACTACAGGTGGCCGCCACCACGCCCGGCTAATTTTTTTTTTTTTTTTTTTGTATTTTTAGTAGAGACGTGGTTTCACCATGTTCGCCAGGATGGTCTCGATCTCCTGACCGCATGATCCGCCCATCTCAGCCTCCCAAAGTGCTGGGATTACAGGCTTGAGCCATAGCGCCCGGCCTGAACTGTCTTTTATTTCTCAGGTTCTAGATGCTTAGTCTCTTGCATTTATGAATGCATTTAATCCTCAAAACAACCTTACTCCTATTTCACAGATGGAAATGGTGTAGATAACTTAAGTTACTTGTCCAAGGCTGCAGGGTAAGGAGCAGGGCCAGTGTCTGAGCCCAGGCCATCTGACTCCAACACCCATGGCCTTAGCATCTGCTGTGCCCTCTCTGTTCCCAACATAAAAAGGCACAACCATATTTTCTGTGAGGGTTAGATGAGCTAATTAGGTAATCGCCTGATATAGTGCCTGGCATTTCACAGGTGCTCATAAATAATATTAGCTCACCATCATTATCATTCTCAGCCCTATTATTAGTCATATGACCTGTTCAAAGTGTAGCTAATAACTGGCAAAGCAGGATTTGAACCCAAGTCTTATGACTGCCAATCCACTATGCTCTCCACCTCGCTCTGGAGCACAAGACTGGGGACAATCCTGATGTCACTATCTCAGTACCTGGTGCAGTGTAGTCTCCACGGAAGATGCTCAGCCCCTGCTCAGATCGGCAGGGATCATCTTGTCACTCATTCACCACACATTTGCTAAGGCCCCGCTCTGTGTTAGGGATCCAGAGGGAAAAGAATATAATGTCTGCCATCCTTTTCTCCCCCTCCAGGTTCGAATGGTGAAAGACGATGACCCCTCCTGGAAGCCCACTTTTATCGTGAAACCTGATGGTGGTTGTCAGGGTGACGGAATCTACCTCATTAAAGACCCCAGTGACATCCGCCTGGCAGGGACCCTCCAGAGCAGGCCGGCGGTGGTCCAGGAGTACATCTGCAAACCTCTCCTTATCGACAAGCTCAAGTTTGATATTCGTCTGTATGTCTTACTCAAGTCCTTAGACCCCTTAGAGATTTATATAGCCAAAGACGGACTCTCTAGGTTTTGTACCGAGCCATATCAGGAGCCCACCTCCAAAAACCTGCACCACATCTTTATGCACTTAACCAACTATTCACTGAACATCCACAGCGGCAACTTCGTCCATTCGGACAGTGCTAGCACCGGCAGCAAAAGGACTTTTTCCAGCATCCTTTGTAGACTGTCTTCCAAAGGCGTTGACATCAAGAAGGTCTGGTCTGACATCATCTCCCTGGTGATTAAGACGGTCATCGCGCTGACTCCAGAGCTCAAAGTCTTCTACCAGTCAGACATCCCCACGGGGCGGCCGGGCCCCACATGCTTCCAGGTAACCATTGCCAGTTCCCAGCCTGCGTTTCCAGCCTTAACCGGCCTCAAGAGGGCTCTCTGGCTTCGTGTGGGATGAGTGATCAGGGTGGGATGGCCAGAGGATGGGACAGGGTTGGTGGTGCTCTGGGCTTGGGTGTTAAACCTGGGCCCAACTTCCAGCTTTCTGTTTGCTCGCCATGTGATTTGGGGCAAGCTACTTCCCTTCTGTTACTTGTAAAATGAAATGAAGAATACCTACCTTAAAAGGTTCTTGTAAGAATTAAATGAGATAACGTATGTAAAGCAGAGTTTTACATTCATTCATTTACTCATTCATTCATTCACTTGCTCATTCAACAGCTTTTGCCATACGCTTAGAAGGGGTCCGGCATTGTCCTGGGTTCTGTTGAGACAGTAAGTCAGGGCCCTGCTTGCTGATGCATAGAGTCTGTTGTGAGAGACGTATAATTTAAAAAGCAATGATTATGAAGGGTTATAAGTGCTAGAGTAGAAAAGGAAACGTCTGAGGTGCTGAGATTGTGAGGCCACGTAACATTCTCTGGGCGGGAGTGGCGTGGTCAGAGAAGGCTTCCCAGAAGAAATGGCAGTCGAACTGGAACCTGGAGCGAGAGTTAGATGAAGCAGGAGAAACTGGGTAGGGGTGGGGGAGGCAAAGCGTTCCAGGTAGAAACGTGCTGAAGCCAGAGAGGTGAATGGGAAGCAGGAGGCACTGGAAGAGGTTGAGTATGGTTGCTGGGTGGGGTTTAAGGCAGAGATGTAGGGGGAGATGAGGAAAGGTGAGGTGGGAGAGGAAGCTATAGGGGCTGTGTCGAGAGCCTTGGTATTGCCGGGGGTGGAGGGTGCAGTCCCTGGAGAATTTTAAGCAGGGGAAAGATGCACTCAGATTTGCATGTTACAAAGAACAGTGTGTCTACAGGGTAAAGAACACACTGAGACAAGGCCAGAAGTTGGGAGGTCCCTAGGAGACAGTTGCTTTCACACAAGTGGGAGAGGACACTGGTTTGGACTGGGAAGGTTGTGGTGCAGATAGGGGAAATAGACAGATCTGGGTGACAGGGAAGGAACTAGAGGGGCTCAGTTTGGTGACTGGATGAGGCTGGAGAGAGAGGAGAGATGGTGGCAGTGAGGGCAGGGAGGAAACGAGGCTGATGTGCAGGTGGCTTGGGTACTTGCATGGATGGATAGAGGCCCCTGGAAGAGGACCAGGCTGTTGGGGGAAGGTTGGGAGTTGGACTTAAAGTGCCTATGTGACATCCAAGTGGAGAGATTGAGGGGACAATTGGATATTTGGAGCTTGGAGTTCAGGAGACAGAGGTCTGGGTCGGGGACGGAGATGGGAACTCGTCAGCAAATGGTGACCAAAGAGGGTGACGAGAGGACTGAGAAGACACCTGTGATCATCATCATTTCACTAAGGGACAGGCAGGGGAGGGGGAGGGAGCCAGGAAAGGAGGCCAAGAAGCAGTGTCTTGAGATAGAATAAATATCAGGAGAGAAGGAGCACGAGTGGCAAGGAGGAGGTGCTCAGGGAAGCAGGCAGGGATAGCGCGTCAAATGCTGCTGAGATGCCGGGCAAGACCAGCCCTGAAACTGTCCACTCCACTCATAAGGAGTTGACTGGAGAATTGTCTTCAGCAGAGCGATGGAGCCAGGGCCAGAGTCTGGTGGACTCAGCCAGAATGTGGGAGGGAAGGAAATGAGGAATGAGGCTGGAACATTCTTACAGGCCATTTAGCTGTGACAGTGCGGGGTGGGCAGACATGGTGTCCATACACTCCATAGGTACACACTTTCCTGCCCCCAGATCAATCAGTGAGGGGAGGAGAAGAGAAGACAAGGAACCTCTGGCACCCTCTCCATCTAATCCTTAAAGTCATTTTGTAGCACTCGATATATATGAAAAAAGAATACATGAAACATACTTGTAAGCCATGAAGCCAAACAACAAAATGATTATCTCAAACCCTCCTCCCAACCCAAGATCTCCAACCAGTATGTTTCACCCCCATACCATGTCCCTGCCCAGCTCTGGGATAGACATTACCCTGAATTTTATGTTTATTATTTCCTTGCTTTTGAAGATACTTTTATTAGGTGTGAATGTATCCCTAAATAATATATTGTTTTGTTTTGCTTGTTTTTGAGTTTTATAAAAATGCTATTATAAAGTATGGAGTCTTCTGCAACATTCTTTTCCACTACACATAAGGTTTCAAAGGTCCACCCATGCTGGTGGGGGTCGTGGATACTGTCTCATTTGCACTGTTGTAGATTCCATTGTGAATATGCACAGTTTATTATCAGTTCTTCTGTCGAGGAACATTTGGGTTATTTCCAGTCTACAGCAGGCAGGTGACAGGTCTCTTGGGACAAGAAGTGAGAAGGGAGGGAGTGGGGCAGTGTCTCTAGTGGATGGGACATTCATTCAACAACAGAAGAGGAGGCTGGTCCCAAAGTGCAGCCCCAAACCCAGAGAGGACACCCCAGGGGCTGGGCACCAGTCAGCAGGATTTCCAGGCAGGCTGGAGGGGAATTTTTGGAGGGGAATTCAGGCCATGATCAGTACCAGGAAGGGGTAATTGCCATCCAGAAATCTGTCCCGAGAAACTGGACCCCTGGCCTTAGGTTCCCAGGGAGGATGGACAGCTCGGCCATCAGGTAGGAGGCTTAAAACATTAGAAAGGAGAAAAGGGCAGAACTTAGAGGTAGGACCAGAGAAAACAAGTCCCGACCTAAGCCATCAAAAAGTTAGGGTCAAGGAGATAAGTTGCAACGTGGACATGTCCAGGGGTCATCCCGGGGGACCATGTGGTCGGATCTGTTTGACAATGACAGCTATTCCAGGAGTATCATGTGGGCCCGGCATGCAGAGCCAAGCCGCAGAGCCCTGGTTTGGACCGAGTGGCAGGGTGGAGGGCAAGGCTGGTTGTTTTGCTGCTTGTCTTGCTGTGGACAGGCACATGGGTTAGCCATCAGTAGGGCCCAA
The DNA here is from genome assembly GCF_008728515.1 of Papio anubis. Classification (NCBI taxonomy): domain Eukaryota; kingdom Metazoa; phylum Chordata; class Mammalia; order Primates; family Cercopithecidae; genus Papio; species Papio anubis. Next base: position 91,674,951 of record NC_044988.1, on the reverse strand, counting down.
GCTGTGGGGAGCTGGTGGAGGGGGCAGACAGGGAGGGAGCTGCTGATTTGGACAGATCATGTCTGCAAATGGAACCACAGCCTTGGGACTGTTTCCCACTGCTTGACCACACTAAATGCTTCCAGGCCTGGGCGAGAGGAGGAGCACAGGGGGAGGCCAGGCTCAAGGAAGCGCTCTTCCTCTTTCCAGCTGTGCGGGCTCGGGCGTGTTTCTTCACCACTCCGAGCCTCTGCTTCTTTCTCTGTAAATCACCTACGCTCACTTCCCTGCCTGCCTCTTATTGTGAAGTAATGTGGGTGACAACACTTTGACAGGGTATAAGGTATTAGGTATTTGGAATTTGTCTTACCATACATTTCAGATTCCGAGTCATTAAGGGAGAAAATGGTATCCTTTTCTCCTTGGAGCCCTCTCTTACTTTATTCTTATCACTTGTAAGAGCACTTTTCAGTTTGGGTCTCACATACCTGAGCTGACTTGGAACCTAGAGATTTAGGGACCTGGTTAGGTTCTGCCATTGACTTGCTGTGTGTTCTTGTGTATAAGTCACTTAACTTCTCTGCGCCTCATCTTCCTTGCCTGCCTCACCGGGTTGTTGTCAAATTCCAATATGATAAAGATATGATAAAGATTTTCAAGCTGTAATGTTCTGTGCAGATAGAACACATGACTTCTTTGCCATACAGCCCCTCTCGCTTGTTGCCTGGGCTTGACCCAGATTGCAGCATTCCAGAACGTAAACTCTAGCCAAAGAAATCACATTTATCTTAAACTTATGACGGTGACCCCTTTCCAGTCATAGCCACAATAACGACTTGGGAAATTGTGATGGCCCAGAGCAGTTGCGGGCACTGCTCAGGCTGTGGGCAGGTTTCCTGTAATCTGCTGCTAAGGAACGTGGCTTCCCTGTCATTCCCAGCCTGTCCCCTGTCATTGCCTAGGTAACTCCCAGCAACATATCCTCATGTCAGTCTTCTTGAGGGCACCAGTGTGCTCTGGCTTGTACAGCAAGGTCTGTCTCAGTGTAGATGAATCATATGGCAGAAATAACACATGCGGAGGAAAGGCTTCCAGCTCAGCTTTCAAGAACGTTCAGTTCCATTGCTTGGTCTGTATCTTCTTCTAGCTCCCTGTATCTAATTCTCTCCTTGGCCCATGATCCTTTCCCTTAGATGCCTGAAGGAGATGCTGTTCCTAAATCCTAAGATGTTTTTCCTCTTTATCCTTTGTTCTTTTTGACCTCCTCCTTACCCTTCAGCCCAGTTACCCCAAGGGAAGAAGGCCAAGGAACAATGCAGCAAGTGCTCAAGGGCTTGGATTTGGTATTTAGACGGCCTGGGTTTGAGCTAACCCTGGCACCTGTAGCTGGTCTTCTTGGCAAGTTAACAATTCTTAGCCTCAGCTTCCTTATCTGCAGTTACAGACCATATTTGTACCTCCCTCTCAGAATTATTGTAAGTGCAAATAAGAGCAAACTAGGAAGAATATTTAGCACAGCACCTAGCACATAGGAAGCACTTAATAAATGACAGTTTTACGATTATTCCATTGTTTGTTATCTGTAACCACAACAGCTCTCAAATTTGTTTATGACGAAGTCCCTTAAAATTATAAGAAACCATGAAATATTCACATTTTAAACTTAACGGGAACACGAGCATTCCAAGGAGCATAGTTTGAAAACCATTTCCTTAGCCTGGCATTTGTCACCCCCGACCCCGGCCCCAATCTAGCTTCCCTGTACCCTCCCTGAGCCCTGCAGTCTTGAAAAACAGATCCAATTGCTGTCTTGGACATAATTTGTGCTTTCCTATTGCTGCCTTTTGGTTCTCTTCTGTCTTGGCTGACCTGGCACGCTCTCTCCCATTCTTGCTGTTTCTTGAACTTCAATGCCTTCTAAGGTGCTATTCAAGCCCCACCTCCTAGATAAAGCCTTCCTCCAAAAACCACTTCTGATATTTCAGCTTCTTCTTCCTTTGGACTTTAACACATTCCCTGAGCACCCACTGAGAAAAGCCCTGAGCTAGTATGGGCGTGTGGTTATGGATAAGACAAGGTCCCTGCTCCGAGGGGGTGCACAGTGTAGTGGGGAGAGCTGACTCATGAGAACTCCAGTCCCTTGTAAAAAAATGCTATGAGAGGGTCCATGTGGGATGCTGGGAGAGCCCAGAAAAGGGAGTCGTTAACTTTGCCTAACCCTGTCAGGGAAGGCTTCCCCGAGGAGGAGATGCTTAAACTGGAGCATAAAGCATGAATAAGGGTTTGCCAAGAGGAATATGATAAAAGCATACACTCCCAGTTTTTCTCCTATGTCCCTGGCTCTTGCTTCTCAGCCTCTTCTTCTGGACCTGTCAGTGTTGGAGAGTCTCAGGGCTCCATCCTTGGAAAGGTGTCCGCCTATTGGCAATCACTCCTAAATGATCCCACGTAGCCTCCATGGCTTTAAGCACCAGTTCTGTGCTATTGGTGCCCACAGCTGTATTTCCAGTCCTGACCTTTCCTTGAGCTCCAGACTGGTATATCCCAGTGCCCACTTTAATTTTCTACTTGGATAGTTAATAGCCATCAAACACTGAACATGTCCAAAGTCAAGCTCTTGACTTCCCTCCCAAACCTACTCTCTATTGTCTTTACTGTTTCAGTAAACGAGTGCCATTCAGTCAGTCACTCAGTCCAAAAGCCTGAGACATCCTTCTTTTCTGTGTTTCCCTCCTTCATACATCCAATCCATAAGCAACTCTTACAAATATCCTTTAAAATATTCCCAAATGCAACCACTTCTAACCAACTCCACTGTTGCCATCCCAGTCTAGGCAGCCATCACCTCACACTTGAATGGCTGCCATAGCCACCTTTGCTGCCTATAGCCTATTTTTCTTACTGTAGCCAAGGAGATGCTTTGAAACACAAGCTGGATTCAGTTACTTTCCTCACTGAAACCCTCCAATGGCTTTTTCATTGCACTTACAATCCTAGCTCCTTCTCATGGTCTACAAGATGCAGTACCATCTGCCCCATGTCTATCTGACCTCATCTTCTGCCCCTCTGCCTCTCGCTCTCTCATTGCTGTTCTTCAGAAGTGGCCTTTGTTCTTGCTGTTCCCTCTGCCTGGAATGCTCTTCCCCAGCTATTCAAACATGACTTATTCTTTTTATTTTTATTTTTTTTTTTTTTTTTTTTTTTTTTTTGAGACGGAGTCTCGCTCTGTAGCCCAGGCTAGAGTGCAGTGGCCGGATCTCAGCTCACTGCAAGCTCCGCCTCCCGGGTTCACGCCATTCTCCGGCCTCAGCCTCCCGAGTAGCTGGGACTACAGGCGCCCGCCACCTCGCCCGGCTAGTTTTTTGTATTTCTTAGTAGAGACGGGGTTTCACCGTGTTAGCCAGGATGGTCTCGATCTCCTGACCTCGTGATCCACCCGTCTCGGCCTCCCAAAGTGCTGGGATTACAGGCTTGAGCCACCGCGCCCGGCCTCTTTTTATTTTTTTGAGATGGAGTTTCACTCTTGTTGACACAGGCTGGAGTGCAATGGCACCATCTCAGCTCACTGCAACTTCCGCTTCCTGGGTTCAAGCGATTCTCCTCCCTCAGCCTCCCAAGTAGCTGGGATTACAGCTACCTGCCACCATGCCCACCTAATTTTTTAAAATATTAGTAGAGATAGGGTTTCACCATGTTGGTGAGGCTGGTCTCGAACTCCTGACCTCAGGCAATCCACCCACTCGGCCTCCCAAAGTGCTGGGATTACAGGTGTGAGCCATCATGCCCAGCCCAAAAATGACTTATTCTCTCACTTTATTCAGCCCCTGTCCATATGTCACCTCCCTGAGACTTTTGCTTCTGGTGATGAGGGAGTAACAAAGACTAAATGTAACCTTCTGCAAACAACTAGACTATCAGAAATATATATGAATACGTACATGAAAGAAGCATTTTCAGACTTTGGACCACAGATAACTCAGCACTGTGATCTCTGAGAAAAGGGGGAAAAAACCAAGGTGAGTCTTATGGTTGCCTGAGCTTTTCGTCTGGGGGCAATTTTTGGAATATGGACACAGAGGAGGTGAACCTAAACAGCGTCCAGTGACCTCACTGAGTTGAGGAGATGAAGATTGAAGTTTGGGAAGGCTAAGGTGGCTGGAAGTTGTGGGGCAGAATTATAGAAAGGAAGGAGCTAAGCAGGAAAAGAGCTCCAGAAAGCTGCATGGGATCTCAGTGGGTCTCTGCTGAGTCCTAGGCTGTGCATGCATGGAGGGTTAATCCACAAAACTGGACAAAGAATAATTGGGGGACTGATAAGCTGAACCATTTCCAGGGCTCACACAGGGCAGAGAGGCATTCGAGCACTGAAAAGTTGGAGTGAAGAGTCTTTGGTGATGGCTGGGAGCATGCAATGGAGTCTCCAAAGAAGTTCTGCCTTAATGGGGAGGGTTAAATCTTCCCTGGGATGAAGATTACTCTAGATCCATCCTATTCACCATAAGCAAAAGGCTTTGAAGGCATCAGTCTGATTTGCAAATAACTGACTGCCAAAACAAAGCCCAGCACTTTAAAAGGAAGACAAAGTCCAGACTCTCAGCATTGAAATATCACAATGTCCGGCATTCAATTATAAAAAATCTCTAAACATTCCACAAAACAGGAAAAGGTAACCTTTACCAATGGGGGAATCATTTAAGAGAAACAGATCCAAAAATATCAGAAATGATGAAACTAGCAGGAAAAGGATACTAAAACAGCTGTTATAACTATATACAGAAATTTTAAGGAACATATAAGCTTAGTGAAGAGAGAAATGGAAGCTAGTGAAAAGAGCCAAATGAAACTTCTATAACAGAAAATATAATCTCTGAGGTGAAAATATCACTGGATGTGATTAACAGCAAATTAGACGCTGAAGTAGAAATCATCAGTGAACTTGAAGACATAGCAATAGAAAGTGTCCAAAAATAGAGAAAAATGACAAGGAAAAAAAGAACAGATTCTCAGTGGACTATGATCCAACATCAGGTGGTCTAACATGTGTAATTGAAGTCCCAGGGCAGAAGAGAGAGGGAATATAAAAAAACTTTTGAAGAAATAATGGCCAAAATTTTCCAGATTTGAAAAAAATCTATCAACCCACCATCTAAGAAGCTCAAAACATTCCAAGTAAAATACACACACACACTCCCCCCCACATTATAATCACACTATTGGAAAATCAGTGATGATCAGAAAATCTTAAAAGCAGTCAGAAAGAAAAGATACACTATGTTCAGAAGAACAAAGAATAACCACAATGTTCTCATCAGAAACTGTTCTGGCCAGAGACAATGGAATGACAAGTGTCTCCTCTTTAAAAAGGCCCCCCTGGCTCTCCTAGGTGGATCACCAAATGCTCCCCTCCACCCACTGTATCACACTCTGTGCTCTTACCTCGCTCTCATTATTGACTTGCTTGTGGTATCTCTTCCCTCTAAAACATAAGCTACAAGGGGGTAGGAGTTTTGTCTTATCACTGCTTTATGCTCAGTGCCAAGAACAGTGCCTGGTATCTAGTAGTGCCCAATAAATAATTGATAAAGTAAGTAATGCCTTCAGGCAGAAAAGTATGAGGGCAGAGAGCAGTAAAGCATCCTTGAACTACTAATGTTTCAGCACAATGAGAGCCCAAGATGTGTAGTAGTAGCAAGTGGGAGGAGATAAAGCTGGAGTGTTGACAGATGTCAGGCCATAGAGCAATTTGTAGGACATGCTGTGGGACTTGTGCTTCATTTTGTAGACAGGGATTTTATGCAGAGGAGTGTTAATAGTCTATTTGCACTTCAGAAAAATGGCTCTGGCAGCCCCTTGTGTCAGATGAATTAGAGGGGCGAGTTTGAGAGCAGAGGAAAGGCGAGAGATGGCATAGACTTGCGGAGAGTAGAAGCAGAGGGAATGGGCCAGGTCTAGAAAGTTTTTTAGAAGGTAGAATATGCAGGTGTTAGTGACCAGCTAGTTGTAAGGGATGAAGAGGAAAGTTTTCACTTGTGCGATTGGGTGGATAAGGAATACAGAAAGCAAAGGAGATTTTAGAAAAATACGGTGTATTCGTTACCTATTGCTGTGTAGCAAATTACCCCAAACCTTAGGAGCTTAAAACAACAAATATATCCACTGTCTTGCAGTATACGTGGGTCAGGAATTTATGCTTAGCTGATTGCTTTTGGCTCAAAGTCTCTCGCAAGGCTGCAACCCACATGTTGGCCAGGACTGCAGTCACCTCAGAACTTAACTGGGGAAAGCTCCTCCTCCAAGCCCACTCCCATGCCTGTTGGCAGGTCTCAGGTACCCCCTGACTGTTGGCTGGAGAAATCAGTACCTTGTCACCTGGGCGTCTCCATGGGACAGCTCACGACAATATGGCAACTGGCCTCCCTCCGAGTGAGTGAGCAAGAGAGTGAGAGAAAGCACCCCAAGATAGAAGCCACAGTCTTTTTATAACCCAATATTAGAGGAGACATTTCATCATTTCTGCCCTATTCTGTTAGAAACAATTCACTGGGTGAGGTCATACCCCAGTGTGTGTGAGGGGGGATTACATAAAAGGAATGAATACCAGGAGGTAGGGATCATTGGGACCATCTTAGAAAGAGTTGACCACAGAGTGCATTTGGATACACTGAATTTGTGGACTCTAGGACCTCCCAGTTGGGGATACTCTGGATGCAGATGGAAGCATAGGTGTGGGGCTCAGGAATGAACCCCTGTTGTTGGGCTGTAGTTTGGAGCCTTCGCATAAATTTATAATTAATGGCTCAGGAATCTCCCCAACTTGATTTGAAGCTTCTGGAGGTCATGAATGAAGGACAGATACCTTTAAACCCCCCAGGGAGCCCCTCAAGTAGGAAGTTCTCAACACATAGGGGAGGCAGAATATCACATGGTTGAAAAGCTGTCTCTCCGTTTGACAATTCCTGCTCTGTTAGAGGGACTTGGAAAGAGGCTTTCCCATTTCTAAGCTGCATGTTCCTTGTCTGCACAAAGTGGATTTAAAAAAAAAAAAAGAAAGTACAGCTTTTTTTTTCTGGGAACCCCAGTATATCACATAGGTAAAAGGTAAAATTTGATCTGATCGGTTGGCCTCCCCCTTGCGACCCCAGAAAAGAACCCCAGTTTGAAAACCACTGGACCAAGTAAATACCTGATTTTCTGCCAACTGGGACATTCTGTGATTTTATGACAGGATAACTCTACATCTCTCCCAGTTATGTGATTCTGTTTATTAAGATCCATTGATGCTACATATTTTATTGGACTTTTGAAAAGAAAATCATGCATATTTCCTTGAACTTATTAAAAAATGTCATAAAGCTGACTCTCATTAAGCACTTTCTATGTATCAAGCACTATGCAAAAAATGTTATATTGCATTATCTTTATTTAATCTTTTCTCCCCTACTGGAGTCTAAGACTTTGTTTAGATCACTGTTGTATTTCCAGCAGCTAGAATAGTTCTTGCGACATAGAAAGCATTAAATAAATATCTTCTGGGCCGGACGCGGTGGCTCACACGTGTAATCCCAGAACTTTGGGAGGACAAGGCAGTTGGATCACCTGAGGCCAGGAGTTTGAGACTAGCCTGGCCAACATGGTGAAACCCCGTCTCTACTAAAAATATAAAAATTACCTTGGCGTGGTGGCACATGCCTGTAATCCCAGTTACTCGGGAGGCTGAGGCAGGAAAATCACTTGAACCTGGGAGGCAGAGGTTGCAGTGAGCTGAGATGGTGCTGTTGCACTCCAGCCTGGGCAACAAGAGAGAAACTCCGTCTCTAAATAAATAAATAAATAAATAAATAAATAAATAAAATAAATTAAAAATAAAGACTTTCTGAATGGATGAACTAAGGTAAATAAGTACTATTCATAGTTCCATTTTATGGATGAGGAAACTTGGGCTTAGAGCTGCTAAGTAACTTGCCTGTAGTCACACAAGTTAAAAGCAGAATTAAAATATGAAATGAGCCCCTCTTGACTACAAAGCACACTAATGCCATTTCTTTTTGGTGGAATTGGCAGGAAACTGGAAAGAGATAGCATATATTGAGTACCTTCTATATGATGAGCATAGGCCTAGGTATTGCTTTTCACTGCCATTATCAACAACCCTTACAGATAGCTATTGTTATCCTCATTTTTCAAATGAGATCATGGAGGCTCAGAGTAGTGAGGCACCTTACCTAGAGTCATCTAGCTAGTGTAAGGGACTGAGCTGGGATTGGAGCCCAGGTCTTTCTGACTCCAAAGCATTCCTGTACAAGATCCAGCATATTCAAAAACATGCACTCAAGTTTAGGTTCTGGAAAATATCATGCCACTGGTGGGTAGAGATCAATAGGCCTGATGAGGCTTTACCACCCCTGCTCCAGCTCCCAGCATTCCCAGCTTTACATTCATGAAACCACTGGGCATTGAACTGGGAAGAGTCCACCAGGCTGAGAAAGTACAAAATATACCAAAAAATAAGAGTTGATGACTAAGGATGATAAACGTCGTCACCACAGCCTGCTGCTCTCTGTAGCCTCATCAACATCACATGTCTCAGACCAGGTCTGAAGTTAGACTGATGATGTCACCAGAGTCTCTAAAAGGGCTCATCACTCACATCCACTTGTCATGTATTATTAAGCAGATCTATAATACATGTAACATTTTCTACTGAATTTCCATTTCTTTCTTTTCATGACCAAGGAAAGAAAAATAGAGTGAGGATGACTTTTCCCAACTTTTCATCCTTATTGCCCTTCACTGAAAAATAACTTCATCTTGAATCACCTCCCAAAAATGGTCATTCAGGCTCTAATTTCATTAATAAGGATGGAGCTACAGTTTAATAATTATCATTTAACTAATGCATATTCTATATAGACAAGTAAATGGATTTCCCTCATCTTTCCTCCTTAAATCCACAGAGAAGGGGAGTCTACAACCCTATCTTTTTCTTTTTTCTCTTTATTCTCCACATTACTTTTTGAGACTTGGGGTTCTATTAATTATGTTAGAAATTTTCTGCATTATCACTTCTGTAGCGATAACGAGAGTCCTCTGGAGAATCGAAAGTCCTTGTCGTCTAAATCAGAATCTCATTAGGGGCAGCGATCTCAAGGATGAGCAAAAGTTATCCAGATGAAGAGTTTTTTTAGGCAGAGAACAAAATGCTCATGAGTGGCTGGCCCCGATTGTAGGGCCTGTAAGGAATGGAAAGAAACCTGAGTGACTGGAAGACAAAGCTTCACCCAAGGCAGAGTGCTGGATGTAAGAGCAGGTGTGAAGCAAACAGTGTTGGAGAACTCCAACGGTGCAGGGCCCTGTGCTTAGAAGGGCTCTGAGCTTGATTTAACGTGCTGTGTTGTCACATCCTATTGTGAAACTGTTCATCCTTTTTGAACAGAGGGCCCTGCATTTTCATGTTGCACTAGGCCACATAAATTGTGTAGTCAGTCCTGCTTGGGTGTGAAAGCCAGCTCTGTCATTGATTAACTAGCTAGGCGGTCTCTGGGAAATCCACTGGCCTTCCTGAGATTCAGTTTCTGCTTCTGTAAAGCGGAGCACACAATCCTTTCTTCAAATACACTGTCATGAGGATTCAATGAGACTATGAATAATCAGTGCTTTGTATAGTAATGGGTGCCTGGTAGGTGCCTAATCAATATTCCTGTCTTCTTAACTAAGAGAGTGTATCTGAATCACCTGGGGAATTTGCTTTTTTTCAAAATACATTAACCTGGGTTCTGCTCTGAGCACTTCTGACTCTGTGGGGATGTGGTGGGGTTTTTTTGTTTGTTTGTTTTTTGAGAGAGTCTTGTTCTGTCACCCAGGTTGGAGTGCAGTGGCACCATCTTGGCTCACTGCAACCTCCACCTCTTGGGTTCAAGCAGTTCTCCTGCTTCAGCCTTCCATGTAGCTGGGACTACAGGTTCACACCACGACACCCAGCTAATTTTTGTATTTTTAGTAGAAACGGTGTTTTGCCATGTTGGCGAGGCTGGTCTCAAACTCCTGACCTCAGGTGATCTGCCTGCCTTGGCCTCCCAAAGTGCTGGGATTACAGGCATGAGCCACCAAGCCCGGCCGATGTGGTGGTTTTTAACGAGGTCTTTATATGACACTGATGTATATCTCAGGTTTCCAAAAGCAGCCTTAGATTCTCAGAGAGCTAGCTAAGAAGCCAGAGAGAAGCAGAAGAAAAGGCAGAGGGAGAAATCGATGGACTACTACTCATCCTCAACATAAAAAACCTGTTAAAGAAGAAAGAGGTCATCAACTTAACAGCCCTTCAGATGACAAAGACAGTGCTGAAATGCACTGTGGGAACTCATCCCATTATCAAGGTTCCTATAAAATTTTCTGCTGCCCATTTGGTCTGACAAGTACCCCCAGAGGAAGAGGGGCTGTGGACAAGAGAAGCCAGGGTCAAGGCCAAGGTTGGGGACTGAGTTTGAACTTATTTTCAACTTAATGACCCTAATACCGTACTCAATAGAGACAGTAATTCTGAATTGTGTTTATCCTGCCCAGATTTTAGGCTTTGACATTCTTCTAATGAAAAATCTGAAGCCTATACTACTTGAAGTAAATGCAAATCCCAGTATGAGAATCGAACATGAGCATGAAGTAAGTATTTTGAGCATCTCATTGACTATGTTGCCATACAGCTGAATATTCCTACCCTCATGTTACTCACTTAACAAAACAAGATGGAACATTCTCAGATTTTCATAGCCAAATTCTATTCAAGTCAAACAATTTCAGTTTTGTTGCGTTCTGAACATAGACTGTTAATACAAGACCTCTCTGACCTATGGTCACTTCCCAGCATGCCGTTTTTCCAATTTTTAAGGTTTGGAAACTTAGAAGCAGCTGAGCCTTCCCATCAATTTTGACATGAACTAATTAGTTAGCCTCAGGAGATGAACTAATTGAAATTCTATGAATATGATTTAGTCATGTTGACATACTTGAATCACTAAGATAAATAGTACATTTAGCAGTGGTTATATTTTTCTCCCTCTCCCCCAAAAAATTCATTTAAAAAACTGGAAGGAAATACAGCAGATATCAATATTGGGTTTAGGGGGGATTATTTGGATTATTTTAGTTTTCTTAACCCCTTTCTATATTTCTTAATTTTCTGCAGTGAGCATGTATAATTCTGATAATTAGAAGAACATGGTGCTATTTTTCCTCTTCATGTATTTGGTTAATTTATAAAAGGAAATTGACATTCTTAAGGTGGTATAAAGGAAGTCTTTAAAAATTTTCTTCTATAGATTAGCATAAGCAAAATTTACCAGCATAACCCCTGGAGCTAGCTGGATAGCCACTTGACACTGAATCACGGTCTCCACTGTGACACAGAATCCTTACCCATTCAAGCTTTCTCCAGGGGTGTTTGAAAATGTTCCCAGCCTCGTTGATGAAGAAGTGAAAGTGGCTGTGATCAGAGACACTCTGCGCCTCATGGACCCACTTAAGAAGAAAAGGGAGAACCAGTAAGTACTATGTCGTTCATTTCTATCAACTCTGCCTGCTAACTCTGCTTTATATCCTAAGCAGGTAAGTTCTTGGAACCTGCTACCATTGTGAGTGAGATTTACATCTTAAACAATTCTAATAAAATATCTTCATTTTATAAATATCAGCCCCCAAGCAACCAGTGACTCAAATTGGGAGTAATCTGGCAAATGGGCTTTTGTTGATGAATTTGTGAGTGTTATCCAAATCTGGAATATCTCTTCTAAGAAGCCATCTCCCTCAAGGTTAGGCCACCCACTTGCCCGCCGTTGTGCACCTAGTGCTTCTCTGAAATCCTCAAGCGCAGAAAGAGTACAATAAAATGCACGAGAAGAGGGCCACAGGTAACTAGGACATGGTAAGAGTTGCTTCCTTTTTATTTTCTTCATGTTTACACTCTTGCAGTATAAACTTTCAGTTTCAAAATTGGCAAAGCCAATTTAATGACAGTTCTATGATATTTACAACACTTGTAATTCCGCTTCGTCCCCACCCACTCAGTGGTACCTTACATTGCATTGTTGGTGGATATATGTGCTCCACCCTCCCTCCATGGAATCACCCCAGAAATGAATGATATTTCACCTGAGTATGTTGTTCTGTTTTTACCAAATTCCAGGCTCTCACAAAGTAGGGGTTGAGTACATATCACTGTGTCAATGTTTCAGGAAGAAAAATCAAAGGCATCTCAAATAGCACTTCTCACATCCCTAGACTAATCAGATTAACCCTAATGTGCACAGACAAATAAAGCACTTGTCAGTAATTGTTCAAAACTGGGAGGAATGCAGACTTCCCTAAGCAAGTGGTGTTTTGTGGGTTCCTCTATCAAAGTTTCTCACCACCTGGGCTCAAGCCCAAATATCACCCTATGGTCGTGCTGCTCACGCTTGGCTGCACGTTAGAACCCTCTGGGCAGCTTTCAGAAATACCAATACTAGAGTTTCCACTTCTAGAGGTGCTGATTTTAGTTGGTCTGGGTGGAAGGCCTGGCCACAGAAAGTTTCTAGGTTCCCTAGGTGATTCTGCTGTGCAGCCAAGGCTGAGTGCCACTGCCCTGCAGAAAATATTACCCTGAAGAAGTATTGGTCACAGTCTGAGTCAGGCTGGATGGCGCCTGTCCGGCTGAGCCGGCTGAGTTCCTCTCCAGAGTGTTCTTGAGAACACTGTGAGGCACAGATTGCCATTGTTGGCAAGACTCGGCTGAGAATGTTTACCTGTAGTTTGTATGGGCCAATCCCAGCAGGTGTGGCTTCTTCCACCGATCAGTGCTTCAAAGCTGTCCTCTCAGCAGCTCAGACCCAATGGCAGCCAAATAATGTGTTCACCAGTACGTATGCATCTGCAGCTGCTTTCTTTAGCCATCTCAAAGGAAAAGCAATGGATTAATTGCAATTTGGTCAGAATTACTGCAGTAAAACTCATTCCTCAAAAATCTATTCTCTAATAGTTATTGGACTCACCAGCAGATACTAGGTTCTGAGAAATAGTATGGTACTATAAGGAGATTTGGGTAGTGATGTATGCCAGTATGGCATAGCAATACAGTTTTTTTAGGATGACTTTGACACAACAGTGTTCTTTTTTTTTTTTTCTTTTTCTTTTTTATACTTTAAAGTTCTGGGATACATGTGCAGAACATATAGGTTTGTTACATAGGTATACACGTGCCATGGTGGTTTGCTGCACCCATCAACCCATCATCTATGTTAGATATTTCTCCTAATGCTATCCCTCCCCTAATCCCCACCCCCCAACAGGCCTCAGTGTGTGATGTTCCCCTCCCTGTGCTTATGTATTCTCATTGTTCAACTTGCACTTATGAGTGAGAACATGCGGTGTTTGGTTTTCTGTTCTTGTGATAGTTTGCTAAGAATGATGGTTTCCAGCTTCATCCATATCCCTGCAAAGGATATGAACTCATCCTTTTTTATGACTGCATAGTATTCCATGGTGTATATATGCCACATTTTCTTATTTTTTTTTTATTTTTTTGAGACGGAGTCTCACTCTGCCACCCAGGCTGGAGTGCAGTGGCCGGATCTCAGCTCACTGCAAGCTCCGCCTCCCGGGTTCACGCCATTCTCCTGCCTCAGCCTCCCGAGTAGCTGGGACTACAGGCGCCCGCCACCTCGCCCGGCTAGTTTTTTGTATTTTTTAGTAGAGACAGGGTTTCACCGTGTCAGCCAGGATGGTCTCGATCTCCTGACCTCGTGATCCGCCCGTCTCGGCCTCCCAAAGTGCTGGGATTACAGGCTTGAGCCACCGTATATGCCACATTTTCTTTATCCAGTCTATCATTGATGGGCATTTGGGTTGGTTCCAAGTCTTTGCTATTATGAACAGTGCTGCAATAAACATATGTGTGCATGTGTCTTTATAGTAGAATGACTTATAATCCTTTGGGTATATACCCAGTAATGGGATTGCTGGGCCAAATGGTATTTCTGGTTCTAGATCCTTGAGGAATCGCCACACTGTCTTCCACAATGGTTGAACTAATTTACACTCCTACCAACAGGGTAAAAGCGTTCCTATTTCTCCACATTCTCTCCAGCATCTGTTGTTTCCTGACTTTTTAATGATCGCCATTCTAACTGGCGTGAGACGGTATCTCATTGTGCTTTTGATTTGTATTTCTCTGATGACCAGTGATGATGAGCTTTTTTTCATATCTTTGTTGGCCACATAAATGTCTTCTTTTGAGAAGTGTCTGTTCATATCCTTCGCCCACTTTTTGAGACACATCAGCATTCTTATTCCTTTATGGGGAACAAGAAGTTCAAGAGTCGTATGGCCTGAGTCTTTTTAAGCTCTGCCACCTAAACATGAAGGGATAGAAGCATTCTACTAATTTTCATTAAATGACATTGAAACAAAATTAGTTTTTCTTGTTCTAGTTGCTTTTCTTTACCTACATCAGTTAATCCATAGGAGCTGCATTCTATGTGATCTATATGAGCTGCAGGCCTAAAATTTAATAATAATGGAGCATAGGACCATTGAGAAGGATAGGAAAGGCATTTTACAACTTATCAAGTCATAAATAGCAGCACCTCATTTTTTATTTAAAAAGCATTGACTTTTTTATTGATAGCCAGGAACAGTTAGAAGTTGAACCTGACTTTTATTCTAATATAAAACCCTTTCATCTCATCCTCTTCTTACCTATAATGTAAAGATATATGATAATAGCTCAATGCCATTTACTGATTTTTTTCTTAATTTCACCTTTTTTTTTTTTTTTAACTCAGCAAGGATTATCCATGAAAGTACTTTGTAATCCATAAAGTGTGTTTACATGTAAGATATTATGATCATTTTGATAAATTTACCATGCGGAGGAAAAGGCTGAAATTATTCTCAACTCCTTTGTGTAGAAATGTTTCAGAAGAAGTTGAAAAATTACCCTATTTATGCCACACAGTGTCATAGTGCTGAATCCTGTGTCTAAATCTGAGACTATGTCACTCCAACTGCATAAAATGATGTTATGTAGACTTCCAGGCTAGAAGCTACCTTTAGAAGCCAGGGTTTCTAGTGTTTGCACAGAATCTGACCTATTTTTTGGGGAAAAAAAAAAAAAAAAAATGGAATCTCAGCCTTTCCCTTCAGCTCTTTAGCAAAAGAGGGTCCGAAGTGTCTGTCCGTCATTAGTTATTTCTTGAGAACAGTTTGTCAGCAAGACCGCTGAGGCAGGTCTTCACTTCCTCACACAGACTAAAGATAAAAAGTAGATACCCCAAACTCCTCATCTCCCCAGACTGCTCTGGACAGGTGAAGAGGAATCCTCAGAAGGAGCCCCAGACCGGTGTCCATGCATCACGCATTTCCTCGACCTCAGGGTCTTGTAGCCTGGGGTCAGTTTCTTGGTGGGACTGAAAGCAATCCTCAGGCAGTCTACCAGGGGAAGAACTTGACTCTGCTGACATCCACCTTGGCATAGTCGAGAGTGCCTTCTATGGAGCTGAAAAACCTGAGATTCCAATCCTAACTCTGTCACTAACTGGTGGTGAGTCCTTGGAGATGTTGCATAGCTGTTTTGAGCCTCAGTATCCTTTTCTATAAAATGGGGATAATGATGTTCAAATAAACAATGAGAGGCCGGGCACAGTGGCTCACACCTGTAATCCCAGCACTTTGGGAGGCCAAGGCAGGCGGATTACTTGAGGTCGGGAGTTCAAGACCAGCCTAGTCAACATGGTGAAACCCCATCTCTACTAAAAATACAAAAATCAGCTGGGCATGGTGGTGCATGCCTATAATCCCAGCTACTTGAGAGACTGAGGCACAAGAATCGCTTGAACCCAGGAGGCGAAGGTTGCAGTAAGCCAAGATCGTGCCACTACACTCCAGCCTGGGTGACAGAGTAAGACTGTGTCTCAAAAAAAAAAATAAAAATAAAAATAAATAAGAAAAACTTTTAATATATAGTAGGTGCTTGATAATGCTGAGTTTACCACTCAACAGCAGATCATGAGGTCAGGAGTTCGAGACCAGCCTGGCCAATACAGTGAAACCCTGTCTCTACTAAAAATACAAAAAAAATAATAATAATAATCAGGCGTGGTGGCGCATGCCTATAGTCCCAGCTACTCGGGAGGCTGAGGCAGAAGAATTGCTTGAACCTGGGAGGCAGAGGTGGCAGTGAGCCGAGATCACACCACTGCACTCCAGCCTGGCAGCAGAGCGAGACTCCATCTTAAAAAAAAAAAAAAGAAAAAAAAGAAAAGAAAGAAAGTATCTACTGGACATGAAAGAAAAAAACAATGCTTAGTTATTATTCTCTTTCCTGGCATACTTAAAGTAGGTTTTTTAGTTTAAAATCAATGATGTATCCTAAAAATGAAGCTGCTTGATGACTATGGACTAGAATCGACATTGGAGCTGGTTGCCAATGGAAGGTTCTGTTTCCAGGTAGCAAGATGTCACTGGCTGATATTTATTTCATGTGTTAGGAGAAATTACCTTTGGCTCCTGAAGGAGGAGAACCTCTGTCATATGTGAACTGTTTTGGCTAAGGTAGCATTTTGTAATATCTAGTGACTTAATTGATTTTCTTACGAGGGTTCTGTGGAGGCTCTGTAGGGACATGGGAAGCAGGAAGCTTATGGGGTGGGATTCTGGAAACATTATATAAATGGAGGTAAAATTCACATATCATACAATGAACCATTTAAAAGCACACAATTCAGTGGCATTTAGTATGTTCACAAAGCTGTGCAACCACCACCACTAGCTTCACAGTGTTTTGCCACTCCAAAAGGAAACCATCAATCACTCTCCATTCCCCCTCCCCCCAGTTCCCGGCAACCAACAGTCTGCTTTCTGTCTCTGTGGATTTAGCTGTTCTGGATATTTCATCTGAATAGAATAATACCCTATGCAGTCTTTTGTGATTGGCTTCTTTCACTTAGTATAATATTTTTGAAGTTCACCCTTGTTGTGGCATGTGTCAGTACTTCATTCCTTTTTACGGCTGAATAATATTCCATGAGATGGATAGACCACATTTAGTATTCATTTGTCAGTTGATGGACATTTGGGTAGATGCCATCTCTTTTTCAACCAGAGGGATGCTACAATGATCTATTTCATATGTTGGCACTCTACATTAGATTTCTTTTGAAGAGAGGGGATCTTTTCTGCTATGAGAAGTTTTTAGAACCCCCGTTTTCATCCAGCCTCCTCATTTATTGCTAAAAGCATAGACCTTAGAACTCATCATGCTGGTCAGTTCCCTGGTTCAAGAATCTCCCTCTGAAGCTGGGCACAGTGGCTCACGCCTGTAATCCCAGAACTTTGGGAGGCCGAGGCAGGTGGGTCACGATGTCAGCAGTTCAAGACCGGCTTGGCCAACGTGGTGAAACTCCGTGTCTACTAAAAGATACAAAAGTTAGCTGGGCCTGATGGCAGGTGCCTGTAATCCCAGCTACTTGGGAGGCTGAGGCAAGAGAATTGCTTGAACCGGGGAGGCGGAGGTTGCAGTCAGCCAAAATCGAGCCACTGCACTCCAGCCTGGGTGACAGAGCAAGACTCCGTCTCAAAAAAAAAAAAAAAAAAAAAAAAAGAAAAAGAAAAAAGAAAAAGAGAATCTCCTTCTGAAGCATCACTGACAGAGGAGCAGCATATGTCCCGGCAAGACAACAGAGTTGGTATCAGTCAGGCCTGGGATAATGTCCTTAATCCCTGATCATTGCACCCTGAGCTTGGTGGTCAAGTCACTTTGGTCTGATCATGTCTGTAAAATGGGAATCCAGGTACCTCCTTGGATGGATTGTCATGGTCATGGTATGAAATGACATGTGTGAGAAAGCCCCATGGGATCTGAGAGCATTAGACAACAGCTAGTTCTTAGAGTCACCGTCAATCAGGCTTTCCTTTAAAATCATGCTGATGGTGACAAATAAGTCATCAGCTCTTGAGGCAAGCTGTTTGAGTTGTGGTCATAATGGTTCTGCCCCCCTGAATCATACACGGGGAAGCTATGCTGGAGGGAGGTATGAAACTTGCCCAAAGTCCCAAAGCTAGTGAGAAATAGACTGGAAACTGGGCCCTGGGCCTGACTCCTACACCAGTGTTCACTTGGCCATGAGGCTGTATTGGTCTCCAGTTTCCGCTTTCACATTCAAAGCTTAACTTTGAAGGTACGGGAAAAAAGTAAGAATAATCAATGGAAAATTTCCCCTTTCACTCAAGGTATGTGGGCAGCCTAAGTCTTTCTTTTTAAAACTTCTGTCAGAGGCAGAAGTAAATAAATTACAATCTCAATTATTTTTAAAACAATGTGCTTATTCCATCAATTGATTAATTTTTGGCTCCCAAGGGACCCATTTTACTAGTATTGGGCTCCTTTTCCTGAACATAGATATTTCAGGGAATTGGACTCCTTTCTCAAGAATCATAACCATTCAGGACCCCAGTGTAATATAAATGAAGACAGAGATAGGCTTGGAGAAATCGGAGGGGGTTTTATTGATATCACGATGCCACGCAATGCCTGGGAGCTGGGTTATGGACTGCTTTCCTCTTATTCAAAGGTATATATTTGGAACATGACTTATATAAGGCCCAGAAGCCCCTTTTTCCACAGTAACATTTCATAGTCCTCTCCCCGTTTCATTACTTCCTATCACCATAACAACCAGGTTTGCTGTAAAGAGAGGGAGTCAGTCTGCCAAGCAGCTGTGGTCCTAATTTGGAAGTGTTTGTCCACTAAAGGTTTTATTGGGCGCTCAGGCTTTACTTCTTACCTTGACTCCAAGCACATCTCTTGGGCCCTGTGCCATATTTAGTGCCAATAGATGAATCCCCAAATCTGGTAGATTCTATGTAGAATCTAGAATAAAGTTGAAACATTCTCAGAGAACAGAAAACAAGGAATCTCCCAGTGGACTCTGTTTTGTGGCTGGGTCTTGTCGTACAACCAAGGAATATGGCTTTGTTCAATCCTGGAGAAGATTAGAGAAACAGTAATCAGAAATTCTCCAGGCCCAGAACCCTGTCCCTTAAATTGGTAGCACCTCTTATTGAAGTCCCCTCAAAAATAAGGAAGAGGGGTTCTTAACTACCTAGACTAAGCATGCTGTTGTAAGTATAGAACATGATCTTTCTGACTGGAGAATGGATTCTTCCAGAAGAATCATCCACTATCCTGCTGAATGGCCCATTCATGTATGCACTGCTGACCTTTGGTTGAAATTCTGGGCTCAATTGATTCCTGAGGTGATATGGTTTGGCTCTGTGTCCCTACCCAAATCTCATCTCAGATTGTAATCCCCACAAGACCTGGTGGGAGGTGATTGGATCATGGAGGTGGTTTCTCCCATGCTGTTCTTATGGTAGCGAGTGAGTTCTTGTATATGCACATCAAAGCACAGCACTGTTTTCTTAACCTTGCTTATGACACAGAGACATTTGTTCACATGTTCTCCTGCTGACCCTCTCCCCACTATTACCCTATTGTCCTGCCACATCCCCCTCTCCAAGATAGTAAAGATAATGATCAATAAATACTGAAGGAACTCAGAGACCGGTGCTTGCGCAAGTCCGTATACTGAGCGCCGGTCCCCTAGGCCCACTTTTCTTTCTCTATATTTTGTCTCTGTGTCTCTTTCTTTTCTCAAGTCTCTTGTTCCACCTGACAAGAAATGCCCACAAGTGTGGAGGGGCTGGCCCCCTTCAAGTTCTCATGAGATCTGGTGGTTTAAAAGTGTGTGGCAGCAACCCCTTCTCTCTCTCTCTTTCCTGCCACCTTGGAAGAAGGTCCTTGCTTCCCCTTTGCCTTCCGCCATGATTGTACGTTTCCTGAGGCCTCCCAGTCATGATTCCTGTTAAGCCTGCAGAACTCTGAGTCAGTTAAACCTCTTCGTCATAAATTACCCAGTCTCAGGTAGTTCTTTGTAGCAGTGTGAAAACAGACTAATACATGAGGGTTCAATCAGGAACCCTGACCCTGCAGACCAGCACACATTGACCCCAAGCACCTTTGAAGATTTTACATAAATAAAAAAGTCTGGGTCACAGATAAATGAATATTTGCATACTTATTTGCATTTCATTTGCACCATGTGTGGATTAGAGAAACAGATATTTATTTATTTCGAGTGTTTATTGACCACTTACTGTGTGTCAGGGGAAGACTGCAGAAGAGAATTAGATCGCCAGCCAGTAGGGGCGGCAAGACCCACGCATCAGTATCTGTAAGGTGGAATGTGCTAAGTACTGAAAGCATAAAGACAAATTGCCAAGAGAGGAAAGTGTGGGGAGAGGTTATTTCCTGATGGAAAGAACTTTTAAAAACTGACAAGGAGGTGGCACTTGAGCTGAGGTTTAAAGCGTGAGTAGGATTTGAAATATGAAAATGAGGGGAAGGAGGTCCCTGGTGAAGGAAACAAAGGCACAAGGCTCTGTTGGGGGAGCCCTGAGGAGTTCAGGTAGGCAGGAGGGATGGGTGCATGGAGTGGATTAGGAGAGAGGAAGGTGGGAGCTAGGTG
This sequence comes from Papio anubis, assembly GCF_008728515.1. Lineage (NCBI taxonomy): Eukaryota > Metazoa > Chordata > Mammalia > Primates > Cercopithecidae > Papio > Papio anubis. The sequence goes on along the minus strand of NC_044988.1, from coordinate 91,654,420 downwards.
GAAACTCAAAGCCAGAGGTTTATGGCCTTGAATGTCAAGAAATTTGAGGCCAGGCACGGTGGCTCACGCCTGTAATCCCAGCACTTTGGGATGCCTAGGCAGTAGATCACGTGGAGTCTGGAGTTCAAGGCCAGCCTGGCCAACATGGTGAAACCCCATCTCTACTAAAAATATGAAAATTAGCCAGGCATGGTGACATGTCCCTATAATCCCAGCTACTCAGGAGGCTAAGGCAGGAGAATCGCTTGAATCCAGGAGGCAGAAGTTGCAGTGAGCTGAGATCACACCACTGCACTCCAGCCTAGGCAACAGAGGGAGACTCAGTCTCAAAAAAAAAAAAAAAAAAAAAAAAAGGAAAATTAATTTGAGCTTGTTTTTTTGTGGTTTTTTTTCCCCTCTCCTCTAATGAATGTGTCACAGTCTTTATTCTTAGTCCCTGGCACAGTATTCAAAATCTTTTTTTTTTCAACTTTTATTTCAGGGTCAGGGCGTCCATGAGCAGGTTTGCTATGGAGCAGTTTTTCTATCTGGAATGCACGAAGTCTTGAAGGGTATCTGTGATTTTGTGTATATGTGTATTTTTTTTTTTTCTGGAGCAAAGGCAAGAAGTTTCATCATATTTTCAAAAAGTGAAGAACTGAACTGTCATCCTATTATCATTGGAGGCTATAAAAAGCCACAACAACTTGTCTGAGGTTCCTAGCTTCAAGATACATTGTGTTCCCCGTACCTTGAAAGGTCTCAGGTTTCAGATGATAGCAAATGAGAAAAAATGTGCATACATTTTCAAGTATGAGCAGGCAGGAGATGACTAATGATAAGTGCATTATTTTATGTGCAAGAAGCAAAACCAGACAACTCTCTTCCGTTTGAAAATGTTTAAGCATTAAGTCAGAAGTAACCAGCAAAAGCCTTATTTGTGGGAAGTCTGTTGAGAGGGAACTATTTCCAAGATGTATGGGGAAGAATTTCCTGAGCTGATGTGAGAGTGTCATTCCAGAGGACCATTAGACAGGAGCTGAGCCCCTCCGCCGGCAGGTAGGCACGCTCTCCCTCTTGCCGTGCGTGGAGCAGATGGGAAACTAGACGAGCATATGGCCAGTCAGTCATCATTACGGGGAAATGGCAGTGCTGAATTCTTTGTGGGCCCTTCCAAAGTTATTCCAGGTAGTGATGAGGTAGCAAATGTGTTTGGAAATTTCCTTAGGAGTTGCACCAGTGAGCCTTAAATGTTTGTGTGCTTTTAGAATCAGCAGTTGTTAGCCCAGAACACAGCGCACGCTGGGCTTAGGAGACCAAGGTTTTAGTATCAGCTCCACCTTGGTCTCAGAAAAGTCACTTAGACCTTCTTGAGTTCAATTTCTTCATTAGAAAAAAAAGGGGGAATAATAGTTTCTGCTCTGCCTGGTTCACAAGGGAGTGTTTCTTGAGTGCTGGCTGTGTATAGCATGGTGGTAAATGTTCACATATAGTCCCAGCTGGTCTTCACACAGGATCTGCAGTAGGGGCTATGACTATTTCTATTTTATAGATGAGGACATTGAGGCTTGGAGAGGTTGAATGGTATGGCCAAGTCCACCTGCTTATGAGAGATAGACTGGGATTTAAAGGCAGGTCTGTCCAACTCTTGCCCTGCAAGAGAACAGACGTGCAGGTATTTAGCACATGAAAGAGATGGGTGCCTGCAAGGTGTTAGCACTCCCTGGTTGGGTTCACGCCTATCCAAAGCCTGTTCTCTCTGTAAACTTTGGGGCAGGGTTTCATGTCTCTATCTCCAGGGCCAGGCGCAGAACCCAAGTAGGTGCTTATGGGTGAGGAAGGTCTGTGGTCAGTGAGGCAGTGACTTTATGTTCAATAATGTTCACAACCAGAATGAATATAATGTAAGCCAATGTACAAAGAAGAGTGACTTAAAGCAGAATCTCACATAAGACAAGAGAGACCATCCAAGACAGAAAATTCCCTGTGTGCAGTTATGTGTCCCAGACCGGAGAACAGGCTGAAGTTTCGTAAGAAGACCTGGTGAGCCAAGGACTAGGTTGAATCATATGAAATCGCTGATAGTAGACAATTTCTGGAATACAAGAATGACAATGTCATATGGTTCAACCTAATAGTTGGCTGGGAATGGTCAAGACAAGCTTCTTGAAGAAGGTAAAGAAGTTGGGGCTTGCATTAGCTTGGGCTTGGATAAGTAAGAACATGTAAGTAGACTTGGGAGAGGAAGTATGGAGGCAGGAAGCAGGTGACAGGGTTAGGTGGAGGTGGGGAGGCACCAGTGGTGGGTCAGGACCGCCCATCATAGTTCCAAAAGGGCATTTTGGGGTGGAGAAGACAGATGCTGCTTCCCTGTTGCCCATTTATTATTAAAATGTTGTTCTCATTGTAAAAGTAATGTGTGCTTATTGTAGAAAAATTGAGAAGTACTGAAAAGTGCATAGCATGACATCTCCCTCAAAGTCAGCCACCCAGAGCTAACCCGATTAACTTTTTACTTAATAAAAATAGTATAATCTTCTCCTGTTGTTTATAGTTGAAGCCATACTGTCTGTGTAATTTTGGTATGCTGTTTTTATTTTTCTCCTTTTTGTGTGTGATGGAGTCTCACTCTGTTGCCCAAGCTGGAGTGCAGTGGCGCAATCTCAGCTCACTGCAACCTCTGCCTCCCAGGTTCGAGTGATTCTCCTGCCTCAGCCTCCCGAGTAGCTAGGATCACAGGCACCCACCAACATGCCTGGCTAATTTTTGTATTTTTAGTAGAGACAGGGTTTCACCATGTTGGCCAGGCTGGTCTCGAACTCCTGACCTCAGGCGATCCACCCGCCTTGGTCTCCCAAAGTTCTGGAGTTACAGGCGTGAGCCACAGCTCCTGGCCTATTTTTCTCCCTTTTATAAGGCAGTAGTTGCCCCTTTCTCATTCACAACTCTTCTTGAACATCATTTTCATCAATGACTGGACCGGAGTTTGCCTCCCTATTGGGGAATGTTCAGTTTATTTCTAGCATCTATGCTTAAAGCTCTGTGCAATGAGAATGGTGTCATAGGGTAGAGAGAGTCCCTGGGGCAGCAGGAAAGGAGATCTACTCTGGTTTTCAATGTACAGTAGAAGAGTGGAGTGAGTGAGGGTTGGGGCCCTGGATGAGACTCTTGGGCGTAAATTTGGCTCTGCCATTTATCACCATAAATAGGGCAGAGATTCCCACTCTCTGTACTTTGTTGTTTTTTTTTTTGTCCATAAAAGGGAGTTTTCAGTTGGATGTTTTTAAACCTACAAAGCAATGAGAAGTTCTTAATTTGGAGAGAAAGAATATGTTGCTTATTCCTAAGAAAGTATTTGACATGGAAAATATCCAATCTGAATATAGTTAAATAAATTGAACAATATATGTAACCTGAAAGGGTTTCTTTTTTTTTTTTTTTTTCTTGAGGAAAAAAGTGTGGAGGAAGGGGTGGTAAAGTGGGAAGAGTGCTACAGCAGTGCCAGGTTCATCTTCAACCGTGAGGATGGACTTGATTTTCTTCTAATGATCTGTTAGATTATCAGAAATGGAAGATCAAAATGAAAGCCAGTTTCAGTCATCATTTGTAAATCCTTGGTTATCATACCAAGTGTTTGGCAGTGTTCTCTAGCTGCTTTCCTTCCTTTTCTTTTAAGCAATTTCTGTTTCTTCCTCCACTTTAAGCAGCCTAAGAGGCCTTTGCAACCCTCATCACAGAGGCTAATGAGAGAGGTGGAAGAGGGTGGAATTTGAGCATTTCAGAGCAGGAGGATCCACCCCCAGGCTCACCCTCTCTGGGCATGCATCTCATGAGTGAGAGTCAGCAGCCTTCTGGGTCTAGCTGTGGCTTTCCTGGATATGCAATTCCTGTCTAGGGGGATGCCTTTATTTACTTAGAGAGGATCATTTTCTTCCTCCAGACTGTGCCATGCCTCTGCAGCACCGTAGACCAGTCCTGAGAAACTGCTAACGTGTGAATGAATATAAGTATGCATGCATGCATGAATGAGTGCTGAGGGCTTGCTACATGTACGTCCTGTGCTAGAGGCTGGATCAGTGATGCCTGTAGCCTCTGTGAGGTACAGGAGGCAGCAGGAGCACCAACAGCCAGGTGAGCTAGGCCTGGGCATGAGGAGATGTGGGGCAGGAAGAAGGCAGTGAGGGAGACCTAAGCTGAGGAAACAAGTCCTGGTGAGGGCTGCAAGGCAGGACAGGACATGGGGCTCTCAAAGCACTGACAGCTCCAGAACATTCATAACTGTATTCACAACTTCATGAAAGCTTCAAGCTGGAATCACCCTAATGTCCCCCAACAGAAGGCAGAAGAATGCACTCATTATGAATATTCCCTTACTGGAATACTATACATCAATGAAAACGTGTGTATTATAGCTTTGTACGTGGATATTGATGTACAGCAAAAGAAGCACGTAATACAAGAACATCTACAGTACAGTTCAACGAAATAAAATTCATAACAGGCAAAACTAAACTTTGTTTTATAGAGGTGTAACTCTAAGTAGTCAAAGATGAAGAAAAGTGAGAAACAAAGATCAGAGGGTTTAAGGTGGTTGCTTCTGGGCAGGGATGGGCAGAGGGAGGTGTGATCTGAGAGGGTCACAGGTGGAGGCTGAGATGTGGCTATGGTCTATTTCTTAACCCAGGTGGTGGCTGCATAGGTTTTAGAATTATTCTTTAAATGTATGTGTCTGTGTTATACATGCTTGTATATGTGTGATATTTGAAAATTTTACAGAAAAAAATAAAGAAGTCCAATGTATAATACGGATCACAGTGAGCAAGCAGGGACAGTGTCAAGAGATGGGGCCAGAGCTGCAGGGCCTAAATAATGAGTCAGGCCAAGCATTTGGCTTTTCCTCCTAAAAGCAATGGACAGATTTTAAAAGCAGGCTGACACGATGAGGTGTGTATTTTGAAACTATCGCTTTGACTGCAGCATGAAAGCCAAATTGGGGTGAGGCAAGGGTGGCTGTGGGACAGTTACGAGTTTTGGGGGATGTCGGTCATGTGGGTTAGGTGGCAGGAGTAGGAATGGAGAGAAATGTTTGTATCAAGACGTTTTTAGGAGAATGAATGGACAGGGCTTGGTGATGGATTGGATCTGAGATGTGAGTGTGAAGGAAGAACCAAGAAAGGAGCTCTGCTAACATGTGAATGAATACTCATGCATGCGCGCATGAATGAGTGCTGAGGGCTTGCTACATGTACGTCCTGTGCTAGAGTCTGGATCTGTGATGCCTGTAGCCTCTGTTCAGCAACTGGGTGGCTATTGGTGCCGGTAATGGAGGTGCCACAACCTGGGAGAAGAACAGCTTTGTGAGGGCCTGATGGAGGGTCATGACACTTCCAGGGATATTACCTAATAGGTAGTTGGGTACATGGGCCAGGGGTTCATGAGGGGGTGTGGTCCATTACAAGAATAATTGCTCCACAGAGTAGACAGGGATGGTTTGGTCCCCAAGTGCAGACTAGACACTGTACACCAAGTGATTTTGGTGGCAACTGTGGTGAAGTGGGGTGAACCCAGGACAGGAGGTCTGGGTTCAGATCCTGACTCTCACTCCTCTTTTTGGCACATTCTTAACCCTGTTGCACTTCAGCATGCTCACAGAGCTTGGCCCTGCTTGCTGGCTCAGTTGCTGGGCACAGAAACATCCTGTCTTCACGGTGCCCTTTGCATATTACCTCTGTTGTCTTAATTCACTTTTAGGCTTTGCCTTGGGGGCCTTAAGAAGCACTGGACCCCATTGTAAGCAGTGCGCATGCCTGGCAGGGGGAGTGATTGAGGACTATTGAGTGGAGCAGGCAGTGAGGGTTTCCCTAGAGCACCTGCTTCTCCGGGCTTCCCCAGCGAGCCTCCTCTGCTCGTTGTCATTACAGTCACCATCACCCCACACACCTGTGCAGGGCTTGGCAGTTTATAGAGTCATTTCAAACCGATTATCCTAAATGATATTTGCCCGACCATGCAAAGTAGGCAGGAAATGAGTCGTTCTTCCCATTTCACAGGCAAGGAAACCAAGACTCAAACAACATGGCATTTCACAAGCTTTAGGCTTTAAGACTGTATGTGTTGGAGGGTAGGTTGCTGGTCATGGAAACAGTTACCTGTGTCCAAATCTACTAGCTGAAGCCTCAGCTAGGCTCTGTTTCTATACACCATGACCTCTGTGAGGTGCTGGAGGAGAGAAAAACTGGAATCTGTCCTCAGAGGCCTGATTAGGAGTCGGGACTGAAAATCCTCTGCTGGGAGGAAATGGTGGAGGTGCTAAGCATGTTTGGCTTAGAGAAAAAAGACCCCAGGAGATGAGATAGCATTTCCATTTTTACTTAAAGGTGGTTATGTGCGAAAGGGGATGAAGTCTCTTCAGGCATCAATAAGGCAGAGCAAAGACCCATGACTGAAATTTGCAGAGGGATTTAAGCTCAAAGAAAGAAAGAAAACAACAACAGCAAATGACTCACTTGGCCTGAAATGATAAGGGTTGACTGAAAGGAGTAGCAATTTCCATGTAGTTAGAAGTAATCAAACCAAGGCTAAATAGCCATTCAGTTCTTAGTTGTGCCATCTTGGGCAAGCTGCTTAACCTCTCGGAGTCCAGGTCTCCTTATCTAGACAGTGAACATACTGTTCCTACATTGCAGGTTGGTTGTGAGGACCAAATAAGGCACTGAAGCAGATCTCTGGGGACATTCATTCCGCAAGTAGCTATTGAGTTCCTACGAGGTACATGACATATGCGATCTGACTTAATTTTCATGGCAGGCTGGCCCCTCACATTTTTGAGGCCCAAGAAAGAAAACAAATTGAAGCCTCAGCCTCCTTCCAGTCCCTCCTTCTCCTCCCACTCCTGACTCCATCCACTACTGCAAGGAGTCGGGTAGACCCTACAGTTCACACATCTCAGCTCTGTTCACAACGACCCCCACCCCCAACTGGCTGTTCCTGGCCATTCTTCAGGACTAGGAAGAAGACCCCAGAAGCACCATTTGCCCTTGAGAGGATGGACTCCAGCCATCTAGGAGGGGAATTCTGGGTTCCTGGTTCCCAGAGGAGGGAGGGCATGGGCTCCATGTGAACATGCCTCCTTGGCCTCAAGGACTCCTTGCCCCTTGGGAAGGGGGCTACCAGAGTTGGACTGGAGAAGGACCCTCTCAAATGCAGGGCACAAAGCAGGGGCCCACTCGCCAGGATACAAGTGCAGTATTTTTTGCTAACTCAGTAAGTGGTGGTGCTTAGTTACAGTTACCTGGGTGTGCTCAGCCGGGAGCCATTCTGGAGCTCTGACAGGCTCAGAGTGGGGAACAAAGCCAGGGAAGCAGAGGAGGGAAGACGGGGCGGGGATGATGTGGGCTATCAGGACAGGGCCAGCAGCTCAAATGATCAAGTCTGTAGGGACAGATTGACTAAGTTTCCTTTTGGACCAGGGTTCTTCCTCCCGTGGTGGTGAGGGCCTCTATGGGCAGGCTGTTTCTGGAAGAGTCCCTGGGCAGTGGTAGAAGGTGCCCCCTGATTCTGACTGGCTAGTCTGTTTGAGGAAGACCTGAGGCTACAAGCTGCTGCCCGGGGGGTGGGGTTGGGGTGGGAGAAAGTGGCAAGGACCAGGCCTTAGCCATGGAGTTGAGGATAGAACCACAGCTCTATTAGAAGAGCCAGCTGGGCCAACATGCAGCGGGGAGGGCACAGCGGGGCGTCACATTCTGGCTTGAGTCAGCAAGGCCACTCCCAGACCCCCCTTCTTCTGGGGCTTGGAGTCAGCTAACTACTCCCTGCTGAGGTCAGCAAGGCTGGAGGACCGGATGGGGCAGATCCACTGGATGCAGAACCTTGGAGCCTGCAGCTGAGTAGGGACCAGAAGAGGAGCTGGGTGGTTCCCAAACGTTAGTGGGCACCAGAATCACCTGGTGGGTTTGTTAAATCCCAAACTGCTGAGCTCCACTCCCAGAGTTTCTGATTAATTTGCATTTCTGACATGTTTCCAGGTAAAACAGATGCTGCTGGTCCAGGTACAACACTTTGAGAACTACTTGCCTGCCAGCCCCCGGCCTTGTGTCTGTCCCAGGCCACCTGAAGACCCTGGGAAGCAGCCCTTCATTCCTGCTAGGGTTTGGTGTAGTGCTCTCAGCAGGGCAGCCACTAGGCCCCATCCTCATGCACAGCGATGGAGGATGCCCCTGGCGAGGGAGGCCATTGGAAACAGAGCTTGCCAGTAATACAGGGAACAAGACACCCGGTTTAATACAGCTCTACTCGTAGGTGTCACATATATTGCTTGTGACCACAGAACTGAAGAAGCAAAACAGAGCCACTTTTTAAATTCACATTTTTAGGAGTGTTTCCTTTCTGTGCGGGTTTCTTAAAACAAGTGAAATATTAAATGATTGTAAAATCTAACCTTTAGGGAACAATCAAACTGTCTTAGAACAATTCTTCTAATGAGGGAGAAAGTTGCAGATTCCACTTCCCCCCGCCCCCCTCCCGCCCCGCCCCGTTTCATTCTCTTCTAGCTGGTTTTCAGGCAAAGTCCTAGGTGCATTTTCAATTTGGTCTCAGTTTTTCTCGCAGCAGAACAAGTGGTGGGGAAAACGTTTTCTCCAGGCAGCAGCAGCATTTCTGTCTCGTTTGTTTGGTTTTGCACTGTAACACGGCATCTTGTGGGGGCTGCTAATTTGAACTTAGGTCCTTCTAGGAATGCATCATTCATGATCAGTAAACATATCAGGATGCAGATTTTAACCACTTAATTATTGAATGTGGAAATGCTTCCTTGCTTCATGAATATTTTAAAATGGAGCAATAGACAAATTATATTTCACTCCCAAATTTCATTGTGGTTCTGAAACACTTCATATTTAAGCATTATCTGATTACCCTGAGGCTGTGAGCTCTACTGTCCCTCAGAAAATTTGGTAGCAGAGTTACCTTGTTCCAGACCATAGAGAAGTCCAAGGCCTTTATCAGAAACAGGTCGTCTTTGCACCATGTAGTTTGTCCTTGGATCTATAAATGTCTTTGCTGGAAATGGAGGTCAAATCAATACTTTTATAAATGGGGATGTAGCCTTGTGCAGTGGAAAAGGCAAAGGGCTGTAGGGTCTGGTGGGCCTGGGTTTGACTCTAGATTTTTTCTTTTGCTCCCTGTGAAATCTGGGGCAGTTATTTAACTTCTCAAAGCATCCGTTTCTTCATCTGTAAAATGTGAATCACAGTAATAGTTACCTAACAAGATTATCGTCATCATTAAATGAATTATAGTTCTTAACTGCACAGCATACTACCTAAGCATGGGAAGCATTTAATGGGTGGTACTAAATTTATATTATAATTTTCCTTATTGTTCCAATCATAAAAAGTCCCTATCACAATGTTGAGCCTATTGCCATTTAACAAATTAGTTTTATTGTTACTATTGTTAACATCATCACCAGTTTTACACATGGATGTATATTAAAATACACAGTTTTCTACTACACAAACTATATGCATTTTATTTTTTAAGATGGGAATTTATACAAGTAAATGGACAGCATAATGAAGTTCAGGAAGATTGAAGTAAACCAACGGTGCTCATATTAAATAGTTTAATTAAGATAATCCCTGATGCAAAACATTTGTTCAGTTTGCACCTCACATTGAAAATGGGCTCCATAGATTTTCATGAACTTCTCTTTGATGTGGAAAGGAGACTCTGACCACGTAGGGGACCTGGCTGGGAGTCAAGGTCTTGGGCTGAGTGTCTGCCCCGTGGCTGCACTCTGAACTTGACCGAGAGCCAGTCCCCACGCTTCCCTTGCCTGTGGTCTGTTGATCTCTAGAGACTGCTATTGTGCAAAAATGCTACCATTCTGTAAATTCATGTGATTTATTATCCTTAAAAAGAGAGATACAAAAAGTTAAAAGGAAGATTTCATCCTTTAAAAACGCTTAGACTCTGCAAATTTTGCCAGTTGTTTTTAAAACAACGGGTATTAGGTGCCAGCTAGTTGAGGGCAGCTTAATTGGAAGCGTGTTTATTATCTGGAGTGAGTGTGTGTGTGTGTGTGTGTGTGCGTGCTTGCACTGAATGTGTTCTTAACAGTCTCTCATCATCTAGCTTCTTGCTTCCACAAAGAAAGGTTTGCTTCTCCCTTGCATTCAGAAGAAACACTCTAGTTTTGGTTATGAACACTAATTACTTTGAAGAAGAGAAATAGGATTGTGTTTCTAAAAATAGTTCTGGATACAGAAGGCCATTTTTTGATTCTCTTAGAATCTGCATGCTTCACAAGAGTGATATTACAAGGTTTCACATTTATTCTCAGCCCGGGTTCATTGCTAGCATCTTTGGTGAACCCGTGCTTGTAATCAGGGGACAGAAAGGGGCTTGTCTCCATGTTCAGCTATTGTTCAGTGTCTTCCGTAGTTTGAATCTTAGCACCCTTCTACCACCTGTTTGTTTTTGAGAGATCATTCCTTTGGTTCATAGGCCTGTTGGCTTGGCCTATGATAACACAACAGTGAATACGTGATACCCATGGAGTGAACAGACAAGTGTCACTGCAGCTGATGCATTGTAAGAAAAGGAAGCAATACTAGTGTTGGGAGACCCAGGTTCTAGCCCCGGCCCTGCCACTGACGTGGTTCTTTCTCACGTACAGTGGGGCTGGGGCTGTGTTGGATCTTGTGAACGCAAAGGTAGTTCAGAGAAGCTCCCTTGGCTAGCTCTGTTGTCTGGGCTTTCTCTCTTCAGCAAGGGCTTGGGCTTGACTACTGAGGACTTTTTTGGCCCTAACATTCTGTTAACTCAATTGTTGATAATAATAGTAGTAAGCCTCAGGCAGGTTATATAGGTGGCTGTTTTGATAGAACTCCAGCAACAGGTAAATCTCTGGATGAGTTCCAAATTATAGATGGCTCCAAAAAGCATGCTTAGATTTTGAGGTTTTTTGTACCCCATGCAAGGTTTGTTGGGTTTTTTGGTTGCTTTGTTTATTATTTTGTGGATTTTTGGGGGGAGGGGTTGGTCTCTATAAACTGGTTCTTGGTTCTTTCTTGGTAGTTGGGAAATGCTTTGGTTAATTTTTTTTTTTTTTTTTTTTAAGGCAGATTCTTGCTCTGTTGCCCAGGCTGGGGTGCACTGGAGCGATCTCAGCTCACTGCAAACCTCTGCCTCCCAGGTTCAAGTGACTCTTATGCCTCAGCCTCCTGAGTAGCTGGGACTACAGGCACGCGCCACCATGCCCAGCTAATTTGTGTGTTTTTTGGTAGAAATAGGGTTTCACCATGTTGCCAGGCTGGTCTCGAACTCCTGGCCTCAAGTGATCTACCTGCCTCAGTCTCCCAAAGTGCTGGGATTACACACGTAAGCCACAGTGCCTGGCTGCTTTGGTTAATTTTCTACTCTGGGCTCTTATTGACATTTGACCCATTCATAGTACCCCAGGCAAAGATCTCTAAATTGGTGGAGCATGGCTTCTTCTTAAATTATGATGTGCTCATCTGAGTTGTGTTTTCTCCTTTAGTTTGTTTTACATTTGAGTTATTTTTGGTGGTATCACGCCAGTCCTCCATTTTCCTCCTCCTTAAACTACATGTACTAATCTGAATTAAAGGAATTACATTCATATAGCATAATAATGTATGGGGCTATTTATCACACATCTGCCAACATTTCAGCTCTTTTCTTAGGAAAGAGCTTTATCTGTAAAATGAAGATCATAATCATTAGAATCTTTGAAGGAGGGCCAATAAATATTCCTCTCTTCCACTTAGGTTCTGAATTACTTGAGAATAAGATAAAAGAGTAAAGAGGATAAGGGCCAAAATATCACCTTCATTATGAAAAAGGTGCTGCTGGGGAATGTGTCAGGTCTGTGGGCAAATGAGCTTCCTGAGGCTAAATCCGGAGCTCGACTCAGGCAGGCAGCAGCTCCCGCTGCAACCCCAGGCAGGTTTGTGGGAACCAGAGCCAGGCTCTGGAGGGCAGCAGGAATGAGCTCCATTAGGAAGGAAAGGAAGGGGCTGAGCACATTTACCAGTTTCTCCAAACTCACCAATCAAACAAGGCATTGTATCTCCCCAGGGGAACGGAGTGTGTGGGGCAGGAGAGGCCCGAAACGTTGTGCCAAAGGTGTTCCTCTCATGCTGAAAGAACTATCAAGGGTATGAAAGAAGTGCCTCCTCCCCAAACAGAAGCTGAGTAACAAGCTGAAAGAATAAGCTTTGGAGCCTGGCAGACCCAGGTTCAAATCCTAGTCCCTCCACCTTTTGTTTGTTTGTTTGTTTGTTTGTTTTTTGAGATGGAGTCTCGCTCTGTCGCCAGGCTGGAGTGCAGTGGTGCGATCTCGGCTCACTGCAACCTCTGTCTCCCAGGTTCAAGCGATTCTCCTGCCTCAGCCTCCCAAGTAGCTGGGACTACAGACATGTGCCACCACACCTGGCTAATTTTTGCATTTTTTAGTAGAGACTGGGTTTCACTGTGTTGGCCAGGATGGTCTCGATCTCTTGACCTCGTGATCTGCCCAGCTTGGCCTCCCAAAGTGCTGGGATTACAGGTGTGAGCCACTGCACCTGGCCCTAGTCCTTCACTTTTCGGCTGTGTTGCTGGGCTGCATTCCCAGACAGCAAAGGCATTCTGAGTCACAGGAGGAGACAGGAGATGGGCACAAAATACAGGTCATAACCACCTTGCTGATAAAACAGGTTGCAGTAAAGAAGCCAGCTAAAACCCACAAAAACCAAGATGGCAACAAGAATGACCTCTGGTCGTCCTCACTGCTACACTCCCACCAGCGCCATGACAGTTTACAAATGCCATGGCAACATCAGGAAGTTACCCTATATGGTCTGAAAAGGGGAGGCATGAATCATCCACCCCTTGTTTAGCATATCATCAAGAAATAACCATAAAAATGGGTAACCAGCAGCCCTTGGGGCTGTTCTGTCTATGGAGTAACCACTCTTTTATTCCTCTATGTCCTTAGTAAACTCACTTTCACTTTACTCAGACTTGCCCTGAATTCTTTCTTGCAGGAGGTTCAAGAAACCTCTCTTGGGGTCTGGATCAGGACCTCTTTCCGGTAGCAGTGTGATTCCAGAGGAATTCTTCCACTTTGTTAAACCTCGCCTGTAAAATAGAGATAATAATTAGTCACTGTGAAAATTAAGTGAGATAATTTATTAAAAATGCTGGGCCCATGATAAGTGCTCCATAAATTATAGAAGGTCAAATGAGATAAAGACAAATATACAAATGTCCCTTGTAAATTATGCAAGTTTATGTAAATATAAATAAAATTTGTTATTTATGGTGGTGGTTTTAATGCAATGCTGAATTCCACTTGCTATACAGTATGGTCAGTGCCCTGTCTTTAGGCTTATTTAAATAGGCTGGGAATACCTGGTGGTTTGTTACGCATCTCTTTTCTGTCAGCTCTTACAAAAAAGATCCACAAGCCAGGAGGAAAGAAGAAATTAAATTAATGAGAAACTTGCAGGCATCCGAATGACCATCCTTCTGATTCCAGCTATTTTTGTAGCTTCTCCTGGAAGCTGTCATGTAATTCTGTAGTGGCCATTAGAAAGTCTTCACTCCATTTAATTTATGCTGAGAAATCGTTAGTGGGAATTTGACACCGGCCTGGAGTGTTCACGAGCTGATATTCTGCCATCAGGCTTTAAGGGACAGCTTTGTGTGCCAGAGGCAGCCCTGGCAGTGAGTGTGCCCAGAAAGAAGATGGAGCAGGGAGCTGTGGCTTCACTCTGCAGCCTCCTTGTCCCCTTGTCATCATCATCAACATCACATTTATCGAAGGTTACTGTGGTCAAGCACTTTCGGGTTTAATTTTTACCATAACCCTATAAGGTATTATTGTCCTCATTTTACTCCAGGTCATGGACAGAGTCATGATTTGAGCCAGGTTCGGTTTATCCCAGAGCCTGTGTCATTAGGAGCCCAGGTGACAAGCTCCTCAAAGCCCGGAGGGAGGCTCAGTCAGGCCCTTGCAGCTTTCCTGTCATTGGCATTCGGTACTAACCAGCAGCCCTGCTTTTCCTGGCAGTGATTATTGGTGATGTCTCACCCCAGACCACATTTTTTGATACAGTTCATTTCTCTCCCTTGCCCAGTGAGCTCTTGAGTGTCCCCGGGAGAAGCCAGGTTCTCTGAAGGACCCCCGTGGCACCCGCTGGCCTCAGGTCAGACTCTACCTTGCTCTAGTCAGAGAAACCACCCTTGACACCAGTCTTTGGGATACGAATAAATTGGAGTTTCATTCAGTTCTGAAAAAAATCTATGAATCTTTGCCCTTTGTCAGGCCTTGGGGCAGGGGTTAATTTAATAATAGCACGTATGTCGTATGGTTGGGGTACTCAATGGAAGGTGCCTAAACAGTGCCTGGGATGTGGTGGGTGCTTAGGGAGAGGAGCTGTGCTGTGATTATGGCTACAGCCCAGCCCACGGCCTCAGGGAGCTCACTGCCTGCGAAGCGTGACACACAGATGGAAGATCCCAACATCATTTGGGGAGTGCAGTGATATGTATGGGCTGCAGAGTGCCTAGGAGGGTCATAACTGAATCTTGGGTGAAGAGTCATTGGAAGACTCCCAGGAAAAGGTAACCTCCACCAAGCCAGGGAGTTTGAGTAGAGGCTGGATGGATGTGTACAGAGCAAGCTGGGGAGGGATTAGTAGTTGTGTCAGAACGGGAAGGACTGAAGACCCAGACATGTTGCCTGGGGCAGAGAAGACTTGAGGAAGACTATCTTAAAGTTTCTCTGAGGACAGGGAGAGGAACATTTATTCAGTATGGCTCTGGAGGGAAAGAAGAGCTAAGAGTAACGAGATAGAATTTAGCAGAAGGCAGATTTTTTAAATGAATATTTGTGAAAACTTTCTCATAATCAAGGTTTTCTAAAAGTGGAACAGGTCTGCCACTGGGCAGACTGATGAGCCCAAGCAGAGCCGGGTGACGCAGATGGTAGAAGAGAGAGAGCCGAGCTTTGGCGTCAGACACCTAGATTTGAATCCAACTTTTGCACTGGCTGTGTGGCCCCAGGCCGGTCACTTGAATCATCTGAATCTGCATTTCTTGCAAGGACCCGATTACAAGTGGGAAAATGCTTTCTAAACTGTGAGGCATCACACAAAATGTTGGTTATTATGCTCGTTGTCATTTCACGGTGGTTACTGGTGAATGTGTCTTAGTCATCCAACTAATTTGTGTTGGATTCCATCTAAGACAATGGGTTTATCCTAGAGGTTTTAGCTTAGTGCCGTCATATAATAGTAAATGTTTGTTGAATAAATTAATTGATGAATCAATGATTCCCCCCGGCCCCCCAAATCAGCCCTGAAGCTTGAACGTGGGTCTTACCCCAAGTCTGGTACATAATATGTACTTAAAATGTATTGGTGGTTGGATGAGGGAGGGATTAACTATGTTAATTGCTATTAACTAATGTGATAGTCTTTGGGTTTAGCACTTTTACTAATATCTCATTTAATCATAGACACAATCTTGTGAGATGGCCCCATCTCACAAGAGTGAGTGGCAGAGTGTCTGACTCAGGATTTACAATGGTGACACAAACATTGTGTGAGAGGCTGGCCCAGCTGGCCTGAGGGTTATTCTCACCTCCAAGATTCCACATTTCTGGGGCAGCCATGCCTTGGTAAGAAATGCTGAGCCCTATGACTAGGGAGGACACATTCCCATTTCGGTCCCTTTGTGCCCAAAGCTTGCATCAGGTCATGTTCTTGCTCCTGTACCATGTTGTGTCTGCACTAGCTTCATGCAGTGGGAACTCAGAAAATAGCACTTTACTGACCCCTGAGTAGCCATGCAGTTTCACCCGTTCAGGAATGGTCTAACCCACTCTGCAGCCCACATGCTTGGCAGCTAGAGTTAGGACCACGGCTTTTGAAGCCCCAGATCCTGAATTCCAGCCTGGTTCTGCCACTCCCTGGCTCTGTGACCTTCAGCAAGTTGCTCTTCAAACCTCAGTTTCTGTATCTGTAAACTGGGACGATACCTACCTCATCCAATTATTATGAGGATCGATGTTAAATTCTTGTTTAGTCCTGCGCCTGGCGTATAGAAGGGCTCGGAGAGTGGCATGTAATCGCCATCATCAAGTGTTCCCAGAGGTGGTAGGTATTACTTGAGGGACAGTAGCTACCTACAAATCATTTCTATAGTTTGCTAATTACAGAAACATATGTAAGAAACATTTTCTCTGTCACTGTGATATTGAAGTGTGCGGTTAGTTTTTTGGTAACCACTGAATACCTGAAGACTAGAGTTCAAGTCAGTGACAATTCCCTGTCTGCCAGAAGCATTTCCATTTCTCAGGAGAGCAGCCCCAGGATCATTGCTCTGGTTCTGGTCCTGCCCTGCCATGTTCCGGTTGTGTTAACTTAGGAAATGCCTTCAGCTATCTACACCTCTATGTTCTCCTCTTAAAACAGGAATGATTGGAGCCACTTCACAGGGTTATTAAGGGGATGCAATGAGCTAATGTAGCTAAGGGCCTGGAATAGGGCTTGACATGTAATAGTTATTCAATAAGTGTCAATTCTAGTGCCAGGTCTGAGAGTGTCTAGCTCAGTGCCTAGTTGCAGAGTAGACAGTCAGTAAACGGTAGTTTTCTTTATTCCTTTTCAATTTATGATCTCCTTCCATCCTCCAAAAGCACTGTACCAGTATAACCAGGCTTTGTAGCTATCGAGCCCTGCTGTTAGAGGAACCATGCTGAGGAGAGAAATGTCACAGTTCTTTGTTGAGTGGGGACCACTTAAAGCTGAGCTCCGCGGGGGTACTGGAGATCCTGGGGGGTGAGTCACTTCTGTTAGTCTCTCGTATTATTCTGTAATAGGAGGCTCCCATCCAGCATTCCAATATTGAAACTCCACATATCAAGGTATCTGAGGCAAAGGTGGGCTGCCAGGTGGCTTGTTTCAGAGAACATTTTCTATTATGCTCCCTGTGGCTGAGGTAGGGAGCACCTCCAGGGACCTTGTTCCACACTTGTATTTTCCTTTTTCACTGACACTAAGTGACTTTAAGTCAAATGCACCCAACCCATAGCAGCATGCAGAATACATCTGTACACATGTAGCATCTTGATAAAAATTACAGGTGTATATTTTTCACACACTTGAGGTTTATCTCTCTAAACTCAAAAAGCTCTTTCAATTTTAACTATTTGGAGTTGAAATTTTCCTAAAATGCATGCTACAGCTGCATCCTGAAATTGAAGTAACATAACTTGACATTTTTTTTTTCTTGATGCCTTAGAATTAAGAGGTGTGCTGGCAAACTGGTTTCAAAAAACAAAACAAAACAAAACAAAACACCTCCTGATGGGTAGTATTTGTCTATTTCCATGGTGTAAATCTTCCTACCACAACTAATTTCAGGCTATCAGTGGTTTTTAATGACCAGCTCAAAAGACTCCTGAATATTTATGGACAGCTTGAGCTCAGCTCTGCAAGGAAGCAACGTAGCACTGTTGAAAGGACATGGTTGTTAGACCTGGACACACCTGGTTTTAGTCCTCATTTTTCTGCTTGAGAGCTGGGCTACCTGGGACAGGATCTTTAACCTGAGTTTCTTTGTATAAACTGAGCTAAACATGACCACACCATGAGTGATAGGACCAGAGAAGGTGGTAGAGGTCAGGGGTCTCAAGTGCTGTCAGGGCCAAGCAGGTGATCTAATGAATGTGGTAGGCTGAGTGCAGACCCTGGAAAATCCCAGAAACAGTGGTTCTCAAGCTCAGCTGCATATTGGAACCAATGGGGAACTTCTCTGCCTGGGCTCCACGTCAGATCAATTAAAGCAGAATTTCTGGGGGCGGAGCCTGAGCATGGTTTTTAAAAAATTAAAAGAACACTCTTTCCCCCAGTGATTCAAATGTGCATATCACGGTTGAAGACCACTGGTCCTGACGGACACTTGTGGGTAGCGAGCATGCCTATCACCTCCAAAATAAGTCAGCGACTTGCCACACAGCAGGGGTTACAGGATAGCCTTCCCAGCCTGTTGTACTGTGTGGTAACCTGGTAATTGTTCTTTGCACAAGAACTTTTTTATCTTCCTAAATCTTGAAGGCTGGCCCCAGGTCTGATTCTCATGGTTAAAACCCCTGTCTCTGTAAGCCCCATCTGCTTTGCCTAGTGGGCCATGAGCTGTGGCAAAACCAGAGGGCTGTGCATGTGTTTTGTGCCTGTGTGGATCTTAAGTGGAAACTGATGAGGTCATGCCAGGGGAAGGGGGCCTAGGAGCAAAGGATTCTGGGATTCTACCTGCCATTCTCTCCCTACCCTATTCCCCATCTCCTGTCAGCTTGTTGAGATCCCCAAGCGTACCATGCTTTTTGATGCCTCTATGCCTTTGCACATCTCACCCCCTGGCCCAGGGCACCCTCTGTTCCACTCTGGCACAAAGTTATTATATTGTCATTATTAGTTTACATGTTTGTCTTAATTCAACAAATACTTATTTAGTGCCTATTATGAACCCAGCAGAAGGAATGCTGGATTTATGGTTTAAATATCCTGTGAACTCTTTAAGGCTCAGAATCACATTGGATGCATTCGTGCCCTTGGCATTTGGCATGGGGCCTGACACATAGAGTTTTCATAGAGTTTTTATTATATTTTCGAAAGATGGAAGGAAGGATGGGAGGATGGGAGGCAATTCTATCTTGCCTCCATGTTCAGGACTGTGACTTAGAGGGATAAGTTTATGAAAGGGTGACTTTCCAGGTAAGTGGAGTGTGTTTGTAATTTCCAGAAATTTCACAGGGAGATTCAGTTCCCATGGCAGGACTCATCCATGGTTGTTAAATTGTGGATCACTTTCTTTAAGGGACATAGACATTGACTTTCAAAATAAATTTTCTCTCCAATACTGTCCTGAATGGGATCATTAAGCATAGGGTGAGTTTGGAAAATTTTAAGTAGTTTGGTATAGATGGAAGGGGTGGTGTAGGAAGCAGAGGGAATGAGTTTGGAAGGATTGGCAGGGATTTGGATTATAAAGGACCTTGAATGCCAGGCTAAGAAGCTTTAGATCTGCCCTGTGGGCAGAGAGGAGGACCCCGTGGACACTTTAGAGGAGGAGTGGCAGAAGCACGCCCAATGGGTGGGTAAGAGCATCATTGGGGTCGGCTCCTTGAACAGATCAGATCAAATCACTCTTCCTTCTGAGCAATCTCTCAATCTTCGTTCCTGCCCTTGCCATTTGCATAATTTACTTTTAATTATTGCTTTCATTATTTTCACAGCCCATCCTGGCAGGAATAATCTGATGCAGGGTGGAATTAAACTGATGGCACCTCAGCAAACCTCGTTTGTTCATATTGTTAACCCATGTATTTTTCAGAGAAGATTTTATTAAAAGAGATCACCTGGGGTTTGCTCCTAGCTGTATGTTCTGGAGACGGCACAGCCAGCAACTGTCCCTTGCACCTGCCTCCTCTCTGTGGGTACAGTTTTAAAAGCAGGTGTCATTCAGAGCTTAGGGAGCACCAGTTTCTAATTAGTTGCTTGTTAAACCACAGGCCTCCAGACTGGGCTACTAAAATTACTAGTTTATTTAGTGAAGAAACACTAATGGTATTTTTTTAACCCTGAAAACAAGCATTTCCAGTTCTTTGCTGATGCCACATTTTTCTGAGATGAATGTTATTGTTACACATTACTGTTACTATTTATGGTGCCCGGATCTGTGTGGGTTCTTTGCAAAGGTTATTATCTTGTCGATTTCTCACAGGATTTTGCAAATACTGCTTTTCCAGAAGAGGAAACCTGGTCTCAGAGAACTGAGTCACTGCCTAAGGTCACATAACCTTATGTGTGGGCTAGGCTGGGATTCAGCCCAGGACTGGCCCACGTCCTCGTTCTTTTCAATAGCTTTTTCACTGTCACTTGCTTATTGCTTTCCATTTGCCAATGGACCATGCTTTATGACATAGTAATTTGTATTTTTGTTTAAAAGCATCTGGAAAATAATAAAAATAATTTGAAAATATAGCTTAAGTATATTATGTATTAAACAAAACACCACTACTGTCAATTCACTTAAAGGAATTCAATATTTTCTTTTCTTTTTTTTGAGATGGAGTCTCACTCTGTCACCCAGGCTGGAGTGCAGTGGTGTGATCTCGGCTCACTGCAACCTCCGCCCCCTAGGTTCAAGTGATTCTCCTGCCTCAGCTTCCCGAGTAGCTGGGACTACAGGCGCCTGCCACCAGGTCCAGCTAATTTTTGTGTTTTTAGTGGAGGCGGGGTTTCACCATGTTTGCTGGGCTGGTCTCAAACTCCTGACCTCAAATGATCTGCCCGCCTCGGCCTCCCAAAGTGCTGAGATTACAGTTGTGAGCCACCGCACCAGGCCCGGAACTCAATATTTTCTTGCTATACTAGTGAAGTCTCAAATTCTAAGATTACCCCAAGGGCAAAAGTTTAGTCCTTCAATGATTATTCATGGTGCAACCAGCCTTCCTATGCTATATTTATCGTTTTGTTAATTTGGTCATAGTCTGTTCTTCCTTCCAGGAAAATGCAATTGTGTAGAATCACTTTCGATCAGGGATTTGTAAACGTCACATTAATCTGGATTTTGACTCTCTCACTGTTAGCTATTCATAATACAAGGATTGAGTTTTCTTTGATCAGGCATGAAGAAAGAAATGGGCAGGCTTATAAAATCATTCATTCATTTATTCAACAAGCATTTTCTGAGCACCTCCTGTGTGGGGTACACCGGGGATAGAGCTGTGAGGCTAACCTAGATGGTCTGCTCCCAGGAAGCCTGGATTTCAAAGGAGGTAGGTAGGTGTCACACCAGTATACAGACAAAGAAAACAAGTGCAATGAGGCCAGTAAGTGCGATGATGGGGACAGTAATGGGAGCAATGAGACATCATGTTTTTCTTGAGGTGCTCACTGGAGAGTGGAGAGACAGATGCTTAAACAAAATAGATACAAGCTCTGGCTTCTAGACACCTGCAGGTGTAACATTTACTGTTTTGATCATTCTTGCGCAACCCCATGAAGATCTGAGAAATGTAGCAGTTTGTCATTTGCTGAGGTCTAAATGATCTTCCACTGTTAAAGAAAAGGTTTTGTCCTTCCGTAAAATAAGTCAGGTGTTAACAAGTAGGCGAGGTAAGTGTTTGGGGGAAGTGGCGAGTCTTTCCTGCATGCACGGACTCACACATCCACATAGATCTTATTTCGGTTATTAATGCAACAAACCTTTATCTTAGTGTCCGTTATGATCTGTATGCCTAAGAAGAGCTAGGCTACTCATGCCTGTTTCTGAGAAGGGAGAAAAAGATACATAAATAATTATAATACAGTTGGCCCTTGACTGTCACCAGGCTCAGGTCCAGAACCTTTGGGAATCCTTGAATTGACAACTGTTACGCACCTATTCATTGGTCAGCTGTGCTCATTCACTAGTTAAGTGACTTGTTAATTCAAACCTGCCTCCGGGAGGGGGTGAGTCAAGGTCATGCAAAGGCGTTTAGCACTGTCATCTCATTTCACGACCGTATGATTAGGATTATTATCTTCATTCACAACGCACATGCCACGTGACCTTCAGGACTACCAGCGCCAAGGGTCTACTGTACGCCATCCCGAGTCTGATATGCCAGCATGAAAGGGCATGGGAACAGCAAACAGCTCCCTTGCTTGGGGGCACTTTGTCACACCTTCTTGAATGAGGGGATATTAGAGCTTGATTGTTGCAGAATGAGAGAAGCTCATCAGACAGAGAAAGGGAAAATCATTAGGCAGTGAGAACCAAATTTGCAAAGGCAGGAAAGCATGAAAGCACTGGCTATATTCAGGCAAAAAAAAAAAAAAAAAAAAGAGAGAGAGAGAGAGATTAGAAACGTGAGGAGGGAGGGAGTAGTAGGAGATTAATTGTGGCACGTTGGAACCAGACTGCGAGAGCCTGAATGTCAGGCTCAGTGATCAGACTAGATTCCATGGCAGTGGGGAAAATAGGGTGTTTTTAACTAGACAGTGACATCCCTGTTTATTCATTCAACACTCTACAAACATGTATTCAGCCTTCACTGTGTACCGGGCACTCTTCTAGGAGCTGGAGTTACAGGGTTTCAGTAGAGGAAAGATGCTCATTGCGAGGTCCCCACTTTCAAACAGCTTACATTTCAACAGCGGGAGACAGACAATACACAAGTGAGCAAATAAGTCAACAATGAAGGGCTAAGATGATGTGTTAGTGCCTGGGAAACTATTTGAGAATGGATGATCAGAAGTGGCCTGTGAAGGTGACATTGGAGTTGAGACTGAGTGTTAGAGAGGGGGCTGTCATGCAAGGAGCTGAGGGAAAATCTGTCAGGCACCAGGAACAGCTGGCACAGAGACCCTAAAGCAGGGTGAATCTGGTGTATTTAAAGTTCACCAGACACAAAGGTAACATGGCTGAGGTGGTGGGCAAGAATAGGAATGATAGATGATGCTGGGGGCTGACTTGCAGAGGCTGGAGTAAGAGTATAGATTTGATTCTAGGGTCAAGTTGACATGAGTTGCTTGGTGACATGGGCTGCTTTTTGGCTACTCTGTGGACTGCATGGGAGAAGGGCAGGTTATTCTTGCCCTTCCTGGTTATTTTGGGACCTGCAGGAGGCATGGTGATGGTTTGAACAATCTCTGCAGAAGTGGGGAAAGAGGAAAGAGGGCAGGGTCAGAGTGTTTGGAGGCAGGGGTGGCATGATTCCTGCTGGGTACAATAAGGGAGAAGAGGGAGAGAGGGATCAAGGATACTCTTGGGATTTTGGCCTGAGTGACTGGGTAGAGGTAGGGAACACAGAGGAGTACTGATCTGTGCCACACAAATATCCTTGGGGGACAGTCCCGAGGATAAGCAGGGTCAGGGAGAACTAGAAGGCTTCAGGGCCAGTTGGCAGATGAGAAGTGTGCCCTCTGAACAAAAGCACTGGGCAGGGGAATTGGGAAGGGAACTGACCAGAGAGACCGTCATTCCTGCCTCTACTCAGCAGGTGGGAGAAATCAGTGGGATCTGATGAGCTAAGAAGTTGAGAAACTCAAGAATGACGGGGTTGAGAACGAAACAATGAATTTACATGAGAAATGCAACAGGAAGAATAGATTCCAGGGGAAGAGACGAAGTCCAGTTTTAGATGGGTCAACTTTAAGACACAGTCAATGCTCAGCAAATGTCGGCTGTTGTCATCACTGTTGTCACCATCATCACTGATTTCATAGCCATCAGCCTGTCAGTGGTAGTTGAGGTCATAACGGAAGGTGAATCCGCCAGTGGAAAGCCCAAGAGAGGAGGGTAAAGGAGGAAAGCAGCTCCCATCTCCACTTCATTTAGAAGCCAGTGCAAAAGGCATTTTGCAGGACTCAGGGCTCACTTTGGTGATGAACGTGGATTGACTTGAAAGTGTCTTAAAATTGACTGCAATTTTAGAAGGTAAAGAGTAAGCCTTTGGTTATATCTAGCTATCCTGAGGTCTTCCTTACATGAAAGTTCTTACAGACACTCTGGGTAAGATGATGACAGGCACAACACAGTTAAAACGTTTTCATGGAGAAAAATGGATGTGAATGGCAGAATCTTAAATGCATTAGTTTTCGACATTGTGAAATTAATTGGCTCCCAAATATAGCCGGCTTCTGCCTTAATTGGAGTTCTCAGGAGCCTCCAGCTTTCCTGCTACCTTTGGCCAGTGTTTCTGGGTTTGATGGTGAATAAAGACTTCTTTGTTTAATTAGAGTTGAAGCATGCTTTAAGAAGTTAGTAATCTAATTAAAATTATATTTCCAGTTTCTATGAAATAGAAGGGAGATCAGCAAATGTCCTATGGAGCCTGGTGTCTACCGTGCAGTGAGCTAGAGACAGAGTTTCGGAGTAGAGTAAGAAATGGTCCCTGCCCTCAGGCTGCTCGGGGTCTGCAGCTGGAAGGTAGACAGGGCAGCAGTGATGTCAACACAAGGTGCTAGGAGAGCTCAGATGGGAAAGTGTCACCTTACTCTGCTTAGAGAAGGTGACAGCTGAGGGAGGCCTTGAAGGACACCGGGAAGAAAAGGGCAGAATACCAATCTGAACAGAAGGCTGGTTAGGAGAACTTCATGCTGGTCCAGGGGGAGCCAAGGAGACCTGAACCACAGCACCGATCCTGGGGACAGCTGTGAGAAGTGTTTTACCTCTCCCATGGTGACTGATTGGGTGTGGGCGAGTGAAGGAGGAGGATAAATCTAGAGAGAGAAAGTCGGCCGGGCATGGTGACTCATGCCTGTAATCCCAGCACTTTGGGAGGCCGAGGTGGGCAGATGACGAGGTCAGCAGTTCGAGACATAGTGAAAACCCGTCTCCACTAAAAATACAAAAATTAGCGGGTCACAGTGGTATGCGCCTGTAGTCCCAGCTACTCGGGAGGCTAAGGCAGGAGAATCGCTTGAACCCGAGAGGCGGAGGTTGTGGTGAGTCAAGGTTGCGCCACTGCACTCCAGCCTGGGCAACAGAGCGAGATTCCATCTCAAAAAAAAAAAAAAAAAGAGAGAGAGAGAAAGTTATAAATCACAGATGGTTAGAAATCCAAGGGAGGGAGAGAGAGAGTTTTAGAGGCAGAGGGTGAGGGAAGAGCCTGCAGGCTTCCCATCATTTCACCTAATTTAGAAAAGAGGATTTGTGACTATGAATCAAACAAGATTCAAAAAATATAACACAGCTATTACAAGCCCTTTGCTTGTAAGCTGAGCCTTGAGAGACTGGATAAATGTTTGACCTGTGCCATTGTTGGAATATCTGAGAATGAGCTGAGTTGTCACGTTCCAGTCAGGAAGGAAGGCGAGCCAGTCCTCTCAGAACGCTGGAGGAGGGAAGGCATTTGTCGTTTCTCGGCAGTCACCTTTTCAGGTAGTACAAGAGACTCACTCACCTCTCGTCCTCACCAGCCCTCCCCCAGTCTCTTTCCCTGCTCCCCTCTGCCTTCTGCTGCCTTCATCCTCTCCTTGCTGAGCGAATGCACACAAGCAGCTGAAACCTGGACAGCTGAAATGCTCTTCAGAGCTGTCACTGCACCCCGGAGGTGCCTGACCTGCCATCCGCAGGCTGGGCTGGGTGCAGGAAGCGGGGTATGATGAGCACCCGCGATTATCTCAGTGCTGGGGTCTGAAGTTTTGTTTTGTTCTTGCTTTTATAACATTAAAAAAATTGTATTATGAAACATTTTAAACTTTCAGAAAACAATATAACGAATATGTATGCGCTCCCCACCAAGATTCTGCAGATATGAACCGTTTTGCCATATCTACTTTGGATCTCTCACTCTTTTGCTTTTTTTTAAAATAAATCATTTACTGATATGACATCCTTCTCCCCCACCCCTAGAAAATCACTATGTTCTTTTACTTTTACTACATAAGTATATTTATCAACAAAGTGACTATTTAAAGTGTCCCTTTTTGTATAAATGATACAATCCATATCTCCTTTGGCAACCAGCCTTTTTGCTTAACATTATCTTTCTGATATTTATCCAATATGATATGTCTGGGTCTATGTTGGATCCACATTTATTTTAACTGCTGTATAATATTTCCTTTAATAAACCTCAATGATATTATAAATAAACTGGGATTATAATATTTAATATTTCCCTCAATAAACCCCAGTTTTATTATAAGCAAAAACTAGGGTTTATTAAAGGAAACATTATTCAGCAGTCCCTCCTCATTAGGTTACTCTTACTAAGGAAAAGTCAAGTTGTTCTTTATCCCTGCTATTACAAGCACAGCTGTGGTCAAGGTCCTTACATGTGTCTCTCATTCACATGTGTGAGTTCTTCTGGGGTCAACACCTAGAGTGGAAATAGAAATAGGCATCTTCCATTTTATTGGTTATTTTTCTCACATCGGACTTTATCTCTTCGGTTTGCTGCCTTATCCCTTGCACCTAGAACACTGCCTTGTAAATACTCAATAAATATCTGTTAAAAGAGTGGATACTGACAAATTACTTCCCAGAGCGATTGTACGAACCTACCCTCCCACCAGTTTATATGAGCATTTCCATTGCCAACATTCTTACCAACACTTGGTTATGAAACTTATCAATCTTTGCCAATCTGAGGCATGTCAAATGGTGTCATATTGCTTTAATTTGCATTCTTGTGATCATTAATGAGGTTTACGGCCTTTTCATAGATTTATTGGCCATTTGGATTTCTTTTTCTATGAATTATCTGTTCATATTCTTTGCCATTTTTGTTTTCCTAGAGCAGACATGCTCTAAGAAAATTTGTAGAAATTTCTTATTTGTAGAAATGCTGTATTTATCTTGGATAAAAACTCTTTGATGATTTGATGAGTTATACATATGGTCTCTTGGGCTATAATTTGTCTTTTACCTTGTTTTAATTTGCCTTTTGATAAATAGAAGTTTTCAATTTTATATGGTCTTATTTTTTGTTTGCGAAGAATGATGGTTTTGTTCCCTTTTTAATCCTTATACCGTTTATTTCTTTTTTTACATCTCATTTCCTTAATTGTGAGAATTAGGAGTGTGGACATGCTTGTCATGTTCCTGTTTTTTTTTTTTTGGTTTTTTTTTTGTTTTTTTTTTTTTTTGAGATAGAATCTCGCTCTGTTGCCCAGACTGGAGTGTGGTGATGCAATCTCAGCTCACTGCAACTTCTGCCTCCAGGGTTCAATTGATTCTCCTGCCTCAGCCTCCTGAGTAGCTGGGACTACAGGTGCCCATCACCATGCCCAGCTAATTTTTTGTATTTTTAGTGGAGACAGGGTTTCACCATGTTGGCCTCGATCTCTTGACCTCATGATCCACCCTCCTCGGCCTCCCAAAGTCTGGTATTACAGGTGTGAGCCACTGTGCCTGGCCGTTCCTGATTTTAAAGAAAATCTTTCTTACGTTTTACTGTTGAGTATGATGTCAGCTGTGGGGTTTGGTAGGCATCTTTTATCAGGTTATTTTATACCATCCTTGCAATCCTAGGATAAACCTTGGTAATTATATATTATTTTTCATGCTTTACTGGGTTTATTTCTAGATATTCTCTTTGGTTCTTTTCTTAGATTTATTTTTTTCTTTCTTAATCATTTCTTCCCTGAGGGTTTGATGTTCTTTCTTTTAAATTTAAATTACTTTGAATATTCTTATTTCAGGATTTTTTGGTTTGCCTGGTCTTTTTCTAGGGAGAGACATCTTTTAATACTTTTCACAGAGTCTCTTTATTTTGCTTTCTTTGATTTCCATAGCCATCGAATCACCAAACATTTATTAAGCAGCTACTGTATGCCAATAGAGGAGGATAGTGGGGAAAGGGGGAATCTCTGGACTCCAAGAACTCATTTTTTGGTGAATACGATTAGTGCTTTCTGTCTGCAAAACCCTTGCACAGCAAAGCAATCAGGGGGAGTTGCCAGGAGCCCCGGTTTTGGAGTCAGATGAATTTGGATGCAAATTCTGGCCCCATCAATTATTAATTATGTCACTGTAAGCAAGTTAGTAAGTTACTTCATTATTGTAAGCCCCAGTTAACCACTTCTCTTAAAGCAGGATAGTAACAGGATCTATCTTATAGACTGTATTTGAATATATGTGATATAAAATGTTTAGCACAGTATCTGGCACACAGCGAAAGTCAACCAAAAATAGCTGTCATTATTCATGTCCATTTTTCCATTTGATCCTCACAATTGCTTTACGAGATAGATTATTGTTACCACTTGACAGATGTTGTCATACAAGCATGTGGGAAAATTTAGTAAAATGTTGTAAAAATGTTAGGTCTTATTAATATATATAAAAAGGCTTTGATAAATGTAAAACACCATGCAAAGGGAAAGAAATGTCATTTTCTGGGATGGTTTAAACCAAAATCTTTGTCTGCTTTTAGTGGTGTCATTACAGAAATTCGAAATGATGTCAAAGACCTGGAGAAAGAGTCTAGCACATCTTATAAGGAGGGAGCAGAGAAAGGTTTGCAAATATCATTTAACAATAGTGTTTAGGTGTTATTGTTACGTTTTAAAAGCCCATATAATGATGTAGTCAAATGTTTCATAACTATTTGCATATAGCCCCAATTTTATTTTAAAATGTATGGTTTATGCGCATACAATATATTGGAAGGAAACACACCAAATGTTAATCATGATGATCTCTGACCTGTAAGATTATAATTTTAGCTTTTTTTCATTAAACTTTTCTGTGCAATCCAAGTTTCCAGGATGAGCCTGCTCTGGCAAGGAAAGGAGGGAGTCAGGGCCTTCCAGTTATACCTGTGTGAGGACAGGTTGACGTCAAGTCCGAGAGGACTCAGTCCCAGTAGGACCCCTAGTTACAGGCACACACTGGAGCTGGTGGGGGGCTTTAAAACAGGATTTCTGGGTCCTCAAGGCCAGAAGAGGAGTGAAATCTTGTCTTTTCTCTTTCTGCAATCCAGCTTGATATAAATGCTCTTAATTGACCTGATAACAGTGGCTCACGCCTATAATCCCAACACTTTGGGAGACCAAGGTGGGGAGGATCACTTGAACCTGGGATCTTGAGGCTGCACTGAGCTGTGATCGAGCCACTGCACTCTGGCCTGGGAAACAGTGAGACCCTGTCTCCAATAAAAAATAAAAAATAAAAAAAAAAGAAAGAAAAAAGAGGTCTTAATTATATGGACTCTTGTCATTAATGATTGAATTTGTTTGATCATTTCAGCTTGTCCTAAGAACTGGCCGAGATTCTCTTCTCACACTCCACCATTGTGAGTCTTCCTCTCTCCTTCCTCTCATCTACCATTCTCCAAGCAGGGAGATCTAACTGAGTTGGCCAAACCACCCTTTGTGTAGAGTATTTCCTTTTGGCAGTCATTAATAGCTCGGTTTCAGCCAGTCACTAAGAGACTGGGTTATGCAGGTTACTACCTAAGGCTGCTTTTCCCAGAAGCGTCCAGGAGAGGGTCAGGGTACCTGGAGACCTGTGGGATTGTGCTCAGTCCAGGCCTGGGCAGCTGGCATTCACCGAGCAAGGCTCTGTGCTCTGTACACGACACACATCATTTCCCTGAGCTCTTCTCCCAGTTCATCCAGGTACCTGAGCCAGAACCCCTGGAGGTTTCCATGAATTCTCAGTGAGTCCTCTTGAGTTCAACTCCTAAAGATCTCTCAATTTTGTAATTATCTCCATCTTTACCACTTTTGTCCAGTCGCCTTCTCAAGTTTGGAGAGCTCTAAGAATCTCCTAACTTATTTTCTCCTCATCCACTCTTAACCTCCGTCCGTTTCATTCTCCTTACAGCAGCCAGAGTGATCTTTTCAAAACTAAAATCTAATTGGATTAAGTTCCTGCTAAAAACACTTCAGTAGCTTTTCATTTCCCCACAGGAGAAAGATAAAATTAAAAAAAAATTTTAAATGCCTGACAAGGCCTTGTCTGATCTAGACTAGACTAACTGTTCTATAAGTGGGGTCCTTGAACATTCAAGGTTCCCCAATATCTTGTCAGGATATCTATGGAGTCAAAACTATTGTCATCATAATAATGATAAGGCATCCCTTGCCTTGTTGTTGTATTGACTTTTGCAGTGATGGCGTAAAAGCAGTGATGAGTAAAACTGCTGGCTGCTTAAGACAGGAGGCTGGGTGTGGTGGCTCATGCCTATAATCCCAGCACTTTGGGAGGCTGAGGTGGGTGGATCATGAGGTCAGGACTTCAAGATTAGCCTGGGCAACATGGTGAAACTCCGTCTCTACTAAAAATACAAAAAAACACAAAAAATTAGCCGGGCGTGGTGGTGCATGCCTGTAATCCCAGCTACTCAGGAGGCTGAGGCAGAAGAATAGCTTGAACCCGGAGGCAGATGTTGCAGTGAGCCAAGATTGCGCCATTGCACTCTAGCCTGGGTGACAGAGCTAGACTTCATCTCAAAAAAAAAAAAGACGGGGCACTGAGGTGGACTCGCAGTCATTATTCATCACTGCCACGTACTTCAAAGTTTAAAACAAACAAAATGCCAGATTCACTTAAGAAGGTCCTTGATGAAACAGTAAAAAACCTTTTTTTAAATTAAATCTCAGCCCTCGAACACGCTTCTTTTTAATATTCTGGATGATAAAATGGCAAGTAGGCTAAAGCACTTCTGCTGCCCACTGAAGCACAGTAAGGCTCTAGTGATTGTTTGGGTTGCAAGCTGAATGAGCCCCTTTTGTCTTGAAACAATCAGAATGTTTTTCATGGAAAGAACAATTGGCAGACAAACTATAAGTTGTTCAGGTTTGTCCATTTGCAGACATGTTCCTGAAACTAAAATAAGTGAGCTTTTCACTTCGAGGAAAACAGTCAACAACATTTGCACCAATGATAAAATTTGAACTTTTAAGCAAAAACTGGAATCTCTGAAAACTCGTATCTGCCACCATGAGCTTGACAGCTTCACAATATTTAAAGACTTTTCTGTTGAGGTCAGTTGGTGATATTAATGAATGTGATTTTCTGATGTGATATAATGAAATGCACAACATTTGGAAGCGCTATATAAACCAGTATTTTCCAAGTGTCTCAGGTACAATGTTATATAGTTTGGCAGGGGTAAAAGATCCAAAGCACAAGATGAACCAATGGATTTATTTATTTATTTGTTTGTTTATTTATTTATTTATTTATTTAAGATGGAGTTTTGCTTTTGTTGCCCAGGCTGGGGTGCAATGGTGCAAATCTTGGCTCACCACAACCTCCACCTCCCGGGTTCAAGCAGTTCTCCTGCCTCAGCCTCCCAAGTAGCTGGGATTGCATGTAGGCGTGCGCCACCATGCCCGGCTAATTTTGTATTTTTAGTAGAGACAGGGTTTCTCCATGTTGGTCAGGCTGGTCTCGAACTCCCGACCTCAGGTGATTCGCCAGTCTCGGCCTCCCAAAGTGCTGGGATTACAGGTGTGAGCCACGGCACCTGGCTGGACCAATGGATTTAAATGTAACAGAGTATGAAAAGTTTATTGACTTGGTTTCAGCTTCCATATTGCAACTAACCTTTAAGAAAGCATTGCTTGACCAGATTTGATCATGCCTGATTTTCTTCATGTACTTCACTCCCCAGCATATCACAGCAGACCAAATGTAGAAACTAACATGAAAATCCAACATCTCTTATTAAGCCAGACATTAAAGACATTTGCAAAAAATGTAAAGCAGTGTTCTTTTTTACACTTTTGTTGTCGTTTTGGAAAAATAATTTCCCACAGAAATATGTTATTTGCATTAACACATAATGGATTTATTATTGTTGTTTTTAAATGAGTATTTTTCCTGCCTTCATTTCTATTTTGGAAATCGATAGATAATGGGAGTATAAATGACTCTTAAGACCAAAACCTTTGAACACCACTGATCTTCACACTAGACAGAGGTCCGGATTTCTAACCCGTCTCACATCACTCCTAATATTCCCAAAACTCCCTCAAGCTACTGTCTTTCCATTACTCCATCAGTTACTCCAGCCTGACTCCCTTCTGCCCCAAGGCCTTGGCACACATAGTTTCTTCTGCTGAAAACACATTTGCTCCCCATTCTCCACTACTCTGTAATTCACCTCTCCTTGCTCTTACCATCACAGCCTGGGAGAGTGTTCTCTTTCCCTGCATCTCTGGTACCCACTCATATTTTCTCGCTTCCATAGGCTCCATGTTAATATATATCACACATGTTCTCTACCTTCAGATTTAAATTCTCATTATGTCCCTCCTTGATCATTTCCCCTTTGTACCTATTTTACAAGTTTCACCTCCTCCGCTGTCCTCTGTGTTATATTAATCACCACTTGTCTGATACAAGAGAGAGGAAAAACTAACTGACACTTTCAATGCTTAGGGAGCCAGTTGATCAGTCTTTTCCGTGAGACATCATACATTTTTAAGAGGGTTCTCACATACCTCTTTACAGGCTCGGATGTAATTTAGTCTGTGGTTTTTTTCCTGCTCAGGAAGAAAAGCATCTGCATTTTGTCATTAATGAGGCCGATTTTCCTGTCTCTTGTAGTTGGAAATCACTGAGATGTGTGCTTATTTTTTGCATCTGCCAAACTTGCCGTTTTAATGGTACATCATCTTTTCTCTGACTCCGTCCTCTTGAAGTATAAACTCAGACCTTACCGATTCACAGGATCACTAGGAATTGGCTTTATTATTTGATTTTCCTTTGGAAAAAAAAAAAAGTGGGTTATCTAGATCTATCAGCCTGCCGTACTACTATGAAAGGTTTGACAAGATTTTCTTTTTGAACTGTTAAGAAAGGCTTTGTAATAGCATGGGCTTCCATGCTGTCAGCTGAGGAGGTGGGGAATGGCGCTTCCACTGGCTGCTAATGATTCTGGACGAGGCTCTTTTCCTCCCTGGATCTAGTTTTCCTATTTGTGAAGTGAATGGGCTGGATGCTTGTGAAAACTCATCCTACTCTAAGACTCTGTAATCCAAACACATCCTGAGAACCTGTTATGTACTCAGGCAGTGCCTGGTACTGAGGAGGGGTGCAGATGCAGGAGAAAACACAGCCTAAGAATATAGTGTTCTTAGAAACAAAATATTTAAATCTACCAAAACCTCAGGTACAATACAGAATATTCATTTTATATATATAATATACATGTATATGTGTGTGTGTGTGTGTGTGTATGTATATAGTAAATGTCTTCCAACCTAGGTCAGGCTTCTTGCTGCATCCTGGGGTGTGGCAGAGGCAAAGGAGAGGAGTGTGTAAAGGTCAACCCTCAAGAACTCATAGGCTCGTAATGGACATAAATAGAATATGCAGCCCAAAGCTTGCTATGTAGGACCTTGGATGCAGGTAAGGATAGAATAACATCCCCTGAGGCTATGGGGCAGAAGGGGTCAGGTTGGGAATGGTGACAACATCTGCTAGAAGAACCTGGGGAGGCCTTCCTGAAAGAGATCCTTTATTATCAAGTCTGAAGTATGAGGTCCAACGCTAAGCACTGCAAGAATTCAGAGAGGAGAGAAATCAGTGTGCTGATGTCATTGAGAAAGGCATGAAGGAGGATGGGGAGAGAAGAGCCACAGTTGGCATCAATGCTTCTCTGCTGAGAGTGCAGAGGGACCAGTGGCTTCCTCTGGAAAGCAGGCAGGCGACCCAGGGTGTCAGGAGGCTAGTCTGTTGGGACAGGGCCCTCAGAGAGCCCTCTAGTGTTCCGCAAGCCCTGTTCCCAGCATGCTCTGAGGCATTTAAATTAGTTCATGGGCATTTTAGTTCCATCTGAAATGGGGCTTGAATATTTATTTCTTTTCTTTTCTTTTTTTAAGTAGAAATGGGGTTTCACCATGTTGGTCAGGCTGATCTTGAACTCCTGACCTCCTGAACCCGCCTCAGCTTCTCAAAGTGCTGGGATTATAGGTGTGAGCCACCATGCCTGGCCTTGTGAATATTTCTTATAGTCCAGAAAGGCAAGGGTGAGACGGTGTGGGAGAAAGAAACTGGAGAACATATTACTTCTGCTCCAACAAGAAGTCTAGTCACGGCGCAGCTAATTTTAACCTTGCAGTCACTTAGCTTCCTCCGTCTTCTAACTGAGAGAGGTCTGCATGCCCGCAAGGGGCTCTGAGGATGTAGGGTGGCCTGGTGCCATTAGCATGCGCTCTCTGCCCCAAGCACGTTAGATCATTACCCAGTGCTTCGGTGTTTCACAAATGGGACAGGTGCCACTCAGGCAATTTCCCAGTGAATGGCTGAGCCAGGTGGAACAGGAAGATAGCTGGCCTGACTGAGCAGGGAGAGCTCATACTAATCATTAGGTCTTTGAACCTTGCCATGTTACCAGTTAATGGTAGAATAAAGTGAAACGAGTAATTAGATGGATTCCGAGCCACTGACTGTGCTTCCCGCTTGAGCACATCCCATCTCCTCACTATGTACAGCCAGCCGAGTACAAATTCAGTTACCAGGAAGGAGGGCAGTGTGAGATTGTGATACCTACAACCTTAATAACTACCGTTGACTAAAAACATTCATAAGTAGGCCCTTATTAAGTGCCAAACCCTGTGCGAGGAAATTTGCATTAAAACACGTGTCCTCACAACTGACCTGTGAGGCGTGGACAGTGTATCAGCTCCACGTTAGAGATGCAAAGGTCCACATGTAAAATGGTGCAGTGACTACCAGGACCACCTGATGGTGTGGCAGACCTGGGACAGCAGCCACCTAGGGAGTTAGGAGCTCTGGTTCTTCTCATCCTTGGCCCAGGATGCTACCATTGCCGGCTGGCTGGCTGGCCCCAGGTGAGCCATTTCTTCTGTCTGCAGCAGGTAATCTGGGAGGATGAGCATTCTTGGGTGCTGATTGCTATGGGATTGAGTTTAATTCTTCACCAGCCATTAGACTTGGTCATGTGATGGCGTGTCTTAAGATGTGGGTCACGGTTGCAATATTTGTGTAACTGAGAAAATGAACCAATTTGTATCTACACTTTCCCCAGGCAAATGATTTGGGGCTACTCCCTTAAGGCTTCAAACTATTTGAGTAAAAGAGCTCAAATAGAGGCCAAGTGCTTTGAAGAATTGAAGGCCTTTTTCTCTCCCCTGGAGCCCAGTTACTGATACTGCATGTTTTGCCCCATAATTTACAAATCACAGCAACACGGTATGGCAGGGAGTCTTTTTCCGATGCAGCCCGGAACCTGGCCCAGTTCTCTTTTGCCACTTACCTACTGCCTGGTCAGACTTGGTTTTCCTGGACATCAGTTTCCTCAGTTGATGGAAGTCGATTGGGTCATCTTTAAGGAACTCTTCTAGCTCTCAAATTTTGGGAGAGTCTTTGGGCAATGCAATATTTCCCTTAAGTGAATTCTTTTCAAATGACAGGCATTTGTTCCGTTAATCACCAAAATTTAATTGTAGCCACTTAAAATTTGAAATCTTTTAAAATGCTTACACTTATTTGTCTTCTTAGCAGCAGTTAATTTTAATTATTGGTGAGTTAGGTTCTTCCTTCCGAACATCAAAGCATAGGACCTTATAGCTAAGAGGAACTGTGACTCACCCCTTATTCTACAAACACCCAAAGGAGCAAAGTGGCCTGTCTGGGGTCACACAACTGGAGAGGGGCAGAGGGCCGGTCCTCGGAATCTGCCTCATGCCTCCCTGTCAAGTGTGCTTTCTTCTTGTCTATTGTGTTATAACAACTTTTTTTCTTAAGGCCTTGCCTTGTGTCATCTCAGCACTCAGCACAGGACCCCTGCACAGAGTGAGCACAAAAAACTACAAGGAACAAGTGAATGAGCTTGTGACCCCTGCAAATGGCCTCAGCGTGCTCTGTTTGTATCTAATTTTAATGTCGTGGCCACCCTTCCCCAACCCGTTTTTCTTTTCTTTTCTTTTCTTTTCTTTTCTTTTCTTTTCTTTTCTTTTCTTTTTCTGAGATGAGACTCTCGCTCTGTTGCCCAGACTGGAGTGCAGTGGTGCAATCTCCACTCACTGCAAGCTCTGCCTCCCGGGTTCACGCCATTCTCCTGCCTCAGCCTCCCGGTAGCTGGGACTACAGGGGCCCGCCATCACGCCCAGCTAATTTTTTGTATTTTTAGTAGAGACAGGGTTACACAGTGTTAGCCAGGATGATCTAGATCTCCTGACCTCGTGATCTGCCCGCCTCGGCCTCCCAAAGTGCTGGGATTACAGGCGTGAGCCACCGCATCCAGCCGAAATGTGTAACTTTTATGGAAAGTTTCTGTGGTTTGGGGGCCTTTGGAGCTCTCTTCATATTTGAAGACCATGTTTTGATGGTTGATGTTGTCTGAAACTGCATTTTCTACGTAAAATCACAAAGGTTGTCTCTGGTAGGCTAAAGATTATTTTTTATTCAAATAAGAAGAGAGTATTCATTTTATACTATTGTGGCAAATGTATGTTGTGTGTGTACATAAAATTTTATAAACGTTTTAAAAATAATTTATCATGACTGTAAATGAATAGTATTTTTACAAACCCAAAGAGGGTGTGGTAGCTCACACTTGTAGTCTCAGCTACTTGGGAGGCTGAGGTGGGAGGATCACTTGAACCCAGGAGTTTGAGACCAGCCTGGAAAACATAGCAAGACCCCATTTCATTTAAAAAACAAAACAGGCCGGGTGCGGTGGCTCAAGCCTATAATCCTAGCACTTTGGGAGGCTGAGGCAGGCAGATCATGAGGTCAGGAGATCGAGACCATCCTGGCCAATGTGGTGAAACCCTGTCTCTACTAAAATACAAAAAATTAGCCGAATGTCGTCGTGCGCGCCTGTAGTCCCAGCTACTCGGGAGGCTGAGGCAGGGGAATCGCTTGAACCCAGGAAGCGGAGATTGCAGTGAGCCGAGATCGCGCCACTGTACTCTAGCCTGGCAAAAAAGCAAGATTCCATCTAAAAAAAAAAAAAAGTCCAAAACAAACAAAAAAACTCAAAGGGGCAGGAGGAAAAGGGGCAGGTGATGGATATGTGTTTTACCTTGATTGTGGTGATGGTTTCATGGTTATGTGTACATGTTCAGACCCATCAGACTGTATACACTAAATAGGTGCAGTTTTTAACATAACAATTACATCCCAATGAAGTTGTTGAAATAAATGAATGAATAGAAGTGACATCACATTTTCTAGAAGTAGTACCTCTTACCATGGAGGAGCTGATTGACAGGTGGTTCTGAAACAGAATTCTTGATTTACTGAATCCCAGGCATGGCCACGTGTCCCGTAGCCCTCTCTGGTACTGCCCCTCCCATGCTTCTCTATCATCTACTCAGATACTTTATGACTGTGGCTCCTGGAGCACCTGCATTGAAACCACCTGGCTGCATATTCTGTAATATCCAAGGCTCGAGGTTGGGAACAGCATCTTAACAAGCTCCTATGCTGACTTCTTAAGCACACCAACATTTGAGATTTATTGGCCTCTAAGGTAAGATCCAAACCCAATAGCATGCGATGTACAAGATCCTTCATGACTAGGTCCTTCCACCTTATTAAAACCATCTGCCCCCATCTCCTGCCTCCCAGTGATGTGTGCTATGATACCGAATACACGGAAATTAATAACCCAGCACTCCAGCAGTTCTTCACGCTATTCAGAGCACTCCTTAGGCCCTTCTTTGCCTCACTAACTCCTCGTCCTCTGTCACCATCCTGGCCAGAATGATATCCCCCCAGAAGTCTTCTCTGCCTTCTCCCATCTTCAAAAAAAATGCTACCTTCTGTGCTCTTGTGATATTTACTATTTTATTTCAAAATGATCAGTTTACATATTTCTTTTCACCCTCCTGGGGGCAAGGAAAATAGGTTATCATATATCTCTAGATTCCTTTACCTGAGAGTGCTTGACACTTAGCAGGATTGACTGATCCAAAAAGCTGGATCATAGTTCAGGGAGAGGCTGTTTATAGAGGATCATGGTGCTGATTTTGTTGAACAAAAAATAGTAACCATGAAGATCAGATTCCCAGGGAAAACTGAAAAGCTTAGAGAGAGGATAATGGTTATAAAAATATTTCTCTATCCATCTATCTATCTACATATACAGACAGAACATGCACAATGTGTCAGACGCTGTGCTGAGAGCATTGTAAGCTCTCCTTCAATTCATTTTTACAACAGTGCTACTATTATTTTGTCCATTTGACAGGTGAGGAGAGAAGCATAGAGACATGAAGTAATGCTATTCTATGTTTGGAGGAACCAAATGTTTACAATCCTGCAAATACATATGTTGAAATCCTAACTCCATCGGCCAACCCCGCCATGTGATGGTCTTAGGAGTTAGGGCCTTTGGGAGGTGATTAGGTCATGAGGGTGGAACCTCATGAATGGGATTCATGCCTTTATAAAAGGGGCCCCAGAGTGCTCCCTTACCCTGTTTCCACCATGCGAGGCTCTCATGAGAAGTCGGCTGTCTGTATTCGCAAGAGGACCCTTTCAGAACCAACCATGTCGGCCCTGTGAGCTCGGACTTCCAGCCTCCAAACTGTGGGAAATACATTTCTGTTGTTTCTGTGCCACCCCTGCTATGAGTTTCTGTTATAACAACCAGAGCGGGTGAAGACAAGCAGTGTGCCAAAATACAGCTGAATTGCTTGGATCCAAAGCCAGGCCTGGCTTGTGCCAAAGTTCCTGCTCCAGCCTCGAGGAGGAAGAACCACTCAAAGTGACACGGGAGAGAGGAGACAGCCTTGTTGATGAAGGCTTGGCCCTGAACCCCCGCTCTGCCCCTAAGCAGCTCCGAGACTGGGCACAAGCTGCTGTCCTCCCCAGCCTCGGGCTCCTCGTCTATGCGACAGGGCCAGGAAGAGCACCACCTCCAGGGCTGCGCCGTCTTCAGCCCAGCGCCTGGCACCCAGCCACTGTGCCCATCATCGCGTTGTTCTGAGAATGAAAGGGATTAGTGAATGTGAATGACTCCTTAGTAAGCCTTGCGGCAGTGAACACAAGAAGTGGGGAGTTATTTTTGGATTCTAAACAAAGCCTGGGTCAGCAGGGACCCG
The DNA here is from genome assembly GCF_008728515.1 of Papio anubis. Taxonomy (NCBI): domain Eukaryota; kingdom Metazoa; phylum Chordata; class Mammalia; order Primates; family Cercopithecidae; genus Papio; species Papio anubis. The sequence continues at coordinate 91,615,895 of NC_044988.1, read as the reverse complement.
GGGACCTGGAGGGAGAGCGTGTGGATAACAGCGAGAGTTTTAGACTGCATGGCAATCCTTTGCCCTGACCCCTGGCATGCTGGAAATGGTCTGTGGGCAGCACAGGGCCCCCCAGGGCCACTTCTGGCTGTGCACCCCAGCCCTGGGCCCCTCTGAAGCAGAGACTGCTCACATCTGAAACACCGTGGCTCCTTCCTGGCAGACGCGTGTGAAGACAAACTTCAAAGTGTGTGTCAGGATCCTCTTCTGCCTCCAATGATTAAAAAACCCCTCGAGAGACTCAATAACCTCAGAGCCTTCACACGGGTAAACTGGTATCTTTTTGAGAGGAACACAAAACCTGGAAGACATTGATATGGCAGGATTTTCAGAGCTCCCGTGGCACAAGAAAAGTGGGAAGGAAAGATGAATGCTTTATGTTCTAAAGAGCGGGCCTGTGCCTTTCATCCTGAGATTAGAGGCCTGGATGCCAGGCTCTCGCCCCTGAATGGGTGATGTTCTTAAACAAAGGGTGAGGGTGGAGGAGGGGAGCAGAGCACTGCCATTCATTCATTCACTCCACAAACCCATCCTAAGTGCCATTCCAGGCTCCGGACTAGGCTCTGGGCACAGAGAGACTCAGAGACCAGCCCCTGCTGCTGACATGCAATCCAGCCGGGAGACAGCTGTGGGAGCCTGTGGAGAGCCTTGGCATGGGAACCTAACGGAAACCTAAGGAGGAAGCCTCTCACCCTTGCTGGGAGGGTCTGGAGGGCTTTGCTGAGGAGGGAACCCATGAATTTGAAGAATGAGTAAACGCTCATTTGAGGAAGAGGAGAGAGGACCTCCCAGGCAGAAGGGACATGAGCAAAGGCCTGGAGCCATGAACAGGCCTGATGTGTCCAGAAAACGGAGGGGAGCATGGTCCCGGGGTGGGGTGGGCGGGCGCAGCTGGAAGGCTGGTGAGGTGGATGGAAGCCAGGTAGAGGGAGGCCTCGCCCACCCTATCTGGGAACCAACCCAGCCTGGGTGCCTGGGACTCATCTGCTGGGCTCTGAGGGACCCACAAGAGGTGTTAGTAGCACCTGACTGACATTTGGTCACTTTCTGTGGGTTCTTATTTCGACTTTTCTCTAAGCTTAGGAGAAACACACATCCTGTTTGTCAGGTTCTCCGGTACTTTGGTCTTTCCTTCAGAAATGTCATGGTGGAAGACTGGAACTGCAATTCTGCCGGTGACATTAGAGAGCTCTAAACAGAGCCTTTCAGAGGAGAAATGAAGCCTGTGTCTCTTCTTCCTCTCCCGCAGCTAAGCCTGTTCTCCTCGCCATCAGGAGAGAAAATTCTCAAAATTCTCATAATAAGATGATATTGTTGGATTAAAACAGGTCAAAAAGAAACAAAATCAATATTTTGCGATTTGTTTTATTATATAGAGCCCCTGGACTTCACTTGCAGACATTTTGGCTCACTTCCAGCCCCTTGTGATGAATGACTATTTCAGGGAGAGTTAAGACGTCTCTCACAAGCTGGAGGAAATCTCCGGAACGAATTTGAGATGATAAAAGTAGCTGGGCTTGACGATTTTTGCTCAGGTTAAAAAAAAAAAAAAAGTGCTTGTTATCCCCTCAGGTATTTCTGCAGGAAATTGCCTGGGCCTGTTTTTTTTCTTTCCTCTTTCTGGAAGTACCCAATTTCACTGTGACCCCTGCCTTTTCATCAGGGCACTCCCAAAGCTCGTCTCTCCACCCGTCATCTTCTCCTCCATCCTCCAGCTTCTTTTCTTTATCTCCAGAACTCTCATCTGCTCCTTCCTCCATCTTGCTTGGCCAAGTCTTTTTCATTTTCCTCTGAAAGGATTGTTCTCAATATCTCCTAACCTTCTTCAGCTACGTTGTGATGAGAACAAACCAAGTAACAAATAGCATTAGGCAGCATCCAGAACTCAGGAAATGGGAGCCAGCCAGGGCTGTGGCCCTTGCCTCTTTTCTCTGCTCCCCCTGCTGTTAAGGGATCACTGCCACAGTGCTGGGGATGTGGCACTCAGATGGGAAGGAAACATCCTAGCCTCACATTCAACGGCGTCACTACACGCCGAACACCTACAGTGGGCCACACACTGTACTGAGTACTGAAAGCATGAGAGAGGCAGAGGTTAACTCCACTTGAGGATGTCTGTGAAGGCTTTCCAGAAAGCCAGTTACTTCTCGTATTAGTCCGTTTTCATGCTGCTGATAAAGACATACCCGAGACTGGGTAATGTTTAAAGAAAAAGAGGTTTCATGGAATCACATTTCCACATGGCTGGGAGGCCTCACAATCATGGTGGAAGGCACGTGTTATATGGCAGCAGGCAAGAGAAAATGAGAGCCAAGCAAAAGGGTTTTCTCCTTAACAAGCCTCATAAGATCTCATGAGACTTATTCACTACCACAAGAAGAGTATGGGGGAAATGGTCCCCATGATTCAATTATCTCCCACTGAGTCCCTCCCACAACACGTGGGAATTATGGGAGCTACAGCTCAAGATGAAATTTGGGTGGGGACACAGACAAACCATATAACTTCTCTAGCACAAAAGCAAATGCAGTTAAAAATAAAAGGAATTCTTTCAGTTGAGGATGAAAACCAGAGTATCACTTTCCTGGCAGCTAAAGAGAGGCAGTGTGATGTTGGAAGGAAAGCTCAAGCTTGAGCCAGACAGACCAAGGCTGGAACCTTCATAACTTCTGTCAGCCTCTATGAGCAGAGCAAGCTACTTCCTCTCACCAAACCCCGGCTTCGTTATCTATAAAATAAGGTACGTTAAAAGATAAATATGATTTTTAAAGCTCCTAGAACAATGCCTGGTTCAGAGGATGTCTTCATAAGCACTGATTTCACCTGATTCTAAAGGGGTCTTTTTGCAGTTTTGGAACAAACAACAGTAAGGTATTTTCAAAAATTACAATGGTTATGCTAAAACCAAAATTGAAAAAATTGGGAAAAAAATGGAAAAAAATACTCCAACCCTAACTTCTACCAGCAATTTTAAGCTCTTCTAGACCCTGTCCACCTGCAGATGTAGCTTTAATGTTTTCTTGTAATGTACAACCCATTCAAGTTCTACCAGCTTACTTTTCCCAACATTGCTATGCAGTCCTCATAATCATCTTAGTGAACAGAGAACATCCTAGGGTGCAGTTGTACCATAATTTATCCCCATAATCAGATATGTAGGTGCTACTCAATTTTGTTCTTCTTTAAATAAAACCCAGTTCTGGAATCACAGGGCCAAAGGGAATGAATATCTCTGAAGATCTTGATGCAAAGTCCCATTTTGCTTTAACCCAAAGGGTGAGTTATAATTGTTGCCTTTGCCACCTTTAATTCCCATGTGTGCCCCTTCATCTGCAGAGCATTAGGTGTTGACATTATAAGTGCTAACTTAGGATGTGTAAGGTGGTTTTGAAATGTGCATGTCTTTGGTTGTTAATGAGGGTGGACGTGTTTCCATATAACTGTTTGTATTTACTATTTATGTTTCATTTCATAGTGCCGGGAAATTATCTGCTTATATCCCTTGTCCACTGAACCTTCGGGATTTTGAGGTTTGATATACACATGTGCACACACACACACACACACTCAGAATAGATATTGACCCTTTGCCCTAATAAAAGCTTATTTGGACATGACTAGGTTACGGGGCCTGCTTGGGGCTCTAACTTACTCTCTCATTATCATGGTGACAGCAGGGGCTGCTATAGGATTTCCAGAATTGGCGTCATTTCTTCCAAGTGAGAAAACAAATCCATTCTAGGCTTTGTGAGTCTTACACTTGTGGTTAGCAAATGCGATCTTTCTACTAATTCCAGGGGCACTGGAGTGTCACCAGGTATTTTGTGTCTCCTTTCGCCCAAGGTCAGCTTGCTCCCAAGGTAGTTATCAGTCTAATGTAGCATTTCACAAACTTGAGCACTCCCGGACCCCAAGAATTCCTTCAGAGACTCTAATGAGATATGCAACATTAAAAATTCAACATTGACCCCTGAGGTGATGACTTGGCACCAGGGCCACAGATGATAAGTATAGATGCACACAGAGAAAGGGAAATCATGGGACAACAACATACTTACATTAAATCTTTTAAAAAGAGTATCAATAACATGAAAACAGACAAGGGCAACATTCTTATGGTCTGACGAAGTTTCCTAGGGATTATCAGTAAATGGTTCAGGGTAGAGACGGAGTTGTCCCTCCTCGGCTGCTTCAACTTAATGGGTTCGTCCTGAAATTTCCCCTGGACTGAGGAGTTGAAGTTGAAGAACAGCAGCCGCAGCAGCAGCAGCTGGCGGTTAGAAAGTGCTGACCAGTCGCCAGGTTGTGTGCTAAGCTCCTTGAAGATGTTATCTCATGATCCTTGAAGCACAGATGAAAAGTTCGCAGTCTGTGGCTGTGTCAGGCTTCCCGGGTTCCTCCGTGGGCTGGGAGAAGGGTTCTTCAGGGCAGACCATCAGCTTCTCTTTTCCATTTCCCAGCTCTTCTTCCTTCTACCTGAGGAGGCCTCTGTGAACATCCAAAGCTTAGGATTACTTCCCTTTATCTAGCCCAAGGCTTCCTTGCAGGCCCCTCTACCCTTCTCCACCATCTGCTTTGCTTCCATTCTCTATTTTCAATCCCCTGTTCCCTCTTTGTCTAACTATCCCCAATTGGAGTGACTCATAACTTGTGATTACTAAAGCTGAAATCCTCAAGGTGCTGAGAAAGTACACAGAAATAAATCAGCAGGTGCCAGAATTTCTCCTAAGGGGGACTCAGCACTGAGGAGGGATTACTGAGGTTTAATTTGCACAACAGCTGTGCTTCTAAAAGGGTGTGTAAATCAGTCCAGGCGTAATTGAAAGGCACCAGAAAAAAAAATTGTTACTTAGAGGAATCCTATGGCGAGCTTTTTTTATAAAACAAATCTCATGATTCTTGGGAGTTGTGCTCTGCTGTCCCCTCTTCCTTGAAGCTCTGTTCACCCCCTGCCTCCACTGGGTTAATTGCTCCTTAATCTAAGCACCCTCAGGTCATTACTTGTGCCTCCACCTACTGGCCTTGTGATATGAATACTTCTTGGCACAAAACAGGTGTGAAACTCATGTTTGTCGAGTCAAGGAAAGAAGGAACTAGCTAGTAAAACCAGTGAATTAGACTCAATTCCCCGAAGGACAGATGTATGATCTGTTGGACGTCTTTTGCATACCACCAGTGAGGGTTTTCCACCGGTGTCTTCCTCTCTGATTGGTCAGTAAATATTTGAATGAATGAATGACTAAAACTAAATTCACCTCTCTTAATTTATCCTTGGGTAAATCCATCTGTTAACAAAGATCAAGTTTATGAATTAACTTTAAGACTGTTAGAAACTTGTTGGCAGAAGTCAAAGTAACTCAAAAGCATGAGGATGTATTATTCCAGGCTGTTGTGCATTAGCTAGATGCTCTCTCTTCTTGCCTTCCCCAGGCAAAGTGGTCCTAGGCCCTCTGTAGTGGGTAAGGACGCTCCTCCCTCTTTGTGAACAGTTCCTCCCCTGCAAGGGAGGCTGCTCATCTGCATGGTATTCACGAGACTGAAATGATCATGGCCATATTGGGTAGTATAAACTCAGGGGATACAGTCTTATTCACTTGTCCTTGTGTTAGAGCAGACATAGAACAATTTCCAGAGGTGAATCTTGGCCTTGCCCACAGATCCTACCTTGACCCACTCCTGAAGAGATGGGGTGGCCATCTCTTCAGGTATGAAGCTCATTAGGTACCTCAACTTCAGAAAAGGACGCCACCCCTACCTTTGGTTTGATTAACTGTCAAAGAAAATACACTAGGTCTAAATTTGCAAGATGGGCTATTTGCTTCCTGGTGATTTGCTGCCTAGTGATGTCCTTCATCGTTTACCAGAGAGATATGGAGCTCATCTGGTTTAGATCATTGGCTCAAGCCAAACCATCAGAGGGCTTTGCTTCTTGATACCATTGTTCCAGCTGCCTTTCCTGGCTCTGCTTTTGTGCTCCCCTGCAATGGGAGACATTACCAGAAACACTGAATTTATGTTTTTTTTTGTTTTTGTTTTTGTTTTTAACAGAGTCTCACTGTGTCACCAGGCTGGAGTGCAGTGGTGCAATCTCGGCTCACTGTAGACTCGACGTCCCAGCCTCAGGTGATTCTCCCACCTTAGCCTCCTGAGTAGCTGGGACTATAGGCATGCGCCATCACACCCTGCAAATGTTTTGTCTTTTTTTTTAAGAGACGGGGTTTTGCCATGTTGCCCAGGCTGGTCTTGAATGCCTGAATTCAAGCAATCTGCCTGCCTAAGACTCCGAAAGTGCTGGAGTGCTAGGATTACAGGCATGAGCCACCACACCCAACCTAAAAAACATTGATTTTAAATTTACTATCATGTGTGCAAAGAACTTCAAACAGTGCTTGGCAGAAATTTAAATAGTATCAAAGTGTTAGCTATTATTGTTGTTAACATTGTCATCCCTGTTAGTGTTAATATTAGGATATTTCCTCTTTTTTTTTTTTTCAGAGATGAGGGTCTTGCTATGTTGTCCAGGCTGTTTTGAACTCCTGGCCTCAAGCAATCCTTCCCAAGGTGCTGGAATTACAAGCATGAGCCGCTGTACCTGGCCTAGGATATTCTTGTGGACCTCTTGCTCTATATTACTCACTGTGTCCCTGCAGGGGAAATTTCTCTCGGGCCTCACTTTCAGGATAAGCTGGACTTCTCCTGAGCAACTGAGTGTCTTCCATATTATAACATCTGTGGACAAAGCAAATCTTTGAACTGTTCTCTTTGCTTCTTTCCTTTGGCTACCAGGAAGCCTGAAGCCATATTTATGCCCTCACTCTCAGGACCCCTGCAACAACTGTGCAGGCCCTTGAAGCGTTATGCCTCTTCGTGTTTGTCTTTAACCTTCTCTTTTTATTCTACCCTTGCTCTTCCTTTCCTCCTATTTCCATGTTCATTTTAAGGCATTTTGTCTATGTCTGTCTATCTCTGTAAGCCACTTCACATCCTTTTTAAAAACAGCATGTATGTGTTTCTTTTTAAAATCAACACTCTCAAGTATTTGAAAGGGATGAACCTCCTGAGGTCATGTTGCCATCTTTAAAGTTATTTAATAATGATTTTATTAAAATATAGAAAAGTGGACCCTCTGAACTGTATAATTAAATGAGCCCTCATTATCCCCATCATTTAGCCTAGCTTCTGATCTTGTAAAATGTGTCAGTTGGACATTTACCTTTTTGTTGACACGTTCTATTCATAGTGCGTAATTCGTAACAGCACTGCTCGGTGTATTGTCATAGAATGAACACACTGTGGTAACCCAATCAAGGGCAAGAAATAGAACATTACCAGGACCCCAGAAGCCCCGCACATACCCTCTCCACTAGCCCCACAGGTAACCATCATACTGGTTTCTAACCTCATCTGTTGCCTTGGCGTGTTTTTGAACTTTACATATTAATGCTGCCATACAATATGTACTCTTCTGTATCTGGCTTCCCTCACGGAAAACTTGTTAGTGACATTCATCTGTGTTGTTGGGTTTAGCAGAAGTTCATTCATTTTCATTGTTGTGTGGAATTACATCTTGTGAATATTCCCACAATTTATTTCTACATTCTGTGATTGATGACATGGGTTATTTCCAGTGTTTGGTTATTATTTCATGTTCTTTGTGGTAGCAAGATGGGTCAGAGAAGAAATGAAGTGAAATGGATGAATGAATGCATTTTAAAATTTCTCTCTAATGATGCCTCGCCACTCCTAAGTGCCTTGGCCCTGGAGTCCCTGGAGCCAGATCCCTCCCCAATCTGAACTCCTTAGACAGCCCCTACCTTGTCCTTAATGCCATCTGCCCTAGACCCAGCTTAGGTGACACCATTTAAATAAGCATTACACATCTCCTGTGGGAATGGCATCATTTTGGAGTCTGGGGGTGCATCAGGCATGACAACAGATGGCAGTTGCTACCCTCTTGGAACACATGTTCCAGTGGCATCGAAATCTCCCCACCTTCACTCTGACATTTCCCATCACTCTGTGACTTCTGGTTTCTCTGATCAGTGCTCTGCCCTGCAGCAGCCTCTCCATTAGGCCTCACAGAGTCTCACTCTGCGCATTCATGGCCCAGCCGTTAGCCAAAGATGTGGAGAGTCTCCCCAACCCATCCACAGATTTATTCCTCTATAGTAACCTGCTCCATGAATTCCAGCAGCTCAGCAAGTCTGATACACCCCACATCCCTGGTCCATGGTCTGTAAAGTGTCCACAGGCTGAAGGCTGGGTAAACCAAGGCCTACCTCATGTTTCCCTTTTTGCAAGGCTCACAGGCCTGCACTGCCAGTTGTTCAGTGCTTGAAAACACTGTCCTCAAAAAAAAAAAAAAAAAAAAAGGCCTAGTTTTCATAGTCATTTAGGGCAAGAGTATAAGTTTGCTATCACTCTCTCATGGCCTAAAGTGGAATCGTATGCTTTTATTTTTAATGACCCCATTTTATGCCATTATATGGGCTTAACTTAATTCTAGTGGATTTTTAAGTGAAATTTATTTCCTGTGGAGCAATGAGAGATTTAAATGTAAGATTTAGAGATTATACTCACAATGTATGCTTGCTTCACTCGGTGCTGTCAGCTGCCTGCCTGCCTGCGTGCC